>NC_133982.1:26142700-26502700 GCF_047716275.1 Strix uralensis | reverse complement strand
TAACCCGACACCCTAACCCTAACCCGACACCCTAACCCGACACCCTAACCCGACACCCTAACCCGACACCCTAACCCGACACCCTAACCCGACACCCTAACCCGACACCCTAACCCGACACCCTAACCCGACACCCTAACCCGACACCCTAACCCCTAACCCGACACCCTAACCCGACACCCTAACCCGACACCCTAACCCGACACCCTAACCCGACACCCTAACCCGACACCCTAACCCGACACCCTAACCCGACACCCTAACCCGACACCCTAACCCTAACCCGACACCCTAACCCGACACCCTAACCCGACACCCTAACCCGACACCCTAACCCGACACCCTAACCCTAACCCGACACCCTAACCCGACACCCTAACCCGACACCCTAACCCTAACCCGACACCCTAACCCGACACCCTAACCCGACACCCTAACCCGACACCCTAACCCTAACCCGACACCCTAACCCTAACCCTAACCTGACACCCTAACCCTAACCCCCTAACCCGACACCCGACACCCGACACCCGACACCCTAACCCTAAAGCCTGCCCCCTAACCCTAGGCCCCGCCCATGGACCCTCCCCTAACCCTAAAGCCTGCCCCCTAACCCTAGGCCCTGCCCATGGACCCTCCCCTAACCCTAAGGCCCGCCCCCTAACCCTAGGCCCCGCCCATGGACCCTCCCCTAACCCTAAAGCCTGCCCCCTAACCCTAGGCCCCGCCCATGGACCCTCCCCTAACCCTAGGCCCCACCCATGGACCCTCCCCTAACCCTAAAGCCTGCCCCCTAACCCTAGGCCCTGCCCATGGACCCTCCCCTAACCCTAAGGCCCGCCCCCTAACCCTAGGCCCCGCCCATGGACCCTCTCCTAACCCTAGGCCCCGCCCATGGACCCTCCCCCAACCCTAAAGCCTGCCCCCTAACCCTAGGTCCTGCTCCCAGCCCCTCCTCTAACTGTAAGGCCTGCCCAGTAATCCTAGGACCTGCCCATGGCCCCTCCCCCAGGGCTGTAGTTGTTGGGTTTAATTGTGGACAAGTGGGAGTGGGTAGTGGTTTATTGATGGGTATCAGCTGTGATGTGGCAGTACTATATATGAAAAGAATAAAAATAATAAGTGTGGTGCAGCACTGGAATGTTGCCTCATTGCCTGGGAGTAATTTATTATTAATTTGTATTTTATTTTTTTATTTTTTATTACTCCCAGGCAACAGGTGTGTTCTACTGCTGCTATTTACCATCCAAGTAAAGAGAAAAAGAGAGCAATACAGAGAGGAAGACAAAGTCAGACAGAGACACAATGCAACACAGACACTAAGCCACAAAGTGACAGACAGACACACTCCAACACTCACAGTCAAAGTCTAAGTCCAAGACAGTCACACAAAGTCCAAGACTGTCACTCAGAGTCCAAGACAGACACTCAGAGTCAAACACAGTCACACAAAGTCCAACACAGTCCAAAACAGTCACACAAAGCCCAACACAGTCACTCAGAGTCCAAGACAGACACTCCAAGTCCAACACAGTCCAAAACAGTCACACAAAGTCCAACACAGTCCAAAACAGTCACACAAAGCCCAACACAGTCACTCAGAGTCCAAGACAGACACTCCAAGTCCAACACAGTCCAAAACAGTCACACAAAGTCCAAGACTGTCACTCAGAGTCCAAGACAGTCACACAAAGTCCAAGACAGACACTCAGAGTCCAACACAGTCCAAAACAGTCACACAAAGTCCAAGACAGACACTCAGAGTCCAACACAGTCCAAAACAGTCACACAAAGTCCAAGACAGTCACTCAGAGTCCAAGACAGACACTCAAAGTCCAACACAGTCACTCAAAGTCCAACACAGTCACTCAAAGTCCAACACAGTCCAAGACAGACACTCAAAGTCCAAGACTGTCACTCAGAGTCCAACACAGACACTCAAAGTCCAACACAGTCCAAGACAGACACTCAAAGTCCAAGACTGTCACTCAGAGTCCAACACAGACACTCAAAGTCCAGGACAAAGTCCAACACAGTCACTCAAAGTCCAACACAGTCCAAGACAGACACTCAAAGTCCAAGACTGTCACTCAGAGTCCAACACAGACACTCAAAGTCCAACACAGTCACTCAAAGTCCAACACAGTCCAAGACAGTTACTCAAAGTCCAAGACTGTCACTCAGAGTCCAACACAGACACACAAAGTCCAGGACAAAGTCCAACACAGTCACTCAAAGTCCAACACAGTCCAACACAGTCACTCAAAGTCCAAGACTGTCACTCAGAGTCCAAGACTGTCACTCAGAGTCCAACACAGACACTCAAAGTCCAACACAGACACTCAAAGTCCAACACAGACACTCAAAGTCCAACACAGACACTCAAAGTCCAACACAGTCCAACACAGTCCAAGACAGACACTCAAAGTCCAAGACTGTCACTCAGAGTCCAACACAGACACTCAAAGTCCAGGACAAAGTCCAACACAGTCACTCAAAGTCCAACACAGTCCAACACAGTCACTCAGAGTCCAACACAGTCACTCAGAGTCCAACACAGTCACTCAGAGTCCAACACAGTCACTCAGAGTCCAAGACTGTCACTCAGAGTCCAAGACTGTCACTCAGAGTCCAAGACTGTCACTCAGAGTCCAAGACAGTCCAAGACAGACACTCAAAGTCCAAGACTGTCACTCAGAGTCCAACACAGACACTCAAAGTCCAACACAGTCCAACACAGTCCAAGACAGACACTCAAAGTCCAAGACTGTC
This sequence comes from Strix uralensis, assembly GCF_047716275.1. Classification (NCBI taxonomy): domain Eukaryota; kingdom Metazoa; phylum Chordata; class Aves; order Strigiformes; family Strigidae; genus Strix; species Strix uralensis. Next base: position 26,499,928 of record NC_133982.1, on the reverse strand, counting down.
ACTCAGAGTCCAACACAGACACTCAAAGTCCAGGACAAAGTCCAACACAGTCACTCAAAGTCCAACACAGTCCAACACAGTCACTCAAAGTCCAACACAGTCCAACACAGTCACTCAAAGTCCAAGACTGTCACTCAAAGTCCAACACAGTCCAACACAGTCACTCAAAGTCCAAGACTGTCACTCAGAGTCCAGGACAAAGTCCAACACAGTCACTCAAAGTCCAACACAGTCACTCAAAGTCCAACACAGTCACTCAAAGTCCAACACAGTCACTCAAAGTCCAACACAGTCACTCAAAGTCCAACACAGTCACTCAAAGTCCAACACAGTCACTCAAAGTCCAACACAAAGTCCAACACAGTCACTCAGAGTCCAATGCACACAGTCAAAGTCCAAGTCAAATGCACACAGTCAAAGGCTCCATCTGACCCCGACTCTCACGGTCAAAGTCCGACACGCACCATCAAAGGCAAAGGCAAAAGCAAAGAGACAAAGACAGACACGAAGCCAGAGACAGAGGGGCAAAGTCAGATGACAGCTAACGCAAAGGGGGGCAAAGTCAGGCAGGGAGAGAAACAAATTCAGACATACAAAAAAACCACACGGGAACCAACCCCAACATACACGCCTTTATTACCCCCCCAAAAAAAATGCACGGGAGCCAACCCCAACATACATTCCTTTATTAATGCTACATTACAGAATAGCTTTTACTTACTTAATAACATAACAACCAACAGCAAATACCCCTTCGAGGAGCCTACGCCGCGCAAAACCTTTCTTTCCTTAGTAAACCTTACGAGCGTGGCAAATGTGCCTTTGCTACGGCCACATTACAAACCAGCTTTTACTTACTAATTAAAGCTTAAAAAAAAATAACAAATACACCTTCATTGAACCTACATTACACAAACACGCTTATGGACTTCATAAACCCTAAAACCCTAAGGGGTGCTTCACCTGCCAACATTTAGGGTCATTCCACACGTCTATATTACCATCAGATCTTTACTAAATATATTCATAACTGTTCAGAGACTACTATGATATACATGATGCCAAGAACACTACTCCCATCAGCCTCCCAAATCACCCCGCCTGTGAAAACCCCATCCCTGGACCGCTCCGTGCCTGAACCTTGGCAACGATCATCGCTGCAAGGAGCAACGGGGGGGGGGGGGGGGGGGGGAAACCCAACTGGGATTTTTTTATTCCATATTGTTTTCTTGCCTTACTACTCCAAAAACTCTACCCCACCTGCAACAAAAAACCCCACATTACATTACACAGTCATTCTCACACAGACACATTCTAAGCATCCCGCTCATTCAGCTACCACGATGACCAGTCCCTACTCTCAGAAAACCCATCCCACTATCCCACCACCACATCCAGCCCTCTCACCATGGCTCCCCAGGAACTCCATTCCCGGGAGCCTCCCGGATGGCCCTGCCTGCGAAAACCCCGTCCCTGCACCGCTCCGCACCCAAACTTTGGCGACGATCGTCGCCTCGCGGACCGGCTGGGACCGGGGAAAAAAAAACCCAGCCAGGGGAAAAAAAAAAAATCCCCCGGCTGGGGTTTTTTTATTCTATATTGCTTTTTGCCTAACTATACTCCACCTGAAAGAAAAAAAAAATTACATTGAACAGCCATGCACACACACACACACATTCCAAACACACCACTCACTCAGCTACTCTGCTAACCACCCCCTGCGCTCAGCAAACCCATCCCGCTACCCCACCACCACGACTGGCCCTCACCCCGTGGCTCCTCGGGAACGCCGTTCCCGGGAGCCTCCCAGATGGCCCTGCCTGAAAAAACCCCGTCCCTGCGCCGCTCCGCACCCAAACTTTGGCGACGATCGTCGCCTCGCGGACCGGCCGGGACCGGGGAAAAAAAAACCCAGCCGGGGGGAAAAAAAAAAATCCCCCGGCTGGGGTTTTTTTATTCTATATTGCTTTTTGCCTAACTATACTCCACCTGAAAGAAAAAAAAAAAAGTTACATTAAACAGCCATGCACACACACACACACATTCCAAACACACCACTCACTCAGCTACTCTGCTAACCACCCCCTGCGCTCAGCAAACCCATCCCGCTACCCCACCGCCACGACTGGCCCTCACCCCGTGGCTCCTCGGGAACGCCGTTCCCGGGAGCCTCCCGGATGGCCCTGCCCGCGAAAACCCCGTCCCTGCGCCGCTCCGCGCCCAAACTTTGGCGACGATCGTCGCCTCGCGGACCGGCCGGGACCGGGGAAAAAAAAACCCAGCCGGGGGGGGAAAAAAAAAAAAAAATCCCCCGGCTGGGGTTTTTTTATTCTATATTAGTTTTTTGCCTAACTAGACTCCACCTGCAAGAAGAAAAAAATTTCCATTAAACAGCCATGCACACACACACACATTCCAAACACACCTCCCATTCAGCTACTCTGCTAACCACCCCCTGCTCTCAGCAAACCCATCCTGCTACCCCACCACCACGACCGGCCCTCACCCCGTGACTCCTTGGGAACGTCGTTCCCAGGAGCCTCCCGGATGGCCCTGCCTGCGAAAACCCCGTCCCTGCGCCGCTCCGCGCCCGAACTTTGGCGACGATCGTCGCCTCGCAGACTGGCCGGGACCGGGGAAAAAAAAACCCAGCCGGGGGGGGGAAAAAAAAAAAAAATCCCCCGGCTGGGGTTTTTTTATTCTATATTGGTTTTTTGCCTAACTATACTCCACCTGCAAGAAGAAAAAAAATTACATTAAACAGCCATGCACACACACACACACACACAGATTCCAAACACACCGCTCATTCAGCTACCCCGTTAACTGCCGCCCCGCTCTCAGCAAACCCATCCCCCTACCCAACTGCTACTACCGGGCCTTGCCCCGTGGCTATTTTATTGTTTTTGCCTAACTACTCAAAAAACTCAACTCCACCTGCAACAAAAACAACATTAATTTAAACAGTCACGCACAGGCAGACACATTCTAAGCACCCCGCTCGCTCGGCTACCGTGCTAACCGCCCCCTGCTCCCAGCAAACCCATCCCGCTACCCGATCGCTGCCGCCAGCCCTCGCCCCGTGGCTCCTCAGAACGTGGTTACTGAAGGCCTCGAAATTCACCCCGCCCGCTAACGCCATGGCCCGAGCCCGACCTCCCCCTGAACACCGGCTGTGAACGTCACCAGATGGAGCGGGTGGGACTAAGTGACTTAAACCTGGTCAAAGAGATTAAGAAATCCCCCTGCTCAACAGCTTCTTTACTATTTTTAAAAGACACTTTAACTCTTTCTATATCAATATACCCTGAAGTGAAAAACATCCTCACATACAATGATAAACACTTTCCAAAACTAACACTCGTTCCACATCTACTCTATCCAACCGTCACCCGCCAGAGTGGTGGATGGCCCCGATTCTGTAACCGTGCCCAGAATCGGAGATCGTGCGCTTCGAGCCGTCGCCGCCGCTCCGCTCGATCCGTGCCATGGGCCCTCGTCCTCAGAAGAAGAGGAATACGTTTCCCTCTGTGCGTCGCTCCCAGTCCTTCTTTTCTTCCTGTCGTACGCTCTGGCAAACATAACGGAAGGATTCGCTTCTGGAATGCCGGTAGCCCCGTGGTACCTGCAAAAGACAAAATAAGGAACTCTAGAGCCCGCTCGCCGCGCTCGCCGGCACTTAGCATCCCCTCCTGGGACCGTTCTGCCCCATACGGAATGGCTACAAACGCGCAAAGCGGCTCCGCCGCTAACACGGGCATCTACGTGCTCCGTAAATGTGACCCGAGGACGCGAGAGCGCCGCACGGGGTAGAGTTAACGCCGCACCAAAAGACACGGCCCGACAGCGCACGCAAAGACGCCGAGACGATGTGACGCGTATGCCCCGGCGTGGCCTGCCGTGTGAGACGGCCGGAACTCCGGATGAAAGATGGGCGATAACATCCTGGGGACCGACAGAGACAAAATGCTAGGAAAGACTAAAGACTGTCATGACGCAGGGAAGAATCCCTCAGAAGACCTCACGAGACAGAGCATCACAGAGACTACGCATGCCGGTTAAGCCTGAGCGAGAGCTGCGTGAAAGACCTACCGATTCCACCTACAAGACTAAACTAGATCGGGAACGTTGACCTTCTACGTCACGCTTCTTAGCGGTACAGAATGAGACGGACGGCTGCTGCACGCGGAGCGGGATACGAGTATGCCCGAGACTCCTTGACAGTGAAGGCCAAGACAAGCATCGACACTAAGGAACGCCCGCTAGGCGTACCGTACGGCTCTGCCCGCTCGGCACAGAGCTGCTTTGCCGGGGCACATATCTCACGAGAAGTATCACTCACCATTTCTACAGTCTTGTTGCAAATTGCCTGCAAGAACAATGCAAAAGCTGACTTACAGGCTTCCCTCGTGTTACCTCTCAATTCGCTTGAGATCTGCTCGACTCCCGCTCACGTGAACGCTGGCTTCGCAAGCTCACGAAACACAGATATAGAGCTATGCGCCGCTCTTGCTGCTTTAATGCCAGACAGCGTAACACTCAGATCAGACACAACCAAACACAACACCCACAGACGCGTTGCCGCCCGATGACGCCCAGAGACGCGCTGCTGCCCGACGCCGCCCAGAGACGCACTGCTGCCCGACGCCGCCCAGAGATGCCCACAGACGCGCTGCCGCCCGACGCCGCCCAGAGATGCCCAGAGACGCGCCGCTGCCCGCCGCCGCCCAGAGACGCGCCACCGCCCCGCACGGGCCCGAGGCCCGCTATCTGCCTCCAGAATTCACAAAACCTAAAGAGCCCTCCCGCCGACCCCGATGTCCTACCCCCTCTTCTAGCCCCGCCCCACCCGCTGCTTTGGCCCCTTGACTTATCTTTCAGAGAGCACGGTCCAGAACTCATCCTCATCGGGAGCACGTCATCTAACCAGGGTTTCCCTGCGGTCACCGCATTGCTCTTCATCACCTGTAACGCAGAACATCTCCGGTCACCAACACGCCGACATGTATCGACCTCTACCGCGGCGATGCCCTCCTCGGAATGGCCGCGCAGCTCCCGATAACCGTATGTTGTGCCCCCCCGTCTCCCGTGGAAGCCTAAAAACTGGAGAAACGCAGCCGCCGTCCTACTCGTAAGCGATCGCCCGCTCGGCGGCACCTGGCCTCCCGGTCCTCTCTTCTGACGACTCGCCTCGAAGCCTCCGCCGTTCGAGCGGAGACCTCGCGACGCCCGCAAAAGCGAAGGCGAACGGTCGTTCGTATGGCCGCACGATCCTCGGCGATTCGGGTCCCGGCGGACCGCTTAACGACTCTCTCGCCTTTTCTCAAACCGCTCGTGACTCTGCGGCGTCAACACTCCGGGAAGGAGCATGGCACCTGCAAAAGAAAGAGGTAAAAAGCGCGCGGCGAGATGCCGCCCCGATCCTCGGCTCGCTCGCGGAGCTTCCTCTCCCCTGCTCGTTTACCTCGGCCGCTCGGAGACGGATTCTTCGGTCCGCTGTGCCAAGGCCCGGTCGCCGCCTGTGCGATTCAAACGGGGTATGATTTTAGCTACGATACTATTATGACACCTGAAGAACTGCCGCTCGGGCACGCCGGTCATCGCTCGCCTCGCCGAAGTCCGAGGGCGCGGGTATCCCGCTTCACGCGTCGATTCATGCCTAGAAAATAAAACCGGAATGGCGTGAGCCCCTCGGAGCCGCCGGTCCCGCGGATCCTCTGACCTCTTCCGTCGCCCATCGGGAAGCAGCTTCTCGCTTTGCACTTAAACGACCCGAACCCTGTAAGGAAAGGCATCTCGGTGTTAACCTAGACTTTTACGAGACCAAAGGTTTGTCTTTCTTTTCCATCTCCCTTCTGACTACTGCTAAAATACCCAAAATCCTAAGTACCGAGCCTCACGTGCAAGCTAAGGCTCGTTTGACCCGCTCGATCGCCCGCTCCCTGCAAGCCGGAGTCCGCCCTCTGATGCCTGCCGAACGCGAGGAAAATAACCGTGAAGGCTCTCTACGGCTACTCGCCCGGAGATGGACCGCATGGTCTTCGCCAAAAGCGTCCGGGCGGATCGATGCGTTACTACACGCTCCCCTCATCTTTACTATGGCTAAACCCCTGGGCGGGACGGGTCCGACCCGGACGCAGACAGACGCCAAACGCAGACGCCACAAGTGACGCGAGAAGACGGCGAGCGACGAGAACGACGGCCGTAGGGAAGATGCCGCCGGTGGAGAAGGCCTACGGCGCCGCGATGGCGGCCCCGAAATGAGAGGTGACCGCTGCGGCCCGTGAGACAAAGTTACCGTCAAAACCGGAACGACGGATGCGTGAGAAGCCAGGTTTTAAGTCATAAGATGTGGGGACGAAACCCCGGAAGGCTACCGGGTGCCAAAATGACGCTCGAAAGCACGGCCTGGGGCGCCGCCTAGCTCGCCCCTGCGAGAGACGACCGCTCGAGAACGTCCTCGACGCGACACGCGCGGGACGGATCCGCGCTTCCGGTTATAATTGCGAGACGAGAAGGGCTCGACGGGTGCCGTGCCAATGAGGGGACGTACTCGAGACTCTCGGGAGGGCTATCGAGATGCCTGACGATCGCAAAGACCTACAGAGACGTCTAGACCTGAGGACGGCACGGTATAAGATACGGAACGCAGAACACGCAAAGTACACGACGACACAGACGCGGGCTGGAACTGCCCTGACCACGGTACTCTGGTGCTGAAAAGTGACTCGCTCCCTTTACGGGCGCATGGGGCGCCGCTCCCGGACGGTCCTCTCCCCTACGCTACCTCGAAAAGCCCTCCCTGCGATTCCCGACCATGTCCCTTCCTCCTGGACCCTTCCCACCCTGGACCCTCGACTTAGCTTTGAGAGGGCCGGAGGCCAGACCGTCTTCCGTGACGACCGCGTCGGCTGACCGGGACGCTCCCGAGTCGCCGGGTTCCTCCGCGTCGTCCGCCGAACGTCCGCGAAGCGAGCGACCGGTCGGCATCGTGTCGGCCGACGCGGCCCTCTTCCTCGAAAGCGTGGCCCTTTCGGCTCGCCCGCTCCGTGCCGGTTTCGGTGTCGGATGCCGTGGCCGTCGTCGCTTGCGGCGCCTGTGATTTCAAAAGATGGAATATTATATTTGTGCTCGGGGGAAAACACCGGGCCCGTGCCCCTCCTCTCCGCTGCCCCGGTTCGCCTCAAATGCTCATCCTATTCCAAAGGCTGCCTACGCTGCGCCCGCGAGACGATACGGCGCTCTGCGGGCGATCGGGAAACGCGATGAGCCGTCCCGGATCCCGAAAGACTCCGTGCCTTACGTCCCTGCCTCTTTCCTGACAAATGCTAAAACGTCCCCACCGTTTTTCTGAGAAAGGCTACAACTCCGTATACGGATGCTTACGAGATGCTCGCTCTGACCCTCGCTCCATCCTCTCCCCTTTGGTCCCGTTTATGTGGATGATATCGACGCCTTACAATGTATACACCGACGCTAGGGAAGAAACCGAGGTCCCATCTTCGATGAAGTCAGGAAAATGCAATGTATCTAGAATGAAAAGAAAAAATGTAAGTGTACGCTATTAAACTGTTTTACCCGCCCCGCCCCATGGATACAAAATTACTTACCTGAAAAAAACCCACTATGTACCTGTTTACTTCCTACTATACACACTGCTGAACCTTGACTGATGCTGAAACTCTTGTCTCAGGTACCTCTATTTCTGTGATTATTAAAACACACCTGCCCAAAGAGCTGCCTCGGCTCAAAATCTGCCACCGACTCTGAAGAACACCAGAGCTCTGACCTCAGAGAGGCCCGAGAGCACAATGAAGAGCTTCCTCGGCTCAAAATCTGCCGCTGACTCTGAAGAACAGCAGAGCACTGACCTCAGAGAGGCCCGAAAGCAGAATGAAGAGCTTCCTCGGCTCAAAATCTGCCGCTGACTCTGAAGAACACCAGAGCACTGACCTCAGAGAGGCCCGAGAGCAGAATGAGCTCCCTGATGAGAGGCTGTGGCTCATATACCCCAGGCCCCACCCACCACCCTGACCACGATCACCTGGGAAAGGGGAGGGCTGAACCACCAGAAGGCATAAAGGCACCTGTGGGAGCAGCTGGGAGTTTTCTCCTTTGCCTTAATTTTGTGACCTGCAAAATGCCGTAGGAAGAAAACGACCCTTACTGGATACGACGATATCCGCTCTTTCGCTAAGTCTATTGTGTCGGCGATGTGACCGGGAGCGGAATGAAACCTAGTTTTTCTGGGGTATAGATAGAAAAAGACAGATATCATGCTAAGCTACGTGGGGAAGTAGTCGGCTAAATGCGATAATAATATCGTTATCCAAAACGAGGCGCTGTAGTTTCCTACGTGAAAACCGAAATGCTGCGGGGTGACTCGTCTTTTCTGGCGAGACCGCGCGTGCTGCCTAAGCCCCCCCGGTGGCGCTACGGGCTTGGGGAGGAGTGGCTGGAGAGCTGCCGGTCAGAGAGGGACCTGGGGGTGTTGATTGACAGCCAGCTGAACGTGAACCAGCAGTGTGCCCAGGTGGCTGACAAGGCCCATGGCGTCCTGGCCTGTATCAGAAATAGCGTGGCCGGCAGGGACAGGGAAGTGATCTTGCCCCTGTACTCGGCACTGGTAAGGCCGTACCTCGATTACTGTGTTGGGTTTTGGGCCCCTCGCTACAAAAAGGACATTGAATTACTCGAGCGTGTCCAGAGAAGGGCAACGAAGCCGGTGAAGGGTCCGGAGCGCGTGTCGTACGGGGAGCGGCTGAGGGAACTGGGGTTGTTTAGTCTGGAGAAGAGGAGGCTGAGGGGAGACCTCATGGCCCTCTATAGCTACCTGAAAGGAGGTTGCAGAGACCTGGGGATGAGTCTCTTTAATGAAATAACAAGCGATAGGACAAGAGGGAGTGGCCTCCAGCTGTGCCACGGAAGGTTTAGACTAGATGTCGGGAAGTATTTCTTTACAGAACGGGTTATTAGGCAGCGGAATGGATTGCCCGGGGAGGCGGTAGAGTCCCCATCCCTGGAGGTGTTTAAGAGTAGGATCGACATAGCGCTGAGAGATATGGTGTACATGGGAACTGGCAGTGTTAGGTGAATGGTTGGACTGGATGATCTTCAAGGTCCTTTCCAACCTAGTTGATTCTGTGATTCTGTGATTCTGTGATAATGGAACCGTGTCCCGGAGAGCGCTAAAGAACGAAGCGGAACTAGATCCTATAAGAATTCCTTCTCGGAAATATCACCGGTTCCGATATAAATTATTTACTGTGCGTCGCCGACGATTCGGAGTGACCTTGACCGTCTCTCCGACTGACTCCCTTAAGAGTCCCGAAGGACAGAAAACACCAAAAAAACGTGGAATTCCCTGAAATGTATCAGAAAGCGTATGAAGCGGCCTGACGCCTAAATTGCTAGAACGAAAAAAAAAAAATGCAAACTTAACAGAAAAAAACATAGGAGATGCCTAGACGATAGATGAAGGCGATCCTCTTCTCTGAAAAACTCGAGAAGAGATCTAAGCTGACGACGCACGTCTTTGGGATACCAGATACCGAAAAGAGACGTACGATAAGATGCCAAACGAATAGACGCCGCGGGCGAAAAGACGCCGATGCCGAACGGGACGAAGAACCGGAAAAGGAAAAAACCGGTGCTGGGGTACGGGAGAGAGACGGAGGATGAAAAAACAGAAGGAGAGGAAGCGGGACAAAGGCGTCTAAAGAAAAAGAAAAAGGGAGAGGTAGCAGAAGACAGAATAAGAGGGAGCGGGAGAGAAGAAGGAGAGCAGAGGTAAAGGGAAGCAAAAAAATCACGGCGGTGTGGGAGAGAGAGGGGGCCGGGGGAGAGCCCGAAACGCGTGAGAGCTGTGACGGGGCCCCGAAGGGAAGACGCGGCTTCCCGTACGTGTAGCTGCGCTCCCTCGTGTGCCGCGTGGCCGTGCCGCGCTCTGGGTGACGCGCGCGGACCCTGCGGCGCTCGCTGGCGCTCTGGCCCGCTGCGGACCGTGAAGAGGGCTCCTTCCTCGTCCGCAGAGCGGGGTCTCTCTTCCTGTGGTGGGAGGCGGGTGCTGCCGAGATGGCCGTGATTTTCTTCTTCTTTCCCTTTCTGGGGCCTCTCTGGATTCGGCCGTGGCGGGGCCTCTCCGGATGTTTGAGCCCGGTTACCGTTGAACCCTTGGCCTTTGATGCCAGGAGTCCCGGGGGGACTGGGAGGGCAGAAAAGAGTGGAGACCGAAAATAGGTGACAGGCTGAAGGGCAAGTACAGGGCAGAAAACTGTGAAGTGCCAAAAGGGGTGAGAGAAACAAAAAGGGCTCGGTGGGCGACAAAGTGTCGGAAGTGCAAAGAGCACATAAAAGCCTGAATAAAGGAGGGGGTGGAAAAGCTGCGGGAGGCCAAAATGGAAGGCTGGAAGGGAAATAGAGGCCAGAAAAATGTGGAAGCCAAAATGGAGTGAGAGACCGAAACGGGGTGGGAGGATGGAGGGAAGTAGACGCTGGGAAAGGTGGAGGCCGAAATGGGGTGGGAGGCCAAAATGGGGTGGGTGGCCAGACAGAAGTAGAGGGCAGAAAAAATTAGAGGCAGAACCATGGTGGGAGGCCCAAACAGGGTGGGAGCTAGAGCAAAGTAGAGGCCATAAAATAGTGGATGCTGAAACAGGGTGGAAGGCCAAAATATAGTGGGAGGCCAGAAGGAAGTAGAGGCCATGAAAGGTGGATGCAAAATCATGCTGTGAGGCCAAAATGGGTTGGAGGCCAGAGGGAAGTAGAGGCCAGAAAAAGTGGAGGTGGAAATGGGGTGGGAGGGCGAAAAGGGGTGGGAAGCTGGAGAGAAGTAGAGGCCAGAAGAAATTTCAAACTGAATCATGGTGGGAGACCGATACGGGGTGGGAGGCCTCTACATCCCTCCATCCTCCCACCCTGTTTTGGCCTCCCACCCCTTTTCGACCTCCACTTTTAATGTTTCGGCCTCCAATTCTTTCTGGCCTCTCCTTCCCTCGGGTCTCCCACACGTTTTTGGCCTCCGACCCCATTTCGGCCTCCAATTTTTTCTGGTCTCCCACCCCTTTTGGGCCTCCCACCCCATTTTGGCCTCCAATTTTATTTTTTTAAACCCTAACCCCTCACCTTCACCCTCACCCTAACCCCTAACCCCTCACCATCAACCTAAACCCTCACCCCCAACCCCTAATCCTAACCTCTGACCCTCAGCCTAATCCCTAACCCCAACCCCTAAACCCTAACCCTAGAATCCACCCCCAATTCTGCCCCTTAACCCTAGATCCCGCCCCTGACTCCACCCCCTAACCCTAGAGCCCACCCTCGATTCCACCCCCTAACCCTAAGCCCACCCCTGAGTCCACTCCCTAACTCTAAACCCACCCCCGAGTCCACCCCCTAACCCTAAGCCCACCCCCGAGTCCACCTCCTAACCCTAAGCCCACCCCCGAGTCCACCTCCTAACCCTAAGCCCACCCCTGAGCCCAACCCCTAAGTCTAAGCCCACCCCTGAGTTCACCCCCTAACCATAAGCCTACCCCTGAGTCCACCCCGTACTTCTAAGACCACCCCTAACTCCACCCCCTAACACTAAGCCCGCCCCCGAGTCCACCCCCTAACCCTAAGCCCACCCCCGAGACCACCTCCTAACCCTAAGCCCAGCCCCGACTCCACCCTCTAACTCTAAGCCCATCCCTGAGTCAACCGCCTAACACTCAACCCATCCCCGATTCCGCCCCCTAACCCTAAGCAAACCCCCAAGTCCACCCCCTAACACTAAGCCCACCCCCGAGTCCACCCCCTAACTCTAAGCCCACCCCCAAGTCCACCTCCTAACACTAAGCCCACCCCCGAGTCCACCCTCTAACTCTAAGCCCACCCCCAAGTCCACCTCCTAACACTAAGCCCATCCCCGAGTCCACCCCCTAACCGTAGAGCCCACCCCCGAATCCACCTCCTAACTCTAAGCCCATCCCTGATTCCACCCCCTAACACTAAGCCCACCCCCGAGTCCACCCCCTAACTCTAAGCCCACCCCCAAGTCCACCTCCTAACACTAAGCCCATCCCCGAGTCCACCCCCTAACCGTAGAGCCCACCCCCGAATCCACCTCCTAACTCTAAGCCCATCCCTGATTCCACCCCCTAACACTAAGCCCACCCCCGAGTCCACCCCCTAACTCTAAACCCACCCCCGAGTCCACCCCCTAACACTAATCCCACCCCCGACTCCACCCCCTAACTCTAAGCCCAGCCCAGAGTCCACCCCCTAACCCTAAGACCACCCCCGACTCCACCCCCTAAACCTAAGCCCACCCCCGAGTCCACCTCCTAACCCTAAGCCCACCCCTGAGCCCAACCCCTAAGTCTAAGCCCACCCCTGAGTTCACCCCCTAACCATAAGCCTACCCCTGAGTCCACCCCGTACTTCTAAGACCACCCCTAACTCCACCCCCTAACACTAAGCCCGCCCCCGAGTCCACCCCCTAACCCTAAGCCCACCCCCGAGACCACCTCCTAACCCTAAACCCAGCCCCGACTCCACCCTCTAACTCTAAGCCCATCCCTGAGTCAACCGCCTAACACTCAACCCATCCCCGATTCCGCCCCCTAACCCTAAGCAAACCCCCAAGTCCACCCCCTAACACTAAGCCCACCCCCGAGTCCACCCCCTAACTCTAAGCCCACCCCCAAGTCCACCTCCTAACACTAAGCCCACCCCTGACTCCACCCCCTAACTCTAACCTGTAACCCTAAGATGTACAGTGTAACTGTAACCCTAAGGTGTCAGTGTAAGCTGTAACCTACAGTTGTAATTGGAAGGTGTTACTAAGCTGTAATGTGTAATGTGGGTTTTAAACTGGAATAGAATCGGTGTGGAAATAGTGTGCAGGAGGAGGTGCAACCTGGAGTGCGGTCTGTGTGGAAACAGTGACCCGCGGCAGGTGCAACCGCGAAGAGGGTCCGGGTGGAAACTGTGACCCCCGCGGCAGGTGCAACCGCAAATAGGGTCCGGGTGGAAACAGTGACCCGCGGCAGGTGCAACCGCGAAGAGGGTCCGGGTGGAAACAGTGACCCACGGCAGGTGCAACCGCGAATACGGTCCGGGTGGAAACAGTGACCAGGGACAGGTGCAACCGCGAATAGTGTCCGGGTGGAAACAGTGACCCGCGGCAGGTGCAACCGCGAGTAGGGTCCGGGTGGAAACTCTTACCCCGCGGCAGGTGCAATGGCGAATAGGGTCCGGGTGGAAACAGTGACCCGCGGCAGGTGCAGTCCCGAATAGTGTCCGGATGGAAACAGTGACCCGCGGCAGGTGCACCCGGGAATAGGGTCCGGCTGGAAGCAGTGACCTGCGGCAGGTGCAACCGCGAATAGGGTCCGGGTGGAAACAGTGACCCGCGGCAGGTGCAACCGCGACTAGGATCCGGGTGGAAACAGTGACCCGCGGCAGGTGCAACCGCGAATAGGGTCCGGCTGGAGAGAGTGTCCCCGGGCAGGTGCAACCCCGAATACTGTCCGGGTGGGAACAGTGACCCGCGGCAGGTGCAACCGCGAATAGGGTCCGGGCGGAAACAGTGACCCGCGGCAGGTGCAACCGCGAATAGGGTCCGGGTGGAAACAGTGACCCGCGGCAGGTGCAACCGCGACTAGGATCCGGGTGGAAACAGTGACCCGCGGCAGGTGCAACCGCGAATAGGGTCCGGCTGGAGAGAGTGTCCCCGGGCAGGTGCAACCCCGAATACTGTCCGGGTGGGAACAGTGACCCGCGACAGGTGCAACCGCGAATAGGGTCCGGGCGGAAACAGTGACCCGCGGCAGGTGCAATCGCGAATAGGGTCCGGGTGGAAACAGTCTCTATTTCTCTCCAGACTCCCACGATTTTTCGACCTCCCACCCCTTTTCGGCCTCCAATATATTCTGGCCGCTACTTCTCTCCAGCCTCCCACCCCTTTTCGGCCTTCCACCCCTTTCTGCCTCCCACTAACTTTTGGCCTCCCATTTTTTTCTGGCCTGTATTTACCACCAGTTTCCCACCATTTTTTGGCCTCCCACGCGCTTTTGTACTCCAATTTTTTCTGGCCTTTACTTCGCAACAGCCTCCCAACATTTTTAGGCCTCCCACCCCTTTTTGGCCTCCCACTCTTTTTGGCCTCCAGTATTTTCTGGCCTCTACTTATCTCCAGCCTCCCACCATTTTTCGGCTTCCCACACCTTTTCAACCTCTAATTTTTTCTGGCCTCTACTTCTCTCCAGCCTCCCACCATTTATCGGCCTCCCACCCCTTTTCGGGCTCCAATTTTTTCTGCCCTCTACTTCTCTCCAGCCTCCCACCATTTTTCGGCCTCCCACACCTTTTCGACCTCTAATTTTTTCTGCCCTCTACTTCTCTCCAGCATCCCACCCCTTTTTGGCCTCCCACCCCTTTTCGGCCTCCAATTTTTTCTGGCCTCTACTATTCACCGGTTTCCCACACTTTTTTGGCCTCCCACCCCTTTTTGGCATCCAATATTTTCTAGCCTCTACTTCTCTCCAGCCTCCCACCATTTTTCCGCCTCCCACAACTTTTCGACCTCTAATTTTTTCTTGCCTCTACTTCTCTCCAGCCTCCCACCATTTTTTGTCCTCCCTCCCCTTTTTGGCCGCCCACTGCTTTTTGGCCTCCAATTTTTTCTTGCCTCTACTTCTCTCCAGCCTCCCACCCCTTTTTGGCATCCCACTCCTTTTCAGCCTCCAGTATTTTCTAGCCTCTACTTCTCTCCAGCCTCCCACCATGTTTCGGCCTCCCACACCTTTTCGACCTCTAATTTATTCTGGCCTCTACTTCTCACCAGCCCCCCACCATTTTTCGGCCTCCCACCCCTTTTTGGCCTCCCACTCATTTTTGGCCTCCAATTTTTTCTGGCCTCTACTTCTCTCCAGCCTCCCACCCCTTTTTGGCCTCCCACTCCTTTTCAGCCTCCAGTATTTTCTAGCCTCTATTTCTCTCCAGCCTCCTACCATGTTTCAGCCTCCCACACCTTTTCGACCTCTAATTTATTCTGGCCTCTACTTCTCACCAGCCTCCCACCATTTTTCGGCCTCCCACCCCTTTTTGGCCTCCCACTCATTTTTGGCCTCCAATTTTTTCTGGCCTCTACTTCTCTACAGCCTCCCACCCCTTTTTGGCCTCCCACTTCTTTTCGGCCTCCAATTTGCTCTGGCCTCTACTTCTCTCCAGCCTCCCACCCTTTTTTGGCCTCCCACTCCTTTTCGGCCTCCAGTTTTTTCTGGACTCTAAATCTCTCCCGCCTCCCACAAATTTTTGGCCTCCCACCCCTTTTCAGCTTCTAATTTTTTCTGGCCTCTACTATTCACCGGTCTCCCACTCCTTGTTGGCCTCCCACTCCTTTTTGGCCTCCAGTATTTTCTGGCCTCTACTTCTCTCCACCTTCCCACCATTTTTCGGCCTCCCACACCTTTTCGACCTCTAATTTTTTCTGGCCTCTACCTCTCACCAGCCTCCCACCATTTTTTGGCCTCCCACCCCTTTTTGGCCTCCTACTCTATTTTGGCCTTCAATCTTTTCTGGCCTCTACTTCTCTCCAGCCTCCCACCGTTTTTTCGCCTCCCACCCCTTTTTGGCCTCCCACCTGTTTTGGGGGTCCAATTTTTTCTGGCCTCTAATTCTCTCCAGCCTCCCACCCCTTTTTGGCCTCCCACCCCTTTTCGGCCTCCAATTATTTCTGGCCTCTACTTCTCTCCAGCCTCCCACCCTTTTTTGGCCTCCCACTCCTTTTCGGCCTGCAATTTTTTCTGGCCTCTACTGTTCACCGGTTTCCCACCCTTTTTTGGCCTCCCACCCCTTTTTGGCATCCAATATTTTCTAGCCTCTACTTCTCTCCACCTTCCCACCATTTTTCGGCCTCCCACACCTTTTCGACCTCTAATTTTTTCTGGCCTCTACTTCTCTCCAGCCTCTCACCATTTATCATCCTCCCACTCCTTTTCGGCCTCTAATTTTTTCTGGCCTCTACCTCTCACCAGCCTCCCACCATTTTTCGGCCTCCCACCCCTTTTTGGCCTCCCACTTCTTTTCGGCCTCCAATTTGCTCTGGCCTCTACTTCTCTCCAGCCTCCCACCGTTTTTTCAGCCTCCCACCCCTTTTCGGCCTCCAATTTTTTCTGGCCTCTGCTTCTCTCCAGCCTCCCACCCTTTTATGGCCTCCCACCCTTTTTTGGCCTCCCACTCCTTTTCGGCCTCCTATTTATTCTGGCCTATACTTCTCACCAGCCTCCCACCGTTTTTCGGCCTCCCACCCCTTTTTGGCCTCCCACTCATTTTTGGCCTCCAATTTTTTCTGGCCTCTACTTCTCTACAGCCTCCCACCCCTTTTTGGCCTCCCACTTCTTTTCGGCCTCCAATTTGCTCTGGCCTCTACTTCTCTCCAGCCTCCCACCGTTTTTTCAGCCTCCCACCCCTTTTCGGCCTCCAATTTTTTCTGGCCTCTGCTTCTCTCCAGCCTCCCACACTTTTATGGCCTCCCACCCCTTTTTGGCCTCCCACTCTATTTTGGCCTTCAATCTTTTCTGGCCTCTACGTCTCTCCAGCCTCCCACCGTTTTTTCGCCTCCCACCCCTTTTTGGCCTCCCACTTCTTTTTGGCATCCAGTTTTTTCTGGCCTCTAATTCTCTCCAGCCTCCCACCCCGTTTCGGACTCCCACTCCTTTTCGGCCTCCAATTTTTTCTGGCCTCTGCTTCTCACCAGCCTCCCACCATTTTTCGAGCTCCCACCCCTTTTTGGCCTCCCACTCAGTTTTGGCCTCCAATTTTTTCTGGCATCTAATTCTCACCAGTCTCCCACCCCTTTTTGGCCTCCCACCCCTTTTCGGCCTCCAATTTTTTCTGGCCTCTTCTTCTCTCCAGCCTCCCACCCTTTTATGGCCTCCCACCACTTTTTGCCCTCCCACTCCTTTTCGGCCTCCACTTTTTTCTGGCCTCTACTCCTCTCCAGCCTCCCACCCTTTTTTGGCCTCCCACTCCTTTTTGGCCTCCCACTCCTTTTCAGCCTCCAGTCTCTTCTGGCCTCTAAATCTCTACAGCCTCCCACCCTTTTTTGGCCTCCCACTTCTTTTTGGCCTCCCACTCCTTTTCGGTCTCCAGTTTTTTCTGGACTCTAAATCTCTCCCGCCTCCCACAACTTTTTGGCCTCCCACCCCTTTTCGGCTTCTAATTTTTTCTGGCCTCTACTATTAACCGGTCTCCCACTCCTTCTTGGCCTCCCACTTCTTTTCGGCCTCCAATATTTTCTGGCCTCTACTTCTCTCCAGCCTCCCACCCTTTTATGGACTCCCACCCCTTTTCGACCTCTAATTTTTTCTGGCCTCTACCTCTCACCAGCCTCCCACCTTTTTTCGGCCTCCCACCCCTTTTTGGCCTCCCACCCCTTTTCGGCCTCCAATTTTTTCTGGCCTCTTCTTCTCTCCAGCCTCCCACACTTTTTTGGCCTCCCACCCCTTTTTGGCCTCCAATATTTTCTAGCCTCTACTTCTCTCCAGCCTCCCACCCTTTTTTGGCCTCCCACCCCTTTTTGGCCTCCCATCCCTTTTCGGCTTCCAATTTTTTCTGGCCTCTACTATTCACCGGTTTCCCACCCTTTTTTGGCCTCCCACCCCTTTTTGGCCTCCAATATTTTCTAGCCTCTACTTCTCTCCAGCCTCCCACCATTTTTCGGCCTCCCACACCTTTTTGGCCGCCCACTCATTTTTGGTCTCCTATTTTTTCTTGCCTCTACTTCTCTCCAGCCTCCCACCCCTTTTTGGCCTCCCACTCCTTTTCAGCCTCCAGTATTTTCTAGCCTCTATTTCTCTCCAGCCTCCCACCATGTTTCGGCCTCCCACACCTTTTCGACCTCTAATTTATTCTGCCCTCTACTTCTCACCAGCCTCCCACCATTTTTCGGCCTCCCACCCCTTTTTGGCCTCCCACTCATTTTTGGCCTCCAATTTTTTCTGGCCTCTACTTCTCTACAGCCTCCCACCCCTTTTTGGCCTCCCACTCCTTTTCAGCCTCCAGTATTTTCTAGCCTCTATTTCTCTCCAGCCTCCCACCATGTTTCGGCCTCCCACACCTTTTCGACCTCTAATTTATTCTGGCCTCTACTTCTCACCAGCCTCCCACCATTTTTCGGCCTCCCACCCCTTTTTGGCCTCCCACTCATTTTTGGCCTCCAATTTTTTCTGGCCTCTACTTCTCTACAGCCTCCCACCCCTTTTTGGCCTCCCACTTCTTTTCGGCCTCCAATTTGCTCTGGCCTCTACTTCTCTCCAGCCTCCCACCCTTTTTTGGCCTCCCACTCCTTTTTGGCCTCCCACTCCTTTTCAGCCTCCAGTCTCTTCTGGCCTCTAAATCTCTACAGCCTCCCACCCTTTTTTGGCCTCCCATTCTTTTTGGCCTCACACTCCTTTTCGGCCTCCAGTTTTTTCTGGACTCTAAATCTCTCCCGCCTCCCACAAATTTTTGGCCTCCCACCCCTTTTCGGCTTCTAATTTTTTCTGGCCTCTACTATTCACCGGTCTCCCACTCCTTGTTGGCCTCCCACTTCTTTTCGGCCTCCAATATTTTCTAGCCTCTACTTCTCTCCAGCTTCCCACCATTTTTCGGCCTCCCACACCTTTTCGACCTCTAATTTTTTCTGGCCTCTACCTCTCACCAGCCTCCCACCATTTTTTGGCCTCCCACCCCTTTTTGGCCTCCTACTCTATTTTGGCCTTCAATCTTTTCTGGCCTCTACTTCTCTCCAGCCTCCCACCGTTTTTTCGCCTCCCACCCCTTTTTGGCCTCCCACCTGTTTTGGGGGTCCAATTTTTTCTGGCCTCTAATTCTCTCCAGCCTCCCACCCCTTTTTGGCCTCCCACCCCTTTTCGGCCTCCAATTATTTCTGGCCTCTACTTCTCTCCAGCCTCCCACCCTTTTTTGGCCTCCCACTCCTTTTCGGCCTGCAATTTTTTCTGGCCTCTACTATTCACCGGTTTCCCACTCCTTGTTGGTCTCCCACTCCTTTTTGGCCTCCAGTATTTTCTGGCCTCTACTTCTCTCCACCTTCCCACCATTTTTCGGCCTCCCACACCTTTTCGACCTCTAATTTTTTCTGGCCTCTACTTCTCTCCAGCCTCTCACCATTTATCATCCTCCCACTCCTTTTCGGCCTCTAATTTTTTCTGGCCTCTACCTCTCACCAGCCTCCCACCATTTTTCGGCCTCCCACCCCTTTTTGGCCTCCCACTTCTTTTCGGCCTCCAATTTGCTCTGGCCTCTACTTCTCTCCAGCCTCCCACCGTTTTTTCAGCCTCC
Organism: Strix uralensis; assembly: GCF_047716275.1. Lineage (NCBI taxonomy): Eukaryota > Metazoa > Chordata > Aves > Strigiformes > Strigidae > Strix > Strix uralensis. The sequence goes on along the minus strand of NC_133982.1, from coordinate 26,480,599 downwards.
CACCCCTTTTCGGCCTCCAATTTTTTCTGGCCTCTGCTTCTCTCCAGCCTCCCACCCTTTTATGGCCTCCCACCCTTTTTTGGCCTCCCACTCCTTTTCGGCCTCCTATTTATTCTGGCCTATACTTCTCACCAGCCTCCCACCATTTTTCGGCCTCCCACCCCTTTTTGGCCTCCCACTTATTTTTGGCCTCCAATTTTTTCTGGCCTCTACTTCTCTACAGCCTCCCACCCCTTTTTGGCCTCCCACTTCTTTTCGGCCTCCAATTTGCTCTGGCCTCTACTTCTCTCCAGCCTCCCACCGTTTTTTCAGCCTCCCACCCCTTTTCGGCCTCCAATTTTTTCTGGCCTCTGCTTCTCTCCAGCCTCCCACACTTTTATGGCCTCCCACCCCTTTTTGGCCTCCCACTCTATTTTGGCCTTCAATTTTTTCTGGCCTCTACTTCTCTACAGCCTCCCACCCCTTTTTGGCCTCCCACTCCTTTTCAGCCTCCAGTATTTTCTAGCCTCTATTTCTCTCCAGCCTCCCACCATGTTTCGGCCTCCCACACCTTTTCGACCTCTAATTTATTCTGGCCTCTACTTCTCACCAGCCTCCCACCATTTTTCGGCCTCCCACCCCTTTTTGGCCTCCCACTCATTTTTGGCCTCCAATTTTTTCTGGCCTCTAAATCTCTACAGCCTCCCACCCTTTTTTGGCCTCCCACTTCTTTTTGGCCTCACACTCCTTTTCGGCCTCCATTTTTTTCTGGACTCTAAATCTCTCCCGCCTCCCACAAATTTTTGGCCTCCCACCCCTTTTCGGCTTCTAATTTTTTCTGGCCTCTACTATTCACCGGTCTCCCACTCCTTGTTGGCCTCCCACTTCTTTTCGGCCTCCAATATTTTCTAGCCTCTACTTCTCTCCAGCTTCCCACCATTTTTCGGCCTCCCACACCTTTTTGACCTCTAATTTTTTCTGGCCTCTACCTCTCACCAGCCTCCCACCATTTTTCGGCCTCCCACCCCTTTTTGGCCTCCTACTCTATTTTGGCCTTCAATCTTTTCTGGCCTCTACTTCTCTCCAGCCTCCCACCGTTTTTTCGCCTCCCACCCCTTTTTGGCCTCCCACCTGTTTTGGGGGTCCAATTTTTTCTGGCCTCTAATTCTCTCCAGCCTCCCACCCCTTTTTGGCCTCCCACCCCTTTTCGGCCTCCAATTTTTTCTGGCCTCTAATTCTCTCCAGCCTCCCACCCCTTTTTGGCCTCCCACCCCTTTTCGGCCTCCAATTATTTCTGGCCTCTACTTCTCTCCAGCCTCCCACCCTTTTTTGGCCTCCCACTCCTTTTCGGCCTGCAATTTTTTCTGGCCTCTACTGTTCACCGGTTTCCCACCCTTTTTTGGCCTCCCACCCCTTTTTGGCATCCAATATTTTCTAGCCTCTACTTCTCTCCACCTTCCCACCATTTTTCGGCCTCCCACACCTTTTCGACCTCTAATTTTTTCTGGCCTCTACTTCTCTCCAGCCTCTCACCATTTATCATCCTCCCACTCCTTTTCGGCCTCTAATTTTTTCTGGCCTCTACCTCTCACCAGCCTCCCACCATTTTTCGGCCTCCCACCCCTTTTTGGCCTCCCACTTCTTTTCGGCCTCCAATTTGCTCTGGCCTCTACTTCTCTCCAGCCTCCCACCGTTTTTTCAGCCTCCCACCCCTTTTCGGCCTCCAATTTTTTCTGGCCTCTGCTTCTCTCCAGCCTCCCACCCTTTTATGGCCTCCCACCCTTTTTTGGCCTCCCACTCCTTTTCGGCCTCCTATTTATTCTGGCCTATACTTCTCACCAGCCTCCCACCGTTTTTCGGCCTCCCACCCCTTTTTGGCCTCCCACTCATTTTTGGCCTCCAATTTTTTCTGGCCTCTACTTCTCTACAGCCTCCCACCCCTTTTTGGCCTCCCACTTCTTTTCGGCCTCCAATTTGCTCTGGCCTCTACTTCTCTCCAGCCTCCCACCGTTTTTTCAGCCTCCCACCCCTTTTCGGCCTCCAATTTTTTCTGGCCTCTGCTTCTCTCCAGCCTCCCACACTTTTATGGCCTCCCACCCCTTTTTGGCCTCCCACTCTATTTTGGCCTTCAATCTTTTCTGGCCTCTACGTCTCTCCAGCCTCCCACCGTTTTTTCGCCTCCCACCCCTTTTTGGCCTCCCACTTCTTTTTGGCATCCAGTTTTTTCTGGCCTCTAATTCTCTCCAGCCTCCCACCCCGTTTCGGACTCCCACTCCTTTTCGGCCTCCAATTTTTTCTGGCCTCTGCTTCTCACCAGCCTCCCACCATTTTTCGAGCTCCCACCCCTTTTTGGCCTCCCACTCAGTTTTGGCCTCCAATTTTTTCTGGCATCTAATTCTCACCAGTCTCCCACCCCTTTTTGGCCTCCCACCCATTTTCGGCCTCCAATTTTTTCTGGCCTCTTCTTCTCTCCAGCCTCCCACCCTTTTATGGACTCCCACCCCTTTTCGACCTCTAATTTTTTCTGGCCTCTACCTCTCACCAGCCTCCCACCTTTTTTCGGCCTCCCACCCCTTTTTGGCCTCCCACCCCTTTTCGGCCTCCAATTTTTTCTGGCCTCTTCTTCTCTCCAGCCTCCCACCCTTTTATGGCCTCCCACCACTTTTTGCCCTCCCACTCCTTTTCGGCCTCCACTTTTTTCTGGCCTCTACTCCTCTCCAGCCTCCCACCCTTTTTTGGCCTCCCACTCCTTTTTGGCCTCCCACTCCTTTTCAGCCTCCAGTCTCTTCTGGCCTCTAAATCTCTACAGCCTCCCACCCTTTTTTGGCCTCCCACTTCTTTTTGGCCTCCCACTCCTTTTCGGTCTCCAGTTTTTTCTGGACTCTAAATCTCTCCCGCCTCCCACAACTTTTTGGCCTCCCACCCCTTTTCGGCTTCTAATTTTTTCTGGCCTCTACTATTAACCGGTCTCCCACTCCTTGTTGGCCTCCCACTTCTTTTCGGCCTCCAATATTTTCTGGCCTCTACTTCTCTCCAGCCTCCCACCCTTTTATGGACTCCCACCCCTTTTCGACCTCTAATTTTTTCTGGCCTCTACCTCTCACCAGCCTCCCACCTTTTTTCGGCCTCCCACCCCTTTTTGGCCTCCCACCCCTTTTCGGCCTCCAATTTTTTCTGGCCTCTTCTTCTCTCCAGCCTCCCACACTTTTTTGGCCTCCCACCCCTTTTTGGCCTCCAATATTTTCTAGCCTCTACTTCTCTCCAGCCTCCCACCCTTTTTTGGCCTCCCACCCCTTTTTGGCCTCCCATCCCTTTTCGGCTTCCAATTTTTTCTGGCCTCTACTATTCACCGGTTTCCCACCCTTTTTTGGCCTCCCACCCCTTTTTGGCCTCCAATATTTTCTAGCCTCTACTTCTCTCCAGCCTCCCACCATTTTTCGGCCTCCCACACCTTTTTGGCCGCCCACTCATTTTTGGTCTCCTATTTTTTCTTGCCTCTACTTCTCTCCAGCCTCCCACCCCTTTTTGGCCTCCCACTCCTTTTCAGCCTCCAGTATTTTCTAGCCTCTATTTCTCTCCAGCCTCCCACCATGTTTCGGCCTCCCACACCTTTTCGACCTCTAATTTATTCTGCCCTCTACTTCTCACCAGCCTCCCACCATTTTTCGGCCTCCCACCCCTTTTTGGCCTCCCACTCATTTTTGGCCTCCAATTTTTTCTGGCCTCTACTTCTCTACAGCCTCCCACCCCTTTTTGGCCTCCCACTCCTTTTCAGCCTCCAGTATTTTCTAGCCTCTATTTCTCTCCAGCCTCCCACCATGTTTCGGCCTCCCACACCTTTTCGACCTCTAATTTATTCTGGCCTCTACTTCTCACCAGCCTCCCACCATTTTTCGGCCTCCCACCCCTTTTTGGCCTCCCACTCATTTTTGGCCTCCAATTTTTTCTGGCCTCTACTTCTCTACAGCCTCCCACCCCTTTTTGGCCTCCCACTTCTTTTCGGCCTCCAATTTGCTCTGGCCTCTACTTCTCTCCAGCCTCCCACCCTTTTTTGGCCTCCCACTCCTTTTTGGCCTCCCACTCCTTTTCAGCCTCCAGTCTCTTCTGGCCTCTAAATCTCTACAGCCTCCCACCCTTTTTTGGCCTCCCATTCTTTTTGGCCTCACACTCCTTTTCGGCCTCCATTTTTTTCTGGACTCTAAATCTCTCCCGCCTCCCACAAATTTTTGGCCTCCCACCCCTTTTCGGCTTCTAATTTTTTCTGGCCTCTACTATTCACCGGTCTCCCACTCCTTGTTGGCCTCCCACTTCTTTTCGGCCTCCAATATTTTCTAGCCTCTACTTCTCTCCAGCTTCCCACCATTTTTCGGCCTCCCACACCTTTTCGACCTCTAATTTTTTCTGGCCTCTACCTCTCACCAGCCTCCCACCATTTTTTGGCCTCCCACCCCTTTTTGGCCTCCTACTCTATTTTGGCCTTCAATCTTTTCTGGCCTCTACTTCTCTCCAGCCTCCCACCGTTTTTTCGCCTCCCACCCCTTTTTGGCCTCCCACCTGTTTTGGGGGTCCAATTTTTTCTGGCCTCTAATTCTCTCCAGCCTCCCACCCCTTTTTGGCCTCCCACCCCTTTTCGGCCTCCAATTATTTCTGGCCTCTACTTCTCTCCAGCCTCCCACCCTTTTTTGGCCTCCCACTCCTTTTCGGCCTGCAATTTTTTCTGGCCTCTACTATTAACCGGTCTCCCACTCATTGTTGGTCTCCCACTCCTTTTTGGCCTCCAGTATTTTCTGGCCTCTACTTCTCTCCACCTTCCCACCATTTTTCGGCCTCCCACACCTTTTCGACCTCTAATTTTTTCTGGCCTCTACTTCTCTCCAGCCTCTCACCATTTATCATCCTCCCACTCCTTTTCGGCCTCTAATTTTTTCTGGCCTCTACCTCTCACCAGCCTCCCACCATTTTTCGGCCTCCCACCCCTTTTTGGCCTCCCACTTCTTTTCGGCCTCCAATTTGCTCTGGCCTCTACTTCTCTCCAGCCTCCCACCGTTTTTTCAGCCTCCCACCCCTTTTCGGCCTCCAATTTTTTCTGGCCTCTGCTTCTCTCCAGCCTCCCACCCTTTTATGGCCTCCCACCCTTTTTTGGCCTCCCACTCCTTTTCGGCCTCCTATTTATTCTGGCCTATACTTCTCACCAGCCTCCCACCATTTTTCGGCCTCCCACCCCTTTTTGGCCTCCCACTCATTTTTGGCCTCCAATTTTTTCTGGCCTCTACTTCTCTACAGCCTCCCACCCCTTTTTGGCCTCCCACTTCTTTTCGGCCTCCAATTTGCTCTGGCCTCTACTTCTCTCCAGCCTCCCACCGTTTTTTCAGCCTCCCACCCCTTTTCGGCCTCCAATTTTTTCTGGCCTCTGCTTCTCTCCAGCCTCCCACACTTTTATGGCCTCCCACCCCTTTTTGGCCTCCCACTCTATTTTGGCCTTCAATTTTTTCTGGCCTCTACTTCTCTACAGCCTCCCACCCCTTTTTGGCCTCCCACTCCTTTTCAGCCTCCAGTATTTTCTAGCCTCTATTTCTCTCCAGCCTCCCACCATGTTTCGGCCTCCCACACCTTTTCGACCTCTAATTTATTCTGGCCTCTACTTCTCACCAGCCTCCCACCATTTTTCGGCCTCCCACCCCTTTTTGGCCTCCCACTCATTTTTGGCCTCCAATTTTTTCTGGCCTCTAAATCTCTACAGCCTCCCACCCTTTTTTGGCCTCCCACTTCTTTTTGGCCTCACACTCCTTTTCGGCCTCCATTTTTTTCTGGACTCTAAATCTCTCCCGCCTCCCACAAATTTTTGGCCTCCCACCCCTTTTCGGCTTCTAATTTTTTCTGGCCTCTACTATTCACCGGTCTCCCACTCCTTGTTGGCCTCCCACTTCTTTTCGGCCTCCAATATTTTCTAGCCTCTACTTCTCTCCAGCCTCCCACCCTTTTTTGGCCTCCCACCCCTTTTTGGCCTCCCATCCCTTTTCGGCTTCCAATTTTTTCTGGCCTCTACTATTCACCGGTTTCCCACCCTTTTTTGGCCTCCCACCCCTTTTTGGCCTCCAATATTTTCTAGCCTCTACTTCTCTCCAGCCTCCCACCATTTTTCGGCCTCCCACACCTTTTTGGCCGCCCACTCATTTTTGGTCTCCTATTTTTTCTTGCCTCTACTTCTCTCCAGCCTCCCACCCCTTTTTGGCCTCCCACTCCTTTTCAGCCTCCAGTATTTTCTAGCCTCTATTTCTCTCCAGCCTCCCACCATGTTTCGGCCTCCCACACCTTTTCGACCTCTAATTTATTCTGCCCTCTACTTCTCACCAGCCTCCCACCATTTTTCGGCCTCCCACCCCTTTTTGGCCTCCCACTCATTTTTGGCCTCCAATTTTTTCTGGCCTCTACTTCTCTACAGCCTCCCACCCCTTTTTGGCCTCCCACTCCTTTTCAGCCTCCAGTATTTTCTAGCCTCTATTTCTCTCCAGCCTCCCACCATGTTTCGGCCTCCCACACCTTTTCGACCTCTAATTTATTCTGGCCTCTACTTCTCACCAGCCTCCCACCATTTTTCGGCCTCCCACCCCTTTTTGGCCTCCCACTCATTTTTGGCCTCCAATTTTTTCTGGCCTCTACTTCTCTACAGCCTCCCACCCCTTTTTGGCCTCCCACTTCTTTTCGGCCTCCAATTTGCTCTGGCCTCTACTTCTCTCCAGCCTCCCACCCTTTTTTGGCCTCCCACTCCTTTTTGGCCTCCCACTCCTTTTCAGCCTCCAGTCTCTTCTGGCCTCTAAATCTCTACAGCCTCCCACCCTTTTTTGGCCTCCCATTCTTTTTGGCCTCACACTCCTTTTCGGCCTCCAGTTTTTTCTGGACTCTAAATCTCTCCCGCCTCCCACAAATTTTTGGCCTCCCACCCCTTTTCGGCTTCTAATTTTTTCTGGCCTCTACTATTCACCGGTCTCCCACTCCTTGTTGGCCTCCCACTTCTTTTCGGCCTCCAATATTTTCTAGCCTCTACTTCTCTCCAGCTTCCCACCATTTTTCGGCCTCCCACACCTTTTCGACCTCTAATTTTTTCTGGCCTCTACCTCTCACCAGCCTCCCACCATTTTTTGGCCTCCCACCCCTTTTTGGCCTCCTACTCTATTTTGGCCTTCAATCTTTTCTGGCCTCTACTTCTCTCCAGCCTCCCACCGTTTTTTCGCCTCCCACCCCTTTTTGGCCTCCCACCTGTTTTGGGGGTCCAATTTTTTCTGGCCTCTAATTCTCTCCAGCCTCCCACCCCTTTTTGGCCTCCCACCCCTTTTCGGCCTCCAATTATTTCTGGCCTCTACTTCTCTCCAGCCTCCCACCCTTTTTTGGCCTCCCACTCCTTTTCGGCCTGCAATTTTTTCTGGCCTCTACTATTAACCGGTCTCCCACTCCTTGTTGGTCTCCCACTCCTTTTTGGCCTCCAGTATTTTCTGGCCTCTACTTCTCTCCACCTTCCCACCATTTTTCGGCCTCCCACACCTTTTCGACCTCTAATTTTTTCTGGCCTCTACTTCTCTCCAGCCTCTCACCATTTATCATCCTCCCACTCCTTTTCGGCCTCTAATTTTTTCTGGCCTCTACCTCTCACCAGCCTCCCACCATTTTTCGGCCTCCCACCCCTTTTTGGCCTCCCACTTCTTTTCGGCCTCCAATTTGCTCTGGCCTCTACTTCTCTCCAGCCTCCCACCGTTTTTTCAGCCTCCCACCCCTTTTCGGCCTCCAATTTTTTCTGGCCTCTGCTTCTCTCCAGCCTCCCACCCTTTTATGGCCTCCCACCCTTTTTTGGCCTCCCACTCCTTTTCGGCCTCCTATTTATTCTGGCCTATACTTCTCACCAGCCTCCCACCATTTTTCGGCCTCCCACCCCTTTTTGGCCTCCCACTCATTTTTGGCCTCCAATTTTTTCTGGCCTCTACTTCTCTACAGCCTCCCACCCCTTTTTGGCCTCCCACTTCTTTTCGGCCTCCAATTTGCTCTGGCCTCTACTTCTCTCCAGCCTCCCACCGTTTTTTCAGCCTCCCACCCCTTTTCGGCCTCCAATTTTTTCTGGCCTCTGCTTCTCTCCAGCCTCCCACACTTTTATGGCCTCCCACCCCTTTTTGGCCTCCCACTCTATTTTGGCCTTCAATTTTTTCTGGCCTCTACTTCTCTACAGCCTCCCACCCCTTTTTGGCCTCCCACTCCTTTTCAGCCTCCAGTATTTTCTAGCCTCTATTTCTCTCCAGCCTCCCACCATGTTTCGGCCTCCCACACCTTTTCGACCTCTAATTTATTCTGGCCTCTACTTCTCACCAGCCTCCCACCATTTTTCGGCCTCCCACCCCTTTTTGGCCTCCCACTCATTTTTGGCCTCCAATTTTTTCTGGCCTCTAAATCTCTACAGCCTCCCACCCTTTTTTGGCCTCCCACTTCTTTTTGGCCTCACACTCCTTTTCGGCCTCCATTTTTTTCTGGACTCTAAATCTCTCCCGCCTCCCACAAATTTTTGGCCTCCCACCCCTTTTCGGCTTCTAATTTTTTCTGGCCTCTACTATTCACCGGTCTCCCACTCCTTGTTGGCCTCCCACTTCTTTTCGGCCTCCAATATTTTCTAGCCTCTACTTCTCTCCAGCTTCCCACCATTTTTCGGCCTCCCACACCTTTTCGACCTCTAATTTTTTCTGGCCTCTACCTCTCACCAGCCTCCCACCATTTTTCGGCCTCCCACCCCTTTTTGGCCTCCTACTCTATTTTGGCCTTCAATCTTTTCTGGCCTCTACTTCTCTCCAGCCTCCCACCGTTTTTTCGCCTCCCACCCCTTTTTGGCCTCCCACCTGTTTTGGGGGTCCAATTTTTTCTGGCCTCTAATTCTCTCCAGCCTCCCACCCCTTTTTGGCCTCCCACCCCTTTTCGGCCTCCAATTATTTCTGGCCTCTACTTCTCTCCAGCCTCCCACCCTTTTTTGGCCTCCCACTCCTTTTCGGCCTGCAATTTTTTCTGGCCTCTACTATTCACCGGTTTCCCACTCCTTTTTGGTCTCCCACTCCTTTTTGGCCTCCAGTATTTTCTGGCCTCTACTTCTCTCCACCTTCCCACCATTTTTCGGCCTCCCACACCTTTTCGACCTCTAATTTTTTCTGGCCTCTACTTCTCTCCAGCCTCTCACCATTTATCATCCTCCCACTCCTTTTCGGCCTCTAATTTTTTCTGGCCTCTACCTCTCACCAGCCTCCCACCATTTTTCGGCCTCCCACCCCTTTTTGGCCTCCCACTTCTTTTCGGCCTCCAATTTGCTCTGGCCTCTACTTCTCTCCAGCCTCCCACCGTTTTTTCAGCCTCCCACCCCTTTTCGGCCTCCAATTTTTTCTGGCCTCTGCTTCTCTCCAGCCTCCCACCCTTTTATGGCCTCCCACCCTTTTTTGGCCTCCCACTCCTTTTCGGCCTCCTATTTATTCTGGCCTATACTTCTCACCAGCCTCCCACCATTTTTCGGCCTCCCACCCCTTTTTGGCCTCCCACTTATTTTTGGCCTCCAATTTTTTCTGGCCTCTACTTCTCTACAGCCTCCCACCCCTTTTTGGCCTCCCACTTCTTTTCGGCCTCCAATTTGCTCTGGCCTCTACTTCTCTCCAGCCTCCCACCGTTTTTTCAGCCTCCCACCCCTTTTCGGCCTCCAATTTTTTCTGGCCTCTGCTTCTCTCCAGCCTCCCACACTTTTATGGCCTCCCACCCCTTTTTGGCCTCCCACTCTATTTTGGCCTTCAATTTTTTCTGGCCTCTACTTCTCTACAGCCTCCCACCCCTTTTTGGCCTCCCACTCCTTTTCAGCCTCCAGTATTTTCTAGCCTCTATTTCTCTCCAGCCTCCCACCATGTTTCGGCCTCCCACACCTTTTCGACCTCTAATTTATTCTGGCCTCTACTTCTCACCAGCCTCCCACCATTTTTCGGCCTCCCACCCCTTTTTGGCCTCCCACTCATTTTTGGCCTCCAATTTTTTCTGGCCTCTAAATCTCTACAGCCTCCCACCCTTTTTTGGCCTCCCACTTCTTTTTGGCCTCACACTCCTTTTCGGCCTCCATTTTTTTCTGGACTCTAAATCTCTCCCGCCTCCCACAAATTTTTGGCCTCCCACCCCTTTTCGGCTTCTAATTTTTTCTGGCCTCTACTATTCACCGGTCTCCCACTCCTTGTTGGCCTCCCACTTCTTTTCGGCCTCCAATATTTTCTAGCCTCTACTTCTCTCCAGCTTCCCACCATTTTTCGGCCTCCCACACCTTTTCGACCTCTAATTTTTTCTGGCCTCTACCTCTCACCAGCCTCCCACCATTTTTCGGCCTCCCACCCCTTTTTGGCCTCCTACTCTATTTTGGCCTTCAATCTTTTCTGGCCTCTACTTCTCTCCAGCCTCCCACCGTTTTTTCGCCTCCCACCCCTTTTTGGCCTCCCACCTGTTTTGGGGGTCCAATTTTTTCTGGCCTCTAATTCTCTCCAGCCTCCCACCCCTTTTTGGCCTCCCACCCCTTTTCGGCCTCCAATTTTTTCTGGCCTCTAATTCTCTCCAGCCTCCCACCCCTTTTTGGCCTCCCACCCCTTTTCGGCCTCCAATTATTTCTGGCCTCTACTTCTCTCCAGCCTCCCACCCTTTTTTGGCCTCCCACTCCTTTTCGGCCTGCAATTTTTTCTGGCCTCTACTGTTCACCGGTTTCCCACCCTTTTTTGGCCTCCCACCCCTTTTTGGCATCCAATATTTTCTAGCCTCTACTTCTCTCCACCTTCCCACCATTTTTCGGCCTCCCACACCTTTTCGACCTCTAATTTTTTCTGGCCTCTACTTCTCTCCAGCCTCTCACCATTTATCATCCTCCCACTCCTTTTCGGCCTCTAATTTTTTCTGGCCTCTACCTCTCACCAGCCTCCCACCATTTTTCGGCCTCCCACCCCTTTTTGGCCTCCCACTTCTTTTCGGCCTCCAATTTGCTCTGGCCTCTACTTCTCTCCAGCCTCCCACCGTTTTTTCAGCCTCCCACCCCTTTTCGGCCTCCAATTTTTTCTGGCCTCTGCTTCTCTCCAGCCTCCCACCCTTTTATGGCCTCCCACCCTTTTTTGGCCTCCCACTCCTTTTCGGCCTCCTATTTATTCTGGCCTATACTTCTCACCAGCCTCCCACCGTTTTTCGGCCTCCCACCCCTTTTTGGCCTCCCACTCATTTTTGGCCTCCAATTTTTTCTGGCCTCTACTTCTCTACAGCCTCCCACCCCTTTTTGGCCTCCCACTTCTTTTCGGCCTCCAATTTGCTCTGGCCTCTACTTCTCTCCAGCCTCCCACCGTTTTTTCAGCCTCCCACCCCTTTTCGGCCTCCAATTTTTTCTGGCCTCTGCTTCTCTCCAGCCTCCCACACTTTTATGGCCTCCCACCCCTTTTTGGCCTCCCACTCTATTTTGGCCTTCAATCTTTTCTGGCCTCTACGTCTCTCCAGCCTCCCACCGTTTTTTCGCCTCCCACCCCTTTTTGGCCTCCCACTTCTTTTTGGCATCCAGTTTTTTCTGGCCTCTAATTCTCTCCAGCCTCCCACCCCGTTTCGGACTCCCACTCCTTTTCGGCCTCCAATTTTTTCTGGCCTCTGCTTCTCACCAGCCTCCCACCATTTTTCGAGCTCCCACCCCTTTTTGGCCTCCCACTCAGTTTTGGCCTCCAATTTTTTCTGGCATCTAATTCTCACCAGTCTCCCACCCCTTTTTGGCCTCCCACCCCTTTTCGGCCTCCAATTTTTTCTGGCCTCTTCTTCTCTCCAGCCTCCCACCCTTTTATGGACTCCCACCCCTTTTCGACCTCTAATTTTTTCTGGCCTCTACCTCTCACCAGCCTCCCACCTTTTTTCGGCCTCCCACCCCTTTTTGGCCTCCCACCCCTTTTCGGCCTCCAATTTTTTCTGGCCTCTTCTTCTCTCCAGCCTCCCACCCTTTTATGGCCTCCCACCACTTTTTGCCCTCCCACTCCTTTTCGGCCTCCACTTTTTCCTGGCCTCTACTCCTCTCCAGCCTCCCACCCTTTTTTGGCCTCCCACTCCTTTTTGGCCTCCCACTCCTTTTCAGCCTCCAGTCTCTTCTGGCCTCTAAATCTCTACAGCCTCCCACCCTTTTTTGGCCTCCCACTTCTTTTTGGCCTCCCACTCCTTTTCGGTCTCCAGTTTTTTCTGGACTCTAAATCTCTCCCGCCTCCCACAACTTTTTGGCCTCCCACCCCTTTTCGGCTTCTAATTTTTTCTGGCCTCTACTATTAACCGGTCTCCCACTCCTTGTTGGCCTCCCACTTCTTTTCGGCCTCCAATATTTTCTGGCCTCTACTTCTCTCCAGCCTCCCACCCTTTTATGGACTCCCACCCCTTTTCGACCTCTAATTTTTTCTGGCCTCTACCTCTCACCAGCCTCCCACCTTTTTTCGGCCTCCCACCCCTTTTTGGCCTCCCACCCCTTTTCGGCCTCCAATTTTTTCTGGCCTCTTCTTCTCTCCAGCCTCCCACACTTTTTTGGCCTCCCACCCCTTTTTGGCCTCCAATATTTTCTAGCCTCTACTTCTCTCCAGCCTCCCACCCTTTTTTGGCCTCCCACCCCTTTTTGGCCTCCCATCCCTTTTCGGCTTCCAATTTTTTCTGGCCTCTACTATTCACCGGTTTCCCACCCTTTTTTGGCCTCCCACCCCTTTTTGGCCTCCAATATTTTCTAGCCTCTACTTCTCTCCAGCCTCCCACCATTTTTCGGCCTCCCACACCTTTTTGGCCGCCCACTCATTTTTGGTCTCCTATTTTTTCTTGCCTCTACTTCTCTCCAGCCTCCCACCCCTTTTTGGCCTCCCACTCCTTTTCAGCCTCCAGTATTTTCTAGCCTCTATTTCTCTCCAGCCTCCCACCATGTTTCGGCCTCCCACACCTTTTCGACCTCTAATTTATTCTGCCCTCTACTTCTCACCAGCCTCCCACCATTTTTCGGCCTCCCACCCCTTTTTGGCCTCCCACTCATTTTTGGCCTCCAATTTTTTCTGGCCTCTACTTCTCTACAGCCTCCCACCCCTTTTTGGCCTCCCACTCCTTTTCAGCCTCCAGTATTTTCTAGCCTCTATTTCTCTCCAGCCTCCCACCATGTTTCGGCCTCCCACACCTTTTCGACCTCTAATTTATTCTGGCCTCTACTTCTCACCAGCCTCCCACCATTTTTCGGCCTCCCACCCCTTTTTGGCCTCCCACTCATTTTTGGCCTCCAATTTTTTCTGGCCTCTACTTCTCTACAGCCTCCCACCCCTTTTTGGCCTCCCACTTCTTTTCGGCCTCCAATTTGCTCTGGCCTCTACTTCTCTCCAGCCTCCCACCCTTTTTTGGCCTCCCACTCCTTTTTGGCCTCCCACTCCTTTTCAGCCTCCAGTCTCTTCTGGCCTCTAAATCTCTACAGCCTCCCACCCTTTTTTGGCCTCCCATTCTTTTTGGCCTCACACTCCTTTTCGGCCTCCATTTTTTTCTGGACTCTAAATCTCTCCCGCCTCCCACAAATTTTTGGCCTCCCACCCCTTTTCGGCTTCTAATTTTTTCTGGCCTCTACTATTCACCGGTCTCCCACTCCTTGTTGGCCTCCCACTTCTTTTCGGCCTCCAATATTTTCTAGCCTCTACTTCTCTCCAGCTTCCCACCATTTTTCGGCCTCCCACACCTTTTCGACCTCTAATTTTTTCTGGCCTCTACCTCTCACCAGCCTCCCACCATTTTTTGGCCTCCCACCCCTTTTTGGCCTCCTACTCTATTTTGGCCTTCAATCTTTTCTGGCCTCTACTTCTCTCCAGCCTCCCACCGTTTTTTCGCCTCCCACCCCTTTTTGGCCTCCCACCTGTTTTGGGGGTCCAATTTTTTCTGGCCTCTAATTCTCTCCAGCCTCCCACCCCTTTTTGGCCTCCCACCCCTTTTCGGCCTCCAATTATTTCTGGCCTCTACTTCTCTCCAGCCTCCCACCCTTTTTTGGCCTCCCACTCCTTTTCGGCCTGCAATTTTTTCTGGCCTCTACTATTAACCGGTCTCCCACTCCTTGTTGGTCTCCCACTCCTTTTTGGCCTCCAGTATTTTCTGGCCTCTACTTCTCTCCACCTTCCCACCATTTTTCGGCCTCCCACACCTTTTCGACCTCTAATTTTTTCTGGCCTCTACTTCTCTCCAGCCTCTCACCATTTATCATCCTCCCACTCCTTTTCGGCCTCTAATTTTTTCTGGCCTCTACCTCTCACCAGCCTCCCACCATTTTTCGGCCTCCCACCCCTTTTTGGCCTCCCACTTCTTTTCGGCCTCCAATTTGCTCTGGCCTCTACTTCTCTCCAGCCTCCCACCGTTTTTTCAGCCTCCCACCCCTTTTCGGCCTCCAATTTTTTCTGGCCTCTGCTTCTCTCCAGCCTCCCACCCTTTTATGGCCTCCCACCCTTTTTTGGCCTCCCACTCCTTTTCGGCCTCCTATTTATTCTGGCCTATACTTCTCACCAGCCTCCCACCATTTTTCGGCCTCCCACCCCTTTTTGGCCTCCCACTCATTTTTGGCCTCCAATTTTTTCTGGCCTCTACTTCTCTACAGCCTCCCACCCCTTTTTGGCCTCCCACTCCTTTTCAGCCTCCAGTATTTTCTAGCCTCTATTTCTCTCCAGCCTCCCACCATGTTTCGGCCTCCCACACCTTTTCGACCTCTAATTTATTCTGGCCTCTACTTCTCACCAGCCTCCCACCATTTTTCGGCCTCCCACCCCTTTTTGGCCTCCCACTCATTTTTGGCCTCCAATTTTTTCTGGCCTCTACTTCTCTACAGCCTCCCACCCCTTTTTGGCCTCCCACTTCTTTTCGGCCTCCAATTTGCTCTGGCCTCTACTTCTCTCCAGCCTCCCACCCTTTTTTGGCCTCCCACTCCTTTTTGGCCTCCCACTCCTTTTCAGCCTCCAGTCTCTTCTGGCCTCTAAATCTCTACAGCCTCCCACCCTTTTTTGGCCTCCCATTCTTTTTGGCCTCACACTCCTTTTCGGCCTCCATTTTTTTCTGGACTCTAAATCTCTCCCGCCTCCCACAAATTTTTGGCCTCCCACCCCTTTTCGGCTTCTAATTTTTTCTGGCCTCTACTATTCACCGGTCTCCCACTCCTTGTTGGCCTCCCACTTCTTTTCGGCCTCCAATATTTTCTAGCCTCTACTTCTCTCCAGCTTCCCACCATTTTTCGGCCTCCCACACCTTTTCGACCTCTAATTTTTTCTGGCCTCTACCTCTCACCAGCCTCCCACCATTTTTTGGCCTCCCACCCCTTTTTGGCCTCCTACTCTATTTTGGCCTTCAATCTTTTCTGGCCTCTACTTCTCTCCAGCCTCCCACCGTTTTTTCGCCTCCCACCCCTTTTTGGCCTCCCACCTGTTTTGGGGGTCCAATTTTTTCTGGCCTCTAATTCTCTCCAGCCTCCCACCCCTTTTTGGCCTCCCACCCCTTTTCGGCCTCCAATTATTTCTGGCCTCTACTTCTCTCCAGCCTCCCACCCTTTTTTGGCCTCCCACTCCTTTTCGGCCTGCAATTTTTTCTGGCCTCTACTATTAACCGGTCTCCCACTCCTTGTTGGTCTCCCACTCCTTTTTGGCCTCCAGTATTTTCTGGCCTCTACTTCTCTCCACCTTCCCACCATTTTTCGGCCTCCCACACCTTTTCGACCTCTAATTTTTTCTGGCCTCTACTTCTCTCCAGCCTCTCACCATTTATCATCCTCCCACTCCTTTTCGGCCTCTAATTTTTTCTGGCCTCTACCTCTCACCAGCCTCCCACCATTTTTCGGCCTCCCACCCCTTTTTGGCCTCCCACTTCTTTTCGGCCTCCAATTTGCTCTGGCCTCTACTTCTCTCCAGCCTCCCACCGTTTTTTCAGCCTCCCACCCCTTTTCGGCCTCCAATTTTTTCTGGCCTCTGCTTCTCTCCAGCCTCCCACCATTTTTCGGCCTCCCACCCCTTTTTGGCCTCCCACTCATTTTTGGCCTCCAATTTTTTCTGGCCTCTACTTCTCTACAGCCTCCCACCCCTTTTTGGCCTCCCACTTCTTTTCGGCCTCCAATTTGCTCTGGCCTCTACTTCTCTCCAGCCTCCCACCGTTTTTTCAGCCTCCCACCCCTTTTCGGCCTCCAATTTTTTCTGGCCTCTGCTTCTCTCCAGCCTCCCACACTTTTATGGCCTCCCACCCCTTTTTGGCCTCCCACTCTATTTTGGCCTTCAATTTTTTCTGGCCTCTACTTCTCTACAGCCTCCCACCCCTTTTTGGCCTCCCACTCCTTTTCAGCCTCCAGTATTTTCTAGCCTCTATTTCTCTCCAGCCTCCCACCATGTTTCGGCCTCCCACACCTTTTCGACCTCTAATTTATTCTGGCCTCTACTTCTCACCAGCCTCCCACCATTTTTCGGCCTCCCACCCCTTTTTGGCCTCCCACTCATTTTTGGCCTCCAATTTTTTCTGGCCTCTAAATCTCTACAGCCTCCCACCCTTTTTTGGCCTCCCACTTCTTTTTGGCCTCACACTCCTTTTCGGCCTCCATTTTTTTCTGGACTCTAAATCTCTCCCGCCTCCCACAAATTTTTGGCCTCCCACCCCTTTTCGGCTTCTAATTTTTTCTGGCCTCTACTATTCACCGGTCTCCCACTCCTTGTTGGCCTCCCACTTCTTTTCGGCCTCCAATATTTTCTAGCCTCTACTTCTCTCCAGCTTCCCACCATTTTTCGGCCTCCCACACCTTTTCGACCTCTAATTTTTTCTGGCCTCTACCTCTCACCAGCCTCCCACCATTTTTCGGCCTCCCACCCCTTTTTGGCCTCCTACTCTATTTTGGCCTTCAATCTTTTCTGGCCTCTACTTCTCTCCAGCCTCCCACCGTTTTTTCGCCTCCCACCCCTTTTTGGCCTCCCACCTGTTTTGGGGGTCCAATTTTTTCTGGCCTCTAATTCTCTCCAGCCTCCCACCCCTTTTTGGCCTCCCACCCCTTTTCGGCCTCCAATTATTTCTGGCCTCTACTTCTCTCCAGCCTCCCACCCTTTTTTGGCCTCCCACTCCTTTTCGGCCTGCAATTTTTTCTGGCCTCTACTATTCACCGGTTTCCCACTCCTTTTTGGTCTCCCACTCCTTTTTGGCCTCCAGTATTTTCTGGCCTCTACTTCTCTCCACCTTCCCACCATTTTTCGGCCTCCCACACCTTTTCGACCTCTAATTTTTTCTGGCCTCTACTTCTCTCCAGCCTCTCACCATTTATCATCCTCCCACTCCTTTTCGGCCTCTAATTTTTTCTGGCCTCTACCTCTCACCAGCCTCCCACCATTTTTCGGCCTCCCACCCCTTTTTGGCCTCCCACTTCTTTTCGGCCTCCAATTTGCTCTGGCCTCTACTTCTCTCCAGCCTCCCACCGTTTTTTCAGCCTTCCACCCCTTTTCGGCCTCCAATTTTTTCTGGCCTCTGCTTCTCTCCAGCCTCCCACCCTTTTATGGCCTCCCACCCTTTTTTGGCCTCCCACTCCTTTTCGGCCTCCTATTTATTCTGGCCTATACTTCTCACCAGCCTCCCACCATTTTTCGGCCTCCCACCCCTTTTTGGCCTCCCACTCATTTTTGGCCTCCAATTTTTTCTGGCCTCTACTTCTCTACAGCCTCCCACCCCTTTTTGGCCTCCCACTTCTTTTCGGCCTCCAATTTGCTCTGGCCTCTACTTCTCTCCAGCCTCCCACCGTTTTTTCAGCCTCCCACCCCTTTTCGGCCTCCAATTTTTTCTGGCCTCTGCTTCTCTCCAGCCTCCCACACTTTTATGGCCTCCCACCCCTTTTTGGCCTCCCACTCTATTTTGGCCTTCAATCTTTTCTGGCCTCTACTTCTCTCCAGCCTCCCACCGTTTTTTCGCCTCCCACCCCTTTTTGGCCTCCCACTTCTTTTTGGCATCCAGTTTTTTCTGGCCTCTACTTCTCTCCAGCCTCCCACCCTTTTTTGGCCTCCCACTCCTTTTCGGCCTCCAATTATTTCTGGCCTCTGCTTCTCACCAGCCTCCCACCATTTTTCGAGCTCCCACCCCTTTTTGGCCTCCCACTCATTTTTGGCCTCCAATTTTTTCTGGCATCTAATTCTCACCAGTCTCCCACCCCTTTTTGGCCTCCCACCCCTTTTCGGCCTCCAATTTTTTCTGGCCTCTTCTTCTCTCCAGCCTCCCACCCTTTTATGGACTCCCACCCCTTTTCGACCTCTAATTTTTTCTGGCCTCTACCTCTCACCAGCCTCCCACCTTTTTTCGGCCTCCCACCCCTTTTTGGCCTCCCACCCCTTTTCGGCCTCCAATTTTTTCTGGCCTCTTCTTCTCTCCAGCCTCCCACCCTTTTATGGCCTCCCACCACTTTTTGCCCTCCCACTCCTTTTCGGCCTCCACTTTTTTCTGGCCTCTACTCCTCTCCAGCCTCCCACCCTTTTTTGGCCTCCCACTCCTTTTTGGCCTCCCACTCCTTTTCAGCCTCCAGTCTCTTCTGGCCTCTAAATCTCTACAGCCTCCCACCCTTTTTTGGCCTCCCACTTCTTTTTGGCCTCCCACTCCTTTTCGGTCTCCAGTTTTTTCTGGACTCTAAATCTCTCCCGCCTCCCACAACTTTTTGGCCTCCCACCCCTTTTCGGCTTCTAATTTTTTCTGGCCTCTACTATTAACCGGTCTCCCACTCCTTGTTGGCCTCCCACTTCTTTTCGGCCTCCAATATTTTCTGGCCTCTACTTCTCTCCAGCCTCCCACCCTTTTATGGCCTCCCACCACTTTTTGGCCTCCCACCATTTTTTGGCCTCCAATTTTTTCTGGCCTCTACTATTCACCAGCCTCCCACCCTTTTTTGGCCTCCCACCCTTTTCGGCCTCCAATTTTTTCTGGCCTCTACTTCTCTCCAGCCTCCCACCATTTTTCAGCCTCCCACCCCTTTTTGGCCTCCAATTTTTTCTGGCCTCTTCTTCTCTCCAGCCTCCCACCCTTTTATGGACTCCCACCCCTTTTCGACCTCTAATTTTTTCTGGCCTCTACCTCTCACCAGCCTCCCACCTTTTTTCGGCCTCCCACCCCTTTTTGGCCTCCCACCCCTTTTCGGCCTCCAATTTTTTCTGGCCTCTTCTTCTCTCCAGCCTCCCACCCTTTTTTGGCCTCCCACCCCTTTTTGGCCTCCACTTTTTTCTGGCCTCTACTTCTCTCCAGCCTCCCACCCTTTTTTGGCCTCCCACCCCTTTTTGGCCTCCCATCCCTTTTCGGCTTCCAATTTTTTCTGGCCTCTACTATTCACCGGTTTCCCACCCTTTTTTGGCCTCCCACCCCTTTTTGGCCTCCAATATTTTCTAGCCTCTACTTCTCTCCAGCCTCCCACCATTTTTCAGCCTCCCACACCTTTTCAACCTCTAATTTTTTCTGGCCTCTCCTTCTCTCCAGCCTCCCACCATTTTTTGGCCTCCCTCCCCTTTTTGGCCTCCCACCCCTTTTTGGCCTCCAATTTTTTCTGGCCTCTACTTCTCTCCAGCCTCCCACCCCTTTTTGGCCTCCCACTCCTTTTCAGCCTCCAGTATTTTCTAGCCTCTACTTCTCTCCAGCCTCCCACCATGTTTCGGCCTCCCACACCTTTTCGACCTCTAATTTATTCTGGCCTCTACTTCTCACCAGCCTCCCACCATTTTTCGGCCTCCCACCCCTTTTTGGCCTCCCACTCATTTTTGGCCTCCAATTTTTTCTGGCCTCTACTTCTCTACAGCCTCCCACCCCTTTTTGGCCTCCCACTTCTTTTCGGCCTCCAATTTGCTCTGGCCTCTACTTCTCTCCAGCCTCCCACCCTTTTTTGGCCTCCCACTCCTTTTTGGCCTCCCACTCCTTTTCAGCCTCCAGTCTCTTCTGGCCTCTAAATCTCTACAGCCTCCCACCCTTTTTTGGCCTCCCACTTCTTTTTGGCCTCACACTCCTTTTCGGCCTCCATTTTTTTCTGGACTCTAAATCTCTCCCGCCTCCCACAAATTTTTGGCCTCCCACCCCTTTTCGGCTTCTAATTTTTTCTGGCCTCTACTATTCACCGGTCTCCCACTCCTTGTTGGCCTCCCACTTCTTTTCGGCCTCCAATATTTTCTAGCCTCTACTTCTCTCCAGCTTCCCACCATTTTTCAGCCTCCCACACCTTTTCGACCTCTAATTTTTTCTGGCCTCTACCTCTCACCAGCCTCCCACCATTTTTCGGCCTCCCACCCCTTTTTGGCCTCCTACTCTATTTTGGCCTTCAATCTTTTCTGGCCTCTACTTCTCTCCAGCCTCCCACCGTTTTTTCGCCTCCCACCCCTTTTTGGCCTCCCACCTGTTTTGGGGGTCCAATTTTTTCTGGCCTCTAATTCTCTCCAGCCTCCCACCCCTTTTTGGCCTCCCACCCCTTTTCGGCCTCCAATTATTTCTGGCCTCTACTTCTCTCCAGCCTCCCACCCTTTTTTGGCCTCCCACTCCTTTTCGGCCTGCAATTTTTTCTGGCCTCTACTATTCACCGGTTTCCCACTCCTTTTTGGTCTCCCACTCCTTTTTGGCCTCCAGTATTTTCTGGCCTCTACTTCTCTCCACCTTCCCACCATTTTTCGGCCTCCCACACCTTTTCGACCTCTAATTTTTTCTGGCCTCTACTTCTCTCCAGCCTCTCACCATTTATCATCCTCCCACTCCTTTTCGGCCTCTAATTTTTTCTGGCCTCTACCTCTCACCAGCCTCCCACCATTTTTCGGCCTCCCACCGTTTTTTCAGCCTCCCACTTCTTTTCGGCCTCCAATTTTTTCTGGCCTCTGCTTCTCTCCAGCCTCCCACACTTTTATGGCCTCCCACCCCTTTTTGGCCTCCCACTCTATTTTGGCCTTCAATCTTTTCTGGCCTCTACTTCTCTCCAGCCTCCCACCGTTTTTTCGCCTCCCACCCCTTTTTGGCCTCCCACTTCTTTTTGGCATCCAGTTTTTTCTGGCCTCTACTTCTCTCCAGCCTCCCACCCTTTTTTGGCCTCCCACTCCTTTTCGGCCTCCAATTTTTTCTGGCCTCTGCTTCTCACCAGCCTCCCACCATTTTTCGAGCTCCCACCCCTTTTTGGCCTCCCACTCATTTTTGGCCTCCAATTTTTTCTGGCATCTAATTCTCACCAGTCTCCCACCCCTTTTTGGCCTCCCACCCCTTTTCGGCCTCCAATTTTTTCTGGCCTCTTCTTCTCTCCAGCCTCCCACCCTTTTATGGACTCCCACCCCTTTTCGACCTCTAATTTTTTCTGGCCTCTACCTCTCACCAGCCTCCCACCTTTTTTCGGCCTCCCACCCCTTTTTGGCCTCCCACCCCTTTTCGGCCTCCAATTTTTTCTGGCCTCTTCTTCTCTCCAGCCTCCCACCCTTTTATGGCCTCCCACCACTTTTTGCCCTCCCACTCCTTTTCGGCCTCCACTTTTTTCTGGCCTCTACTCCTCTCCAGCCTCCCACCCTTTTTTGGCCTCCCACTCCTTTTTGGCCTCCCACTCCTTTTCGGTCTCCAGTTTTTTCTGGACTCTAAATCTCTCCCGCCTCCCACAACTTTTTGGCCTCCCACCCCTTTTCGGCTTCTAATTTTTTCTGGCCTCTACTATTAACCGGTCTCCCACTCCTTGTTGGCCTCCCACTTCTTTTCGGCCTCCAATATTTTCTGGCCTCTACTTCTCTCCAGCCTCCCACCCTTTTATGGCCTCCCACCACTTTTTGGCCTCCCACCATTTTTTGGCCTCCAATTTTTTCTGGCCTCTACTATTCACCAGCCTCCCACCCTTTTTTGGCCTCCCACCCCTTTTCGGCCTCCAATTTTTTCTGGCCTCTACTTCTCTCCAGCCTCCCACCATTTTTCAGCCTCCCACCCCTTTTTGGCCTCCAATTTTTTCTGGCCTCTTCTTCTCTCCAGCCTCCCACCCTTTTATGGACTCCCACCCCTTTTCGACCTCTAATTTTTTCTGGCCTCTACCTCTCACCAGCCTCCCACCTTTTTTCGGCCTCCCACCCCTTTTTGGCCTCCCACCCCTTTTCGGCCTCCAATTTTTTCTGGCCTCTTCTTCTCTCCAGCCTCCCACCCTTTTTTGGCCTCCCACCCCTTTTTGGCCTCCACTTTTTTCTGGCCTCTACTTCTCTCCAGCCTCCCACCCTTTTTTGGCCTCCCACCCCTTTTTGGCCTCCCATCCCTTTTCGGCTTCCAATTTTTTCTGGCCTCTACTATTCACCGGTTTCCCACCCTTTTTTGGCCTCCCACCCCTTTTTGGCCTCCAATATTTTCTAGCCTCTACTTCTCTCCAGCCTCCCACCATTTTTCAGCCTCCCACACCTTTTCAACCTCTAATTTTTTCTGGCCTCTCCTTCTCTCCAGCCTCCCACCATTTTTTGGCCTCCCTCCCCTTTTTGGCCTCCCACCCCTTTTTGGCCTCCAATTTTTTCTTGCCTCTACTTCTCTCCAGCCTCCCACCCCTTTTTGGCCTCCCACTCCTTTTCAGCCTCCAGTATTTTCTAGCCTCTACTTCTCACCAGCCTCCCACCATTTTTCAGCCTCCCACCCCTTTTTGGCCTCCCACTCATTTTTGGCCTCCAATTTTTTCTGGCCTCTACTTCTCTACAGCCTCCCACCCCTTTTTGGCCTCCCACTTCTTTTCGGCCTCCAATTTGCTCTGGCCTCTACTTCTCTCCAGCCTCCCACCCTTTTTTGGCCTCCCACTCCTTTTTGGCCTCCCACTCCTTTTCAGCCTCCAGTCTCTTCTGGCCTCTAAATCTCTACAGCCTCCCACCCTTTTTTGGCCTCCCACTTCTTTTTGGCCTCACACTCCTTTTCGGCCTCCATTTTTTTCTGGACTCTAAATCTCTCCCGCCTCCCACAAATTTTTGGCCTCCCACCCCTTTTCGGCTTCTAATTTTTTCTGGCCTCTACTATTCACCGGTCTCCCACTCCTTGTTGGCCTCCCACTTCTTTTCGGCCTCCAATATTTTCTAGCCTCTACTTCTCTCCAGCTTCCCACCATTTTTCAGCCTCCCACACCTTTTCGACCTCTAATTTTTTCTGGCCTCTACCTCTCACCAGCCTCCCACCATTTTTCGGCCTCCCACCCCTTTTTGGCCTCCTACTCTATTTTGGCCTTCAATCTTTTCTGGCCTCTACTTCTCTCCAGCCTCCCACCGTTTTTTCGCCTCCCACCCCTTTTTGGCCTCCCACCTGTTTTGGGGGTCCAATTTTTTCTGGCCTCTACTTCTCTCCAGCCTCCCACCCCTTTTTGGCCTCCCACCCCTTTTCGGCCTCCAATTATTTCTGGCCTCTACTTCTCTCCAGCCTCCCACCCTTTTTTGGCCTCCCACTCCTTTTCGGCCTGCAATTTTTTCTGGCCTCTACTATTCACCGGTTTCCCACTCCTTTTTGGTCTCCCACTCCTTTTTGGCCTCCAGTATTTTCTGGCCTCTACTTCTCTCCACCTTCCCACCATTTTTCGGCCTCCCACACCTTTTCGACCTCTAATTTTTTCTGGCCTCTACTTCTCTCCAGCCTCTCACCATTTATCATCCTCCCACTCCTTTTCGGCCTCTAATTTTTTCTGGCCTCTACCTCTCACCAGCCTCCCACCATTTTTCGGCCTCCCACCGTTTTTTCAGCCTCCCACCCCTTTTCGGCCTCCAATTTTTTCTGGCCTCTGCTTCTCTCCAGCCTCCCACACTTTTATGGCCTCCCACCCCTTTTTGGCCTCCCACTCTATTTTGGCCTTCAATCTTTTCTGGCCTCTACTTCTCTCCAGCCTCCCACCGTTTTTTCGCCTCCCACCCCTTTTTGGCCTCCCACTTCTTTTTGGCATCCAGTTTTTTCTGGCCTCTACTTCTCTCCAGCCTCCCACCCTTTTTTGGCCTCCCACTCCTTTTCGGCCTCCAATTTTTTCTGGCCTCTGCTTCTCACCAGCCTCCCACCATTTTTCGAGCTCCCACCCCTTTTTGGCCTCCCACTCATTTTTGGCCTCCAATTTTTTCTGGCATCTAATTCTCACCAGTCTCCCACCCCTTTTTGGCCTCCCACCCCTTTTCGGCCTCCAATTTTTTCTGGCCTCTTCTTCTCTCCAGCCTCCCACCCTTTTATGGACTCCCACCCCTTTTCGACCTCTAATTTTTTCTGGCCTCTACCTCTCACCAGCCTCCCACCTTTTTTCGGCCTCCCACCCCTTTTTGGCCTCCCACCCCTTTTCGGCCTCCAATTTTTTCTGGCCTCTTCTTCTCTCCAGCCTCCCACCCTTTTATGGCCTCCCACCACTTTTTGCCCTCCCACTCCTTTTCGGCCTCCACTTTTTTCTGGCCTCTACTCCTCTCCAGCCTCCCACCCTTTTTTGGCCTCCCACTCCTTTTTGGCCTCCCACTCCTTTTTGGCCTCCCACTCCTTTTCAGCCTCCAGTCTCTTCTGGCCTCTAAATCTCTACAGCCTCCCACCCTTTTTTGGCCTCCCACTTCTTTTTGGCCTCCCACTCCTTTTCGGTCTCCAGTTTTTTCTGGACTCTAAATCTCTCCCGCCTCCCACAACTTTTTGGCCTCCCACCCCTTTTCGGCTTCTAATTTTTTCTGGCCTCTACTATTAACCGGTCTCCCACTCCTTGTTGGCCTCCCACTTCTTTTCGGCCTCCAATATTTTCTGGCCTCTACTTCTCTCCAGCCTCCCACCCTTTTATGGCCTCCCACCACTTTTTGGCCTCCCACCATTTTTTGGCCTCCAATTTTTTCTGGCCTCTACTATTCACCAGCCTCCCACCCTTTTTTGGCCTCCCACCCCTTTTCGGCCTCCAATTTTTTCTGGCCTCTTCTTCTTTCCAGCCTCCCACCCTTTTATGGACTCCCACCCCTTTTCGACCTCTAATTTTTTCTGGCCTCTACCTCTCACCAGCCTCCCACCTTTTTTCGGCCTCCCACCCCTTTTTGGCCTCCCACCCCTTTTTGGCCTCCAATATTTTCTAGCCTCTACTTCTCTCCAGCCTCCCACCCTTTTTTGGCCTCCCACCCCTTTTTGGCCTCCCATCCCTTTTCGGCTTCCAATTTTTTCTGGCCTCTACTATTCACCGGTTTCCCACCCTTTTTTGGCCTCCCACCCCTTTTTGGCCTCCAATATTTTCTAGCCTCTACTTCTCTACAGCCTCCCACCATTTTTCGGCCTCCCACACCTTTTTGGCCGCCCACTCATTTTTGGTCTCCTATTTTTTCTTGCCTCTACTTCTCTCCAGCCTCCCACCCCTTTTTGGCCTCCCACTCCTTTTCAGCCTCCAGTATTTTCTAGCCTCTATTTCTCTCCAGCCTCCCACCATGTTTCGGCCTCCCACACCTTTTCGACCTCTAATTTATTCTGCCCTCTACTTCTCACCAGCCTCCCACCATTTTTCGGCCTCCCACCCCTTTTTGGCCTCCCACTCATTTTTGGCCTCCAATTTTTTCTGGCCTCTACTTCTCTCCAGCCTCCCACCCCTTTTTGGCCTCCCACTCCTTTTCAGCCTCCAGTATTTTCTAGCCTCTATTTCTCTCCAGCCTCCCACCATGTTTCGGCCTCCCACACCTTTTCGACCTCTAATTTATTCTGGCCTCTACTTCTCACCAGCCTCCCACCATTTTTCGGCCTCCCACCCCTTTTTGGCCTCCCACTCATTTTTGGCCTCCAATTTTTTCTGGCCTCTACTTCTCTACAGCCTCCCACCCCTTTTTGGCCTCCCACTTCTTTTCGGCCTCCAATTTGCTCTGGCCTCTACTTCTCTCCAGCCTCCCACCCTTTTTTGGCCTCCCACTCCTTTTTGGCCTCCCACTCCTTTTCAGCCTCCAGTCTCTTCTGGCCTCTAAATCTCTACAGCCTCCCACCCTTTTTTGGCCTCCCACTTCTTTTTGGCCTCACACTCCTTTTCGGCCTCCATTTTTTTCTGGACTCTAAATCTCTCCCGCCTCCCACAAATTTTTGGCCTCCCACCCCTTTTCGGCTTCTAATTTTTTCTGGCCTCTACTATTCACCGGTCTCCCACTCCTTGTTGGCCTCCCACTTCTTTTCGGCCTCCAATATTTTCTAGCCTCTACTTCTCTCCAGCTTCCCACCATTTTTCGGCCTCCCACACCTTTTCGACCTCTAATTTTTTCTGGCCTCTACCTCTCACCAGCCTCCCACCATTTTTCGGCCTCCCACCCCTTTTTGGCCTCCTACTCTATTTTGGCCTTCAATCTTTTCTGGCCTCTACTTCTCTCCAGCCTCCCACCGTTTTTTCGCCTCCCACCCCTTTTTGGCCTCCCACCTGTTTTGGGGGTCCAATTTTTTCTGGCCTCTAATTCTCTCCAGCCTCCCACCCCTTTTTGGCCTCCCACCCCTTTTCGGCCTCCAATTATTTCTGGCCTCTACTTCTCTCCAGCCTCCCACCCTTTTTTGGCCTCCCACTCCTTTTCGGCCTGCAATTTTTTCTGGCCTCTACTATTCACCGGTTTCCCACTCCTTTTTGGTCTCCCACTCCTTTTTGGCCTCCAGTATTTTCTGGCCTCTACTTCTCTCCACCTTCCCACCATTTTTCGGCCTCCCACACCTTTTCGACCTCTAATTTTTTCTGGCCTCTACTTCTCTACAGCCTCCCACCCCTTTTTGGCCTCCCACTCCTTTTCAGCCTCCAGTATTTTCTAGCCTCTATTTCTCTCCAGCCTCCCACCATGTTTCGTCCTCCCACACCTTTTCGACCTCTAATTTATTCTGGCCTCTACTTCTCACCAGCCTCCCACCATTTTTCGGCCTCCCACCCCTTTTTGGCCTCCCACTCATTTTTGGCCTCCAATTTTTTCTGGCCTCTACTTCTCTACAGCCTCCCACCCCTTTTTGGCCTCCCACTTCTTTTCGGCCTCCAATTTGCTCTGGCCTCTACTTCTCTCCAGCCTCCCACCCTTTTTTGGCCTCCCACTCCTTTTCGGCCTGCAATTTTTTCTGGCCTCTACTATTCACCGGTTTCCCACTCCTTTTTGGTCTCCCACTCCTTTTTGGCCTCCAGTATTTTCTGGCCTCTACTTCTCTCCACCTTCCCACCATTTTTCGGCCTCCCACACCTTTTCGACCTCTAATTTTTTCTGGCCTCTACTTCTCTCCAGCCTCTCACCATTTATCATCCTCCCACTCCTTTTCGGCCTCTAATTTTTTCTGGCCTCTACCTCTCACCAGCCTCCCACCATTTTTCGGCCTCCCACCCCTTTTTGGCCTCCCACTTCTTTTCGGCCTCCAATTTGCTCTGGCCTCTACTTCTCTCCAACCTCCCACCATTTTTTCAGCCTCCCACCACTTTTCGGCCTCCAATTTTTTCTGGCCTCTGCTTCTCTCCAGCCTCCCACCCTTTTATGGCCTCCCACCCTTTTTTGGCCTCCCACTCCTTTTCGGCCTCCTATTTATTCTGGCCTATACTTCTCACCAGCCTCCCACCATTTTTCGGCCTCCCACCCCTTTTTGGCCTCCCACTCATTTTTGGCCTCCAATTTTTTCTGGCCTCTACTTCTCTACAGCCTCCCACCCCTTTTTGGCCTCCCACTTCTTTTCGGCCTCCAATTTGCTCTGGCCTCTACTTCTCTCCAGCCTCCCACCGTTTTTTCAGCCTCCCACCCCTTTTCGGCCTCCAATTTTTTCTGGCCTCTGCTTCTCTCCAGCCTCCCACACTTTTATGGCCTCCCACCCCTTTTTGGCCTCCCACTCTATTTTGGCCTTCAATCTTTTCTGGCCTCTACTTCTCTCCAGCCTCCCACCGTTTTTTCGCCTCCCACCCCTTTTTGGCCTCCCACTTCTTTTTGGCATCCAGTTTTTTCTGGCCTCTAATTCTCTCCAGCCTCCCACCCCGTTTCGGACTCCCACTCCTTTTCAGCCTCCAATTTTTTCTGGCCTCTGCTTCTCACCAGCCTCCCACCATTTTTCGAGCTCCCACCCCTTTTTGGCCTCCCACTCATTTTTGGCCTCCAATTTTTTCTGGCATCTAATTCTCACCAGTCTCCCACCCCTTTTTGGCCTCCCACCCCTTTTCGGCCTCCAATTTTTTCTGGCCTCTTCTTCTCTCCAGCCTCCCACCCTTTTATGGACTCCCACCCCTTTTCGACCTCTAATTTTTTCTGGCCTCTACCTCTCACCAGCCTCCCACCTTTTTTCGGCCTCCCACCCCTTTTTGGCCTCCCACCCCTTTTCGGCCTCCAATTTTTTCTGGCCTCTTCTTCTCTCCAGCCTCCCACCCTTTTATGGCCTCCCACCACTTTTTGCCCTCCCACTCCTTTTCGGCCTCCACTTTTTTCTGGCCTCTACTCCTCTCCAGCCTCCCACCCTTTTTTGGCCTCCCACTCCTTTTTGGCCTCCCACTCCTTTTCAGCCTCCAGTCTCTTCTGGCCTCTAAATCTCTACAGCCTCCCACCCTTTTTTGGCCTCCCACTTCTTTTTGGCCTCCCACTCCTTTTCGGTCTCCAGTTTTTTCTGGACTCTAAATCTCTCCCGCCTCCCACAACTTTTTGGCCTCCCACCCCTTTTCGGCTTCTAATTTTTTCTGGCCTCTACTATTAACCGGTCTCCCACTCCTTGTTGGCCTCCCACTTCTTTTCGGCCTCCAATATTTTCTAGCCTCTACTTCTCTCCAGCCTCCCACCCTTTTTTGGCCTCCCACCCCTTTTTGGCCTCCCATCCCTTTTCGGCTTCCAATTTTTTCTGGCCTCTACTATTCACCGGTTTCACACCCTTTTTTGGCCTCCCACCCCTTTTTGGCATCCAATATTTTCTAGCCTCTACTTCTCTCCAGCCTCCCACCATTTTTCAGCCTCCCACACCTTTTCAACCTCTAATTTTTTCTGGCCTCTCCTTCTCTCCAGCCTCCCACCATTTTTTGGCCTCCCTCCCCTTTTTGGCCTCCCACCCCTTTTTGGCCTCCAATTTTTTCTTGCCTCTACTTCTCTCCAGCCTCCCACCCCTTTTTGGCCTCCCACTCCTTTTCAGCCTCCAGTATTTTCTAGCCTCTACTTCTCTCCAGCCTCCCACCATGTTTCGGCCTCCCACACCTTTTCGACCTCTAATTTATTCTGGCCTCTACTTCTCACCAGCCTCCCACCATTTTTCGGCCTCCCACCCCTTTTTGGCCTCCCACTCATTTTTGGCCTCCAATTTTTTCTGGCCTCTACTTCTCTACAGCCTCCCACCCCTTTTTGGCCTCCCACTTCTTTTCGGCCTCCAATTTGCTCTGGCCTCTACTTCTCTCCAGCCTCCCACCCTTTTTTGGCCTCCCACTCCTTTTTGGCCTCCCACTCCTTTTCAGCCTCCAGTCTCTTCTGGCCTCTAAATCTCTACAGCCTCCCACCCTTTTTTGGCCTCCCATTCTTTTTGGCCTCACACTCCTTTTCGGCCTCCATTTTTTTCTGGACTCTAAATCTCTCCCGCCTCCCACAAATTTTTGACCTCCCACCCCTTTTCGGCTTCTAATTTTTTCTGGCCTCTACTATTCACCGGTCTCCCACTCCTTGTTGGCCTCCCACTTCTTTTCGGCCTCCAACATTTTCTAGCCTCTACTTCTCTCCAGCTTCCCACCATTTTTCGGCCTCCCACACCTTTTCGACCTCTAATTTTTTCTGGCCTCTACCTCTCACCAGCCTCCCACCATTTTTCGGCCTCCCACCCCTTTTTGGCCTCCTACTCTATTTTGGCCTTCAATCTTTTCTGGCCTCTACTTCTCTCCAGCCTCCCACCGTTTTTTCGCCTCCCACCCCTTTTTGGCCTCCCACCTGTTTTGGGGGTCCAATTTTTTCTGGCCTCTAATTCTCTCCAGCCTCCCACCCCTTTTTGGCCTCCCACCCCTTTTCGGCCTCCAATTATTTCTGGCCTCTACTTCTCTCCAGCCTCCCACCCTTTTTTGGCCTCCCACTCCTTTTCGGCCTGCAATTTTTTCTGGCCTCTACTATTCACCGGTTTCCCACTCCTTTTTGGTCTCCCACTCCTTTTTGGCCTCCAGTATTTTCTGGCCTCTACTTCTCTCCACCTTCCCACCATTTTTCGGCCTCCCACACCTTTTCGACCTCTAATTTTTTCTGGCCTCTACTTCTCTACAGCCTCCCACCCCTTTTTGGCCTCCCACTCCTTTTCAGCCTCCAGTATTTTCTAGCCTCTATTTCTCTCCAGCCTCCCACCATGTTTCGGCCTCCCACACCTTTTCGACCTCTAATTTATTCTGGCCTCTACTTCTCACCAGCCTCCCACCATTTTTCGGCCTCCCACCCCTTTTTGGTCTCCCACTCATTTTTGGCCTCCAATTTTTTCTGGCCTCTACTTCTCTACAGCCTCCCACCCCTTTTTGGCCTCCCACTTCTTTTCGGCCTCCAATTTGCTCTGGCCTCTACTTCTCTCCAGCCTCCCACCCTTTTTTGGCCTCCCACTCCTTTTCGGCCTGCAATTTTTTCTGGCCTCTACTATTCACCGGTTTCCCACTCCTTTTTGGTCTCCCACTCCTTTTTGGCCTCCAGTATTTTCTGGCCTCTACTTCTCTCCACCTTCCCACCATTTTTCGGCCTCCCACACCTTTTCGACCTCTAATTTTTTCTGGCCTCTACTTCTCTCCAGCCTCTCACCATTTATCATCCTCCCACTCCTTTTCGGCCTCTAATTTTTTCTGGCCTC
The DNA here is from genome assembly GCF_047716275.1 of Strix uralensis. Lineage (NCBI taxonomy): Eukaryota > Metazoa > Chordata > Aves > Strigiformes > Strigidae > Strix > Strix uralensis. The sequence goes on along the minus strand of NC_133982.1, from coordinate 26,449,897 downwards.
TACCTCTCACCAGCCTCCCACCATTTTTCGGCCTCCCACCCCTTTTTGGCCTCCCACTTCTTTTCGGCCTCCAATTTGCTCTGGCCTCTACTTCTCTCCAACCTCCCACCATTTTTTCAGCCTCCCACCACTTTTCGGCCTCCAATTTTTTCTGGCCTCTGCTTCTCTCCAGCCTCCCACCCTTTTATGGCCTCCCACCCTTTTTTGGCCTCCCACTCCTTTTCGGCCTCCTATTTATTCTGGCCTATACTTCTCACCAGCCTCCCACCATTTTTCGGCCTCCCACCCCTTTTTGGCCTCCCACTCATTTTTGGCCTCCAATTTTTTCTGGCCTCTACTTCTCTACAGCCTCCCACCCCTTTTTGGCCTCCCACTTCTTTTCGGCCTCCAATTTGCTCTGGCCTCTACTTCTCTCCAGCCTCCCACCGTTTTTTCAGCCTCCCACCCCTTTTCGGCCTCCAATTTTTTCTGGCCTCTGCTTCTCTCCAGCCTCCCACACTTTTATGGCCTCCCACCCCTTTTTGGCCTCCCACTCTATTTTGGCCTTCAATCTTTTCTGGCCTCTACTTCTCTCCAGCCTCCCACCGTTTTTTCGCCTCCCACCCCTTTTTGGCCTCCCACTTCTTTTTGGCATCCAGTTTTTTCTGGCCTCTAATTCTCTCCAGCCTCCCACCCCGTTTCGGACTCCCACTCCTTTTCAGCCTCCAATTTTTTCTGGCCTCTGCTTCTCACCAGCCTCCCACCATTTTACGAGCTCCCACTCCTTTTTGGCCTCCCACTCATTTTTGGCCTCCAATTTTTTCTGGCATCTAATTCTCACCAGTCTCCCACCCCTTTTTGGCCTCCCACCCCTTTTCGGCCTCCAATTTTTTCTGGCCTCTTCTTCTCTCCAGCCTCCCACCCTTTTATGGACTCCCACCCCTTTTCGACCTCTAATTTTTTCTGGCCTCTACCTCTCACCAGCCTCCCACCTTTTTTCGGCCTCCCACCCCTTTTTGGCCTCCCACCCCTTTTCGGCCTCCAATTTTTTCTGGCCTCTTCTTCTCTCCAGCCTCCCACCCTTTTATGGCCTCCCACCACTTTTTGCCCTCCCACTCCTTTTCGGCCTCCACTTTTTTCTGGCCTCTACTCCTCTCCAGCCTCCCACCCTTTTTTGGCCTCCCACTCCTTTTTGGCCTCCCACTCCTTTTCAGCCTCCAGTCTCTTCTGGCCTCTAAATCTCTACAGCCTCCCACCCTTTTTTGGCCTCCCACTTCTTTTTGGCCTCCCACTCCTTTTCGGTCTCCAGTTTTTTCTGGACTCTAAATCTCTCCCGCCTCCCACAACTTTTTGGCCTCCCACCCCTTTTCGGCTTCTAATTTTTTCTGGCCTCTACTATTAACCGGTCTCCCACTCCTTGTTGGCCTCCCACTTCTTTTCGGCCTCCAATATTTTCTGGCCTCTACTTCTCTCCAGCCTCCCACCCTTTTATGGCCTCCCACCACTTTTTGGCCTCCCACCATTTTTTGGCCTCCAATTTTTTCTGGCCTCTACTATTCACCAGCCTCCCACCCTTTTTTGGCCTCCCACCCCTTTTTGGCCTCCAATATTTTCTAGCCTCTACTTCTCTCCAGCCTCCCACCCCTTTTTTGGCCTCCCACCCCTTTTTGGCCTCCCATCCCTTTTCGGCTTCCAATTTTTTCTGGCCTCTACTATTCACCGGTTTCACACCCTTTTTTGGCCTCCCACCCCTTTTTGGCATCCAATATTTTCTAGCCTCTACTTCTCTCCAGCCTCCCACCATTTTTTGGCCTCCCTCCCCTTTTTGGCCTCCCACCCCTTTTTGGCCTCCAATTTTTTCTTGCCTCTACTTCTCTCCAGCCTCCCACCCCTTTTTGGCCTCCCACTCCTTTTCAGCCTCCAGTATTTTCTAGCCTCTACTTCTCTCCAGCCTCCCACCATGTTTCGGCCTCCCACACCTTTTCGACCTCTAATTTATTCTGGCCTCTACTTCTCACCAGCCTCCCACCATTTTTCGGCCTCCCACCCCTTTTTGGCCTCCCACTCATTTTTGGCCTCCAATTTTTTCTGGCCTCTACTTCTCTACAGCCTCCCACCCCTTTTTGGCCTCCCACTTCTTTTCGGCCTCCAATTTGCTCTGGCCTCTACTTCTCTCCAGCCTCCCACCCTTTTTTGGCCTCCCACTCCTTTTTGGCCTCCCACTCCTTTTCAGCCTCCAGTCTCTTCTGGCCTCTAAATCTCTACAGCCTCCCACCCTTTTTTGGCCTCCCATTCTTTTTGGCCTCACACTCCTTTTCGGCCTCCATTTTTTTCTGGATTCTAAATCTCTCCCGCCTCCCACAAATTTTTGGCCTCCCACCCCTTTTCGGCTTCTAATTTTTTCTGGCCTCTACTATTCACCGGTCTCCCACTCCTTGTTGGCCTCCCACTTCTTTTCGGCCTCCAATATTTTCTAGCCTCTACTTCTCTCCAGCTTCCCACCATTTTTCGGCCTCCCACACCTTTTCGACCTCTAATTTTTTCTGGCCTCTACCTCTCACCAGCCTCCCACCATTTTTCGGCCTCCCACCCCTTTTTGGCCTCCTACTCTATTTTGGCCTTCAATCTTTTCTGGCCTCTACTTCTCTCCAGCCTCCCACCATTTTTTCGCCTCCCACCCCTTTTTGGCCTCCCACTTCTTTTTGGCATCCAGTTTTTTCTGGCCTCTAATTCTCTCCAGCCTCCCACCCCGTTTCGGACTCCCACTCCTTTTCAGCCTCCAATTTTTTCTGGCCTCTGCTTCTCACCAGCCTCCCACCATTTTTCGAGCTCCCACCCCTTTTTGGCCTCCCACTCATTTTTGGCCTCCAATTTTTTCTGGCATCTAATTCTCACCAGTCTCCCACCCCTTTTTGGCCTCCCACCCCTTTTCGGCCTCCAATTTTTTCTGGCCTCTTCTTCTCTCCAGCCTCCCACCCTTTTATGGACTCCCACCCCTTTTCGACCTCTAATTTTTTCTGGCCTCTACCTCTCACCAGCCTCCCACCTTTTTTCGGCCTCCCACCCCTTTTTGGCCTCCCACCCCTTTTCGGCCTCCAATTTTTTCTGGCCTCTTCTTCTCTCCAGCCTCCCACCCTTTTATGGCCTCCCACCACTTTTTGCCCTCCCACTCCTTTTCGGCCTCCACTTTTTTCTGGCCTCTACTCCTCTCCAGCCTCCCACCCTTTTTTGGCCTCCCACTCCTTTTTGGCCTCCCACTCCTTTTCAGCCTCCAGTCTCTTCTGGCCTCTAAATCTCTACAGCCTCCCACCCTTTTTTGGCCTCCCACTTCTTTTTGGCCTCCCACTCCTTTTCGGTCTCCAGTTTTTTCTGGACTCTAAATCTCTCCCGCCTCCCACAACTTTTTGGCCTCCCACCCCTTTTCGGCTTCTAATTTTTTCTGGCCTCTACTATTAACCGGTCTCCCACTCCTTGTTGGCCTCCCACTTCTTTTCGGCCTCCAATATTTTCTAGCCTCTACTTCTCTACAGCCTCCCACCCTTTTATGGCCTCCCACCACTTTTTGGCCTCCCACCATTTTTTGGCCTCCAATTTTTTCTGGCCTCTACTATTCACCAGCCTCCCACCCTTTTTTGGCCTCCCACCCCTTTTCGGCCTCCAATTTTTTCTGGCCTCTACTTCTCTCCAGCCTCCCACCATTTTTCAGCCTCCCACCCCTTTTCGGCCTCCAATTTTTTCTGGCCTCTTCTTCTCTCCAGCCTCCCACCCTTTTATGGACTCCCACCCCTTTTCGACCTCTAATTTTTTCTGGCCTCTACCTCTCACCAGCCTCCCACCTTTTTTCGGCCTCCCACCCCTTTTTGGCCTCCCACCCCTTTTCGGCCTCCAATTTTTTCTGGCCTCTTCTTCTCTCCAGCCTCCCACCCTTTTTTGGCCTCCCACCCCTTTTTGGCCTCCAATATTTTCTAGCCTCTACTTCTCTCCAGCCTCCCACCCTTTTTTGGCCTCCCACCCCTTTTTGGCCTCCCATCCCTTTTCGGCTTCCAATTTTTTCTGGCCTCTACTATTCACCGGTTTCCCACCCTTTTTTGGCCTCCCACCCCTTTTTGGCCTCCAATATTTTCTAGCCTCTACTTCTCTCCAGCCTCCCACCATTTTTCGGCCTCCCACACCTTTTTGGCCGCCCACTCATTTTTGGTCTCCTATTTTTTCTTGCCTCTACTTCTCTCCAGCCTCCCACCCCTTTTTGGCCTCCCACTCCTTTTCAGCCTCCAGTATTTTCTAGCCTCTATTTCTCTCCAGCCTCCCACCATGTTTCGGCCTCCCACACCTTTTCGACCTCTAATTTATTCTGCCCTCTACTTCTCACCAGCCTCCCACCATTTTTCGGCCTCCCACCCCTTTTTGGCCTCCCACTCATTTTTGGCCTCCAATTTTTTCTGGCCTCTACTTCTCTCCAGCCTCCCACCCCTTTTTGGCCTCCCACTCCTTTTCAGCCTCCAGTATTTTCTAGCCTCTATTTCTCTCCAGCCTCCCACCATGTTTCGGCCTCCCACACCTTTTCGACCTCTAATTTATTCTGGCCTCTACTTCTCACCAGCCTCCCACCATTTTTCGGCCTCCCACCCCTTTTTGGCCTCCCACTCATTTTTGGCCTCCAATTTTTTCTGGCCTCTACTTCTCTACAGCCTCCCACCCCTTTTTGGCCTCCCACTTCTTTTCGGCCTCCAATTTGCTCTGGCCTCTACTTCTCTCCAGCCTCCCACCCTTTTTTGGCCTCCCACTCCTTTTTGGCCTCCCACTCCTTTTCAGCCTCCAGTCTCTTCTGGCCTCTAAATCTCTACAGCCTCCCACCCTTTTTTGGCCTCCCACTTCTTTTTGGCCTCACACTCCTTTTCGGCCTCCATTTTTTTCTGGACTCTAAATCTCTCCCGCCTCCCACAAATTTTTGGCCTCCCACCCCTTTTCGGCTTCTAATTTTTTCTGGCCTCTACTATTCACCGGTCTCCCACTCCTTGTTGGCCTCCCACTTCTTTTCGGCCTCCAATATTTTCTAGCCTCTACTTCTCTCCAGCTTCCCACCATTTTTCGGCCTCCCACACCTTTTCGACCTCTAATTTTTTCTGGCCTCTACCTCTCACCAGCCTCCCACCATTTTTCGGCCTCCCACCCCTTTTTGGCCTCCTACTCTATTTTGGCCTTCAATCTTTTCTGGCCTCTACTTCTCTCCAGCCTCCCACCGTTTTTTCGCCTCCCACCCCTTTTTGGCCTCCCACCTGTTTTGGGGGTCCAATTTTTTCTGGCCTCTAAATCTCTACAGCCTCCCACCCTTTTTTGGCCTCCCACTCCTTTTCGGCCTCCAGTTTTTTCTGGACTCTAAATCTCTCCCGCCTCCCACAACTTTTTGGCCTCCCACTCCTTTTCGGCCTGCAATTTTTTCTGGCCTCTACTATTCACCGGTTTCCCACTCCTTTTTGGTCTCCCACTCCTTTTTGGCCTCCAGTATTTTCTGGCCTCTACTTCTCTCCACCTTCCCACCATTTTTCGGCCTCCCACACCTTTTCGACCTCTAATTTTTTCTGGCCTCTACTTCTCTCCAGCCTCTCACCATTTATCATCCTCCCACTCCTTTTCGGCCTCTAATTTTTTCTGGCCTCTACCTCTCACCAGCCTCCCACCATTTTTCGGCCTCCCACCCCTTTTTGGCCTCCCACTTCTTTTCGGCCTCCAATTTGCTCTGGCCTCTACTTCTCTCCAACCTCCCACCGTTTTTTCAGCCTCCCACCCCTTTTCGGCCTCCAATTTTTTCTGGCCTCTGCTTCTCTCCAGCCTCCCACCCTTTTATGGCCTCCCACCCTTTTTTGGCCTCCCACTCCTTTTCGGCCTCCTATTTATTCTGGCCTATACTTCTCACCAGCCTCTCACCATTTTTCGGCCTCCCACCCCTTTTTGGCCTCCCACTCATTTTTGGCCTCCAATTTTTTCTGGCCTCTACTTCTCTACAGCCTCCCACCCCTTTTTGGCCTCCCACTTCTTTTCGGCCTCCAATTTGCTCTGGCCTCTACTTCTCTCCAGCCTCCCACCGTTTTTTCAGCCTCCCACCCCTTTTCGGCCTCCAATTTTTTCTGGCCTCTGCTTCTCTCCAGCCTCCCACACTTTTATGGCCTCCCACCCCTTTTTGGCCTCCCACTCTATTTTGGCCTTCAATCTTTTCTGGCCTCTACTTCTCTCCAGCCTCCCACCGTTTTTTCGCCTCCCACCCCTTTTTGGCCTCCCACTTCTTTTTGGCATCCAGTTTTTTCTGGCCTCTAATTCTCTCCAGCCTCCCACCCCGTTTCGGACTCCCACTCCTTTACAGCCTCCAATTTTTTCTGGCCTCTGCTTCTCACCAGCCTCCCACCATTTTTCGAGCTCCCACCCCTTTTTGGCCTCCCACTCATTTTTGGCCTCCAATTTTTTCTGGCATCTAATTCTCACCAGTCTCCCACCCCTTTTTGGCCTCCCACCCCTTTTCGGCCTCCAATTTTTTCTGGCCTCTTCTTCTCTCCAGCCTCCCACCCTTTTATGGCCTCCCACCACTTTTTGCCCTCCCACTCCTTTTCGGCCTCCACTTTTTCCTGGCCTCTACTCCTCTCCAGCCTCCCACCCTTTTTTGGCCTCCCACTCCTTTTTGGCCTCCCACTCCTTTTCAGCCTCCAGTCTCTTCTGGCCTCTAAATCTCTACAGCCTCCCACCCTTTTTTGGCCTCCCACTTCTTTTTGGCCTCCCACTCCTTTTCGGTCTCCAGTTTTTTCTGGACTCTAAATCTCTCCCGCCTCCCACAACTTTTTGGCCTCCCACCCCTTTTCGGCTTCTAATTTTTTCTGGCCTCTACTATTAACCGGTCTCCCACTCCTTGTTGGCCTCCCACTTCTTTTCGGCCTCCAATATTTTCTGGCCTCTACTTCTCTCCAGCCTCCCACCCTTTTTTGGCCTCCCACCACTTTTTGGCCTCCCACCATTTTTCAGCCTCCAATTTTTTCTGGCCTCTACTATTCACCAGCCTCCCACCCTTTTTTGGCCTCCCACCCCTTTTTGGCCTCCAATATTTTCTAGCCTCTACTTCTCTCCAGCCTCCCACCCTTTTTTGGCCTCCCACCCCTTTTTGGCCTCCCATCCCTTTTCGGCTTCCAATTTTTTCTGGCCTCTACTATTCACCGGTTTCACACCCTTTTTTGGCCTCCCACCCCTTTTTGGCATCCAATATTTTCTAGCCTCTACTTCTCTCCAGCCTCCCACCATTTTTCAGCCTCCCACACCTTTTCAACCTCTAATTTTTTCTGGCCTCTCCTTCTCTCCAGCCTCCCACCATTTTTTGGCCTCCCTCCCCTTTTTGGCCTCCCACCCCTTTTTGGCCTCCAATTTTTTCTTGCCTCTACTTCTCTCCAGCCTCCCACCCCTTTTTGGCCTCCCACTCCTTTTCAGCCTCCAGTATTTTCTAGCCTCTACTTCTCTCCAGCCTCCCACCATGTTTCGGCCTCCCACACCTTTTCGACCTCTAATTTATTCTGGCCTCTACTTCTCACCAGCCTCCCACCATTTTTCGGCCTCCCACCCCTTTTTGGCCTCCCACTCATTTTTGGCCTCCAATTTTTTCTGGCCTCTACTTCTCTACAGCCTCCCACCCCTTTTTGGCCTCCCACTTCTTTTCGGCCTCCAATTTGCTCTGGCCTCTACTTCTCTCCAGCCTCCCACCCTTTTTTGGCCTCCCACTCCTTTTTGGCCTCCCACTCCTTTTCAGCCTCCAGTCTCTTCTGGCCTCTAAATCTCTACAGCCTCCCACCCTTTTTTGGCCTCCCATTCTTTTTGGCCTCACACTCCTTTTCGGCCTCCATTTTTTTCTGGACTCTAAATCTCTCCCGCCTCCCACAAATTTTTGGCCTCCCACCCCTTTTCGGCTTCTAATTTTTTCTGGCCTCTACTATTCACCGGTCTCCCACTCCTTGTTGGCCTCCCACTTCTTTTCGGCCTCCAATATTTTCTAGCCTCTACTTCTCTCCAGCTTCCCACCATTTTTCGGCCTCCCACACCTTTTCGACCTCTAATTTTTTCTGGCCTCTACCTCTCACCAGCCTCCCACCATTTTTCGGCCTCCCACCCCTTTTTGGCCTCCTACTCTATTTTGGCCTTCAATCTTTTCTGGCCTCTACTTCTCTCCAGCCTCCCACCGTTTTTTCGCCTCCCACCCCTTTTTGGCCTCCCACCTGTTTTGGGGGTCCAATTTTTTCTGGCCTCTAATTCTCTCCAGCCTCCCACCCCTTTTTGGCCTCCCACCCCTTTTCGGCCTCCAATTATTTCTGGCCTCTACTTCTCTCCAGCCTCCCACCCTTTTTTGGCCTCCCACTCCTTTTCGGCCTGCAATTTTTTCTGGCCTCTACTATTCACCGGTTTCCCACTCCTTTTTGGTCTCCCACTCCTTTTTGGCCTCCAGTATTTTCTGGCCTCTACTTCTCTCCACCTTCCCACCATTTTTCGGCCTCCCACACCTTTTCGACCTCTAATTTTTTCTGGCCTCTACTTCTCTCCAGCCTCTCACCATTTATCATCCTCCCACTCCTTTTCGGCCTCTAATTTTTTCTGACCTCTACCTCTCACCAGCCTCCCACCATTTTTCGGCCTCCCACCGTTTTTTCAGCCTCCCACCCCTTTTCGGCCTCCAATTTTTTCTGGCCTCTGCTTCTCTCCAGCCTCCCACACTTTTATGGCCTCCCACCCCTTTTTGGCCTCCCACTCTATTTTGGCCTTCAATCTTTTCTGGCCTCTACTTCTCTCCAGCCTCCCACCGTTTTTTCGCCTCCCACCCCTTTTTGGCCTCCCACTTCTTTTTGGCATCCAGTTTTTTCTGGCCTCTAATTCTCTCCAGCCTCCCACCCCGTTTCGGACTCCCACTCCTTTTCGGCCTCCAATTTTTTCTGGCCTCTGCTTCTCACCAGCCTCCCACCATTTTTCGAGCTCCCACTCCTTTTTGGCCTCCCACTCATTTTTGGCCTCCAATTTTTTCTGGCATCTAATTCTCACCAGTCTCCCACCCCTTTTTGGCCTCCCACCCCTTTTCGGCCTCCAATTTTTTCTGGCCTCTTCTTCTCTCCAGCCTCCCACCCTTTTATGGACTCCCACCCCTTTTCGACCTCTAATTTTTTCTGGCCTCTACCTCTCACCAGCCTCCCACCTTTTTTCGGCCTCCCACCCCTTTTTGGCCTCCCACCCCTTTTCGGCCTCCAATTTTTTCTGGCCTCTTCTTCTCTCCAGCCTCCCACCCTTTTATGGCCTCCCACCACTTTTTGCCCTCCCACTCCTTTTCGGCCTCCACTTTTTTCTGGCCTCTACTCCTCTCCAGCCTCCCACCCTTTTATGGCCTCCCACCACTTTTTGGCCTCCCACCATTTTTTGGCCTCCAATTTTTTCTGGCCTCTACTATTCACCAGCCTCCCACCCTTTTTTGGCCTCCCACCCCTTTTCGGCCTCCAATTTTTTCTGGCCTCTACTTCTCTCCAGCCTCCCACCATTTTTCAGCCTCCCACCCCTTTTCGGCCTCCAATTTTTTCTGGCCTCTTCTTCTCTCCAGCCTCCCACCCTTTTATGGACTCCCACCCCTTTTCGACCTCTAATTTTTTCTGGCCTCTACCTCTCACCAGCCTCCCACCTTTTTTCGGCCTCCCACCCCTTTTTGGCCTCCCACCCCTTTTCGGCCTCCAATTTTTTCTGGCCTCTTCTTCTCTCCAGCCTCCCACCCTTTTTTGGCCTCCCACCCCTTTTTGGCCTCCAATATTTTCTAGCCTCTACTTCTCTCCAGCCTCCCACCCTTTTTTGGCCTCCCACCCCTTTTTGGCCTCCCATCCCTTTTCGGCTTCCAATTTTTTCTGGCCTCTACTATTCACCGGTTTCCCACCCTTTTTTGGCCTCCCACCCCTTTTTGGCCTCCAATATTTTCTAGCCTCTACTTCTCTCCAGCCTCCCACCATTTTTCGGCCTCCCACACCTTTTTGGCCGCCCACTCATTTTTGGTCTCCTATTTTTTCTGGCCTCTACTTCTCTCCAGCCTCCCACCCCTTTTTGGCCTCCCACTCCTTTTCAGCCTCCAGTATTTTCTAGCCTCTATTTCTCTCCAGCCTCCCACCATGTTTCGGCCTCCCACACCTTTTCGACCTCTAATTTATTCTGCCCTCTACTTCTCACCAGCCTCCCACCATTTTTCGGCCTCCCACCCCTTTTTGGCCTCCCACTCATTTTTGGCCTCCAATTTTTTCTGGCCTCTACTTCTCTCCAGCCTCCCACCCCTTTTTGGCCTCCCACTCCTTTTCAGCCTCCAGTATTTTCTAGCCTCTATTTCTCTCCAGCCTCCCACCATGTTTCGGCCTCCCACACCTTTTCGACCTCTAATTTATTCTGCCCTCTACTTCTCACCAGCCTCCCACCATTTTTCGGCCTCCCACCCCTTTTTGGCCTCCCACTCATTTTTGGCCTCCAATTTTTTCTGGCCTCTACTTCTCTACAGCCTCCCACCCCTTTTTGGCCTCCCACTTCTTTTCGGCCTCCAATTTGCTCTGGCCTCTACTTCTCTCCAGCCTCCCACCCTTTTTTGGCCTCCCACTCCTTTTTGGCCTCCCACTCCTTTTCAGCCTCCAGTCTCTTCTGGCCTCTAAATCTCTACAGCCTCCCACCCTTTTTTGGCCTCCCATTCTTTTTGGCCTCACACTCCTTTTCGGCCTCCATTTTTTTCTGGACTCTAAATCTCTCCCGCCTCCCACAAATTTTTGGCCTCCCACCCCTTTTCGGCTTCTAATTTTTTCTGGCCTCTACTATTCACCGGTCTCCCACTCCTTGTTGGCCTCCCACTTCTTTTCGGCCTCCAATATTTTCTAGCCTCTACTTCTCTCCAGCTTCCCACCATTTTTCGGCCTCCCACACCTTTTCGACCTCTAATTTTTTCTGGCCTCTACCTCTCACCAGCCTCCCACCATTTTTCGGCCTCCCACCCCTTTTTGGCCTCCTACTCTATTTTGGCCTTCAATCTTTTCTGGCCTCTACTTCTCTCCAGCCTCCCACCGTTTTTTCGCCTCCCACCCCTTTTTGGCCTCCCACCTGTTTTGGGGGTCCAATTTTTTCTGGCCTCTAATTCTCTCCAGCCTCCCACCCCTTTTTGGCCTCCCACCCCTTTTCGGCCTCCAATTATTTCTGGCCTCTACTTCTCTCCAGCCTCCCACCCTTTTTTGGCCTCCCACTCCTTTTCGGCCTGCAATTTTTTCTGGCCTCTACTATTCACCGGTTTCCCACTCCTTTTTGGTCTCCCACTCCTTTTTGGCCTCCAGTATTTTCTGGCCTCTACTTCTCTCCACCTTCCCACCATTTTTCGGCCTCCCACACCTTTTCGACCTCTAATTTTTTCTGGCCTCTACTTCTCTCCAGCCTCTCACCATTTATCATCCTCCCACTCCTTTTCGGCCTCTAATTTTTTCTGGCCTCTACCTCTCACCAGCCTCCCACCATTTTTCGGCCTCCCACCCCTTTTTGGCCTCCCACTTCTTTTCGGCCTCCAATTTGCTCTGGCCTCTACTTCTCTCCAACCTCCCACCGTTTTTTCAGCCTCCCACCCCTTTTCGGCCTCCAATTTTTTCTGGCCTCTGCTTCTCTCCAGCCTCCCACCCTTTTATGGCCTCCCACCCTTTTTTGGCCTCCCACTCCTTTTCGGCCTCCTATTTATTCTGGCCTATACTTCTCACCAGCCTCCCACCATTTTTCGGCCTCCCACCCCTTTTTGGCCTCCCACTCATTTTTGGCCTCCAATTTTTTCTGGCCTCTACTTCTCTACAGCCTCCCACCCCTTTTTGGCCTCCCACTTCTTTTCGGCCTCCAATTTGCTCTGGCCTCTACTTCTCTCCAGCCTCCCACCGTTTTTTCAGCCTCCCACCCCTTTTCAGCCTCCAATTTTTTCTGGCCTCTGCTTCTCTCCAGCCTCCCACACTTTTATGGCCTCCCACCCCTTTTTGGCCTCCCAATATTTTGGCCTTCAATCTTTTCTGGCCTCTACTTCTCTCCAGCCTCCCACCGTTTTTTCGCCTCCCACCCCTTTTTGGCCTCCCACTTCTTTTTGGCATCCAGTTTTTTCTGGCCTCTAATTCTCTCCAGCCTCCCACCCCGTTTCGGACTCCCACTCCTTTTCAGCCTCCAATTTTTTCTGGCCTCTGCTTCTCACCAGCCTCCCACCATTTTTCGAGCTCCCACCCCTTTTTGGCCTCCCACTCATTTTTGGCCTCCAATTTTTTCTGGCATCTAATTCTCACCAGTCTCCCACCCCTTTTTGGCCTCCCACCCCTTTTCGGCCTCCAATTTTTTCTGGCCTCTTCTTCTCTCCAGCCTCCCACCCTTTTATGGACTCCCACCCCTTTTCGACCTCTAATTTTTTCTGGCCTCTACCTCTCACCAGCCTCCCACCTTTTTTCGGCCTCCCACCCCTTTTTGGCCTCCCACCCCTTTTCGGCCTCCAATTTTTTCTGGCCTCTTCTTCTCTCCAGCCTCCCACCCTTTTATGGCCTCCCACCACTTTTTGCCCTCCCACTCCTTTTCGGCCTCCACTTTTTTCTGGCCTCTACTCCTCTCCAGCCTCCCACCCTTTTTTGGCCTCCCACTCCTTTTTGGCCTCCCACTCCTTTTCAGCCTCCAGTCTCTTCTGGCCTCTAAATCTCTACAGCCTCCCACCCTTTTTTGGCCTCCCACTTCTTTTTGGCCTCCCACTCCTTTTCGGTCTCCAGTTTTTTCTGGACTCTAAATCTCTCCCGCCTCCCACAACTTTTTGGCCTCCCACCCCTTTTCGGCTTCTAATTTTTTCTGGCCTCTACTATTAACCGGTCTCCCACTCCTTGTTGGCCTCCCACTTCTTTTCGGCCTCCAATATTTTCTGGCCTCTACTTCTCTCCAGCTTCCCACCATTTTTCGGCCTCCCACACCTTTTCGACCTCTAATTTTTTCTGGCCTCTACCTCTCACCAGCCTCCCACCATTTTTCGGCCTCCCACCCCTTTTTGGCCTCCTACTCTATTTTGGCCTTCAATCTTTTCTGGCCTCTACTTCTCTCCAGCCTCCCACCGTTTTTTCGCCTCCCACCCCTTTTTGGCCTCCCACCTGTTTTGGGGGTCCAATTTTTTCTGGCCTCTAATTCTCTCCAGCCTCCCACCCCTTTTTGGCCTCCCACCCCTTTTCGGCCTCCAATTATTTCTGGCCTCTACTTCTCTCCAGCCTCCCACCCTTTTTTGGCCTCCCACTCCTTTTCGGCCTGCAATTTTTTCTGGCCTCTACTATTCACCGGTTTCCCACTCCTTTTTGGTCTCCCACTCCTTTTTGGCCTCCAGTATTTTCTGGCCTCTACTTCTCTCCACCTTCCCACCATTTTTCGGCCTCCCACACCTTTTCGACCTCTAATTTTTTCTGGCCTCTACTTCTCTCCAGCCTGCCTCCCTTTTTTGGCCTCCCACCCCTTTTTGGCCTCCAATATTTTCTAGCCTCTACTTCTCTCCAGCCTCCCACCCTTTTTTGGCCTCCCACCCCTTTTTGGCCTCCCACCCCTTTTCGGCTTCTAATTTTTTCTGGCCTCTACTATTAACCGGTCTCCCACTCCTTGTTGGCCTCCCACTTCTTTTCGGCCTCCAATATTTTCTAGCCTCTACTTCTCTCCAGCCTCCCACCCTTTTATGGCCTCCCACCACTTTTTGGCCTCCCACCATTTTTTGGCCTCCAATTTTTTCTGGCCTCTACTATTCACCAGCCTCCCACCCTTTTTTGGCCTCCCACCCCTTTTCGGCCTCCAATTTTTTCTGGCCTCTACTTCTCTCCAGCCTCCCACCATTTTTCAGCCTCCCACCCCTTTTCGGCCTCCAATTTTTTCTGGCCTCTTCTTCTCTCCAGCCTCCCACCCTTTTATGGACTCCCACCCCTTTTCGACCTCTAATTTTTTCTGGCCTCTACCTCTCACCAGCCTCCCACCTTTTTTCGGCCTCCCACCCCTTTTTGGCCTCCCACACCTTTTCGGCCTCCAATTTTTTCTGGCCTCTTCTTCTCTCCAGCCTCCCACTCTTTTTTGGCCTCCCACCCCTTTTTGGCCTCCAATATTTTCTAGCCTCTACTTCTCTCCAGCCTCCCACCCTTTTTTGGCCTCCCACCCCTTTTTGGCCTCCCATCCCTTTTCGGCTTCCAATTTTTTCTGGCCTCTACTATTCACCGGTTTCCCACCCTTTTTTGGCCTCCCACCCCTTTTTGGCCTCCAATATTTTCTAGCCTCTACTTCTCTCCAGCCTCCCACCATTTTTCGGCCTCCCACACCTTTTTGGCCGCCCACTCATTTTTGGTCTCCTATTTTTTCTTGCCTCTACTTCTCTCCAGCCTCCCACCCCTTTTTGGCCTCCCACTCCTTTTCAGCCTCCAGTATTTTCTAGCCTCTATTTCTCTCCAGCCTCCCACCATGTTTCGGCCTCCCACACCTTTTCGACCTCTAATTTATTCTGCCCTCTACTTCTCACCAGCCTCCCACCATTTTTCGGCCTCCCACCCCTTTTTGGCCTCCCACTCATTTTTGGCCTCCAATTTTTTCTGGCCTCTACTTCTCTCCAGCCTCCCACCCCTTTTTGGCCTCCCACTCCTTTTCAGCCTCCAGTATTTTCTAGCCTCTATTTCTCTCCAGCCTCCCACCATGTTTCGGCCTCCCACACCTTTTCGACCTCTAATTTATTCTGGCCTCTACTTCTCACCAGCCTCCCACCATTTTTCGGCCTCCCACCCCTTTTTGGCCTCCCACTCATTTTTGGCCTCCAATTTTTTCTGGCCTCTACTTCTCTACAGCCTCCCACCCCTTTTTGGCCTCCCACTTGTTTTCGGCCTCCAATTTGCTCTGGCCTCTACTTCTCTCCAGCCTCCCACCCTTTTTTGGCCTCCCACTCCTTTTTGGCCTCCCACTCCTTTTCAGCCTCCAGTCTCTTCTGGCCTCTAAATCTCTACAGCCTCCCACCCTTTTTTGGCCTCCCATTCTTTTTGGCCTCACACTCCTTTTCGGCCTCCATTTTTTTCTGGACTCTAAATCTCTCCCGCCTCCCACAAATTTTTGGCCTCCCACCCCTTTTCGGCTTCTAATTTTTTCTGGCCTCTACTATTCACCGGTCTCCCACTCCTTGTTGGCCTCCCACTTCTTTTCGGCCTCCAATATTTTCTAGCCTCTACTTCTCTCCAGCTTCCCACCATTTTTCGGCCTCCCACACCTTTTCGACCTCTAATTTTTTCTGGCCTCTACCTCTCACCAGCCTCCCACCATTTTTCGGCCTCCCACCCCTTTTTGGCCTCCTACTCTATTTTGGCCTTCAATCTTTTCTGGCCTCTACTTCTCTCCAGCCTCCCACCGTTTTTTCGCCTCCCACCCCTTTTTGGCCTCCCACCTGTTTTGGGGGTCCAATTTTTTCTGGCCTCTAATTCTCTCCAGCCTCCCACCCCTTTTTGGCCTCCCACCCCTTTTCGGCCTCCAATTATTTCTGGCCTCTACTTCTCTCCAGCCTCCCACCCTTTTTTGGCCTCCCACTCCTTTTCGGCCTGCAATTTTTTCTGGCCTCTACTATTCACCGGTTTCCCACTCCTTTTTGGTCTCCCACTCCTTTTTGGCCTCCAGTATTTTCTGGCCTCTACTTCTCTCCACCTTCCCACCATTTTTCGGCCTCCCACACCTTTTCGACCTCTAATTTTTTCT
The DNA here is from genome assembly GCF_047716275.1 of Strix uralensis. Taxonomy (NCBI): domain Eukaryota; kingdom Metazoa; phylum Chordata; class Aves; order Strigiformes; family Strigidae; genus Strix; species Strix uralensis. The sequence goes on along the minus strand of NC_133982.1, from coordinate 26,434,159 downwards.
GGCCTCTACTTCTCTCCAGCCTCTCACCATTTATCATCCTCCCACTCCTTTTCGGCCTCTAATTTTTTCTGGCCTCTACCTCTCACCAGCCTCCCACCATTTTTCGGCCTCCCACCCCTTTTTGGCCTCCCACTTCTTTTCGGCCTCCAATTTGCTCTGGCCTCTACTTCTCTCCAACCTCCCACCGTTTTTTCAGCCTCCCACCCCTTTTCGGCCTCCAATTTTTTCTGGCCTCTGCTTCTCTCCAGCCTCCCACCCTTTTATGGCCTCCCACCCTTTTTTGGCCTCCCACTCCTTTTCGGCCTCCTATTTATTCTGGCCTATACTTCTCACCAGCCTCCCACCATTTTTCGGCCTCCCACCCCTTTTTGGCCTCCCACTCATTTTTGGCCTCCAATTTTTTCTGGCCTCTACTTCTCTACAGCCTCCCACCCCTTTTTGGCCTCCCACTTCTTTTCGGCCTCCAATTTGCTCTGGCCTCTACTTCTCTCCAGCCTCCCACCGTTTTTTCAGCCTCCCACCCCTTTTCAGCCTCCAATTTTTTCTGGCCTCTGCTTCTCTCCAGCCTCCCACACTTTTATGGCCTCCCACCCCTTTTTGGCCTCCCACTCTATTTTGGCCTTCAATCTTTTCTGGCCTCTACTTCTCTCCAGCCTCCCACCGTTTTTTCGCCTCCCACCCCTTTTTGGCCTCCCACTTCTTTTTGGCATCCAGTTTTTTCTGGCCTCTAATTCTCTCCAGCCTCCCACCCCGTTTCGGACTCCCACTCCTTTTCAGCCTCCAATTTTTTCTGGCCTCTGCTTCTCACCAGCCTCCCACCATTTTTCGAGCTCCCACCCCTTTTTGGCCTCCCACTCATTTTTGGCCTCCAATTTTTTCTGGCATCTAATTCTCACCAGTCTCCCACCCCTTTTTGGCCTCCCACCCCTTTTCGGCCTCCAATTTTTTCTGGCCTCTTCTTCTCTCCAGCCTCCCACCCTTTTATGGACTCCCACCCCTTTTCGACCTCTAATTTTTTCTGGCCTCTACCTCTCACCAGCCTCCCACCTTTTTTCGGCCTCCCACCCCTTTTTGGCCTCCCACCCCTTTTCGGCCTCCAATTTTTTCTGGCCTCTTCTTCTCTCCAGCCTCCCACCCTTTTATGGCCTCCCACCACTTTTTGCCCTCCCACTCCTTTTCGGCCTCCACTTTTTTCTGGCCTCTACTCCTCTCCAGCCTCCCACCCTTTTTTGGCCTCCCACTCCTTTTTGGCCTCCCACTCCTTTTCAGCCTCCAGTCTCTTCTGGCCTCTAAATCTCTACAGCCTCCCACCCTTTTTTGGCCTCCCACTTCTTTTTGGCCTCCCACTCCTTTTCGGTCTCCAGTTTTTTCTGGACTCTAAATCTCTCCCGCCTCCCACAACTTTTTGGCCTCCCACCCCTTTTCGGCTTCTAATTTTTTCTGGCCTCTACTATTAACCGGTCTCCCACTCCTTGTTGGCCTCCCACTTCTTTTCGGCCTCCAATATTTTCTGGCCTCTACTTCTCTCCAGCTTCCCACCATTTTTCGGCCTCCCACACCTTTTCGACCTCTAATTTTTTCTGGCCTCTACCTCTCACCAGCCTCCCACCATTTTTCGGCCTCCCACCCCTTTTTGGCCTCCTACTCTATTTTGGCCTTCAATCTTTTCTGGCCTCTACTTCTCTCCAGCCTCCCACCGTTTTTTCGCCTCCCACCCCTTTTTGGCCTCCCACCTGTTTTGGGGGTCCAATTTTTTCTGGCCTCTAATTCTCTCCAGCCTCCCACCCCTTTTTGGCCTCCCACCCCTTTTCGGCCTCCAATTATTTCTGGCCTCTACTTCTCTCCAGCCTCCCACCCTTTTTTGGCCTCCCACTCCTTTTCGGCCTGCAATTTTTTCTGGCCTCTACTATTCACCGGTTTCCCACTCCTTTTTGGTCTCCCACTCCTTTTTGGCCTCCAGTATTTTCTGGCCTCTACTTCTCTCCACCTTCCCACCATTTTTCGGCCTCCCACACCTTTTCGACCTCTAATTTTTTCTGGCCTCTACTTCTCTCCAGCCTCCCTCCCTTTTTTGGCCTCCCACCCCTTTTTGGCCTCCAATATTTTCTAGCCTCTACTTCTCTCCAGCCTCCCACCCTTTTTTGGCCTCCCACCCCTTTTTGGCCTCCCACCCCTTTTCGGCTTCTAATTTTTTCTGGCCTCTACTATTAACCGGTCTCCCACTCCTTGTTGGCCTCCCACTTCTTTTCGGCCTCCAATATTTTCTAGCCTCTACTTCTCTCCAGCCTCCCACCCTTTTATGGCCTCCCACCACTTTTTGGCCTCCCACCATTTTTTGGCCTCCAATTTTTTCTGGCCTCTACTATTCACCAGCCTCCCACCCTTTTTTGGCCTCCCACCCCTTTTCGGCCTCCAATTTTTTCTGGCCTCTACTTCTCTCCAGCCTCCCACCATTTTTCAGCCTCCCACCCCTTTTCGGCCTCCAATTTTTTCTGGCCTCTTCTTCTCTCCAGCCTCCCACCCTTTTATGGACTCCCACCCCTTTTCGACCTCTAATTTTTTCTGGCCTCTACCTCTCACCAGCCTCCCACCTTTTTTCGGCCTCCCACCCCTTTTTGGCCTCCCACACCTTTTCGGCCTCCAATTTTTTCTGGCCTCTTCTTCTCTCCAGCCTCCCACTCTTTTTTGGCCTCCCACCCCTTTTTGGCCTCCAATATTTTCTAGCCTCTACTTCTCTCCAGCCTCCCACCCTTTTTTGGCCTCCCACCCCTTTTTGGCCTCCCATCCCTTTTCGGCTTCCAATTTTTTCTGGCCTCTACTATTCACCGGTTTCCCACCCTTTTTTGGCCTCCCACCCCTTTTTGGCCTCCAATATTTTCTAGCCTCTACTTCTCTCCAGCCTCCCACCATTTTTCGGCCTCCCACACCTTTTTGGCCGCCCACTCATTTTTGGTCTCCTATTTTTTCTTGCCTCTACTTCTCTCCAGCCTCCCACCCCTTTTTGGCCTCCCACTCCTTTTCAGCCTCCAGTATTTTCTAGCCTCTATTTCTCTCCAGCCTCCCACCATGTTTCGGCCTCCCACACCTTTTCGACCTCTAATTTATTCTGCCCTCTACTTCTCACCAGCCTCCCACCATTTTTCGGCCTCCCACCCCTTTTTGGCCTCCCACTCATTTTTGGCCTCCAATTTTTTCTGGCCTCTACTTCTCTCCAGCCTCCCACCCCTTTTTGGCCTCCCACTCCTTTTCAGCCTCCAGTATTTTCTAGCCTCTATTTCTCTCCAGCCTCCCACCATGTTTCGGCCTCCCACACCTTTTCGACCTCTAATTTATTCTGGCCTCTACTTCTCACCAGCCTCCCACCATTTTTCGGCCTCCCACCCCTTTTTGGCCTCCCACTCATTTTTGGCCTCCAATTTTTTCTGGCCTCTACTTCTCTACAGCCTCCCACCCCTTTTTGGCCTCCCACTTGTTTTCGGCCTCCAATTTGCTCTGGCCTCTACTTCTCTCCAGCCTCCCACCCTTTTTTGGCCTCCCACTCCTTTTTGGCCTCCCACTCCTTTTCAGCCTCCAGTCTCTTCTGGCCTCTAAATCTCTACAGCCTCCCACCCTTTTTTGGCCTCCCATTCTTTTTGGCCTCACACTCCTTTTCGGCCTCCATTTTTTTCTGGACTCTAAATCTCTCCCGCCTCCCACAACTTTTTGGCCTCCCACTCCTTTTCGGCCTGCAATTTTTTCTGGCCTCTACTATTCACCGGTTTCCCACTCCTTTTTGGTCTCCCACTCCTTTTTGGCCTCCAGTATTTTCTGGCCTCTACTTCTCTCCACCTTCCCACCATTTTTCGGCCTCCCACACCTTTTCGACCTCTAATTTTTTCTGGCCTCTACTTCTCTCCAGCCTCTCACCATTTATCATCCTCCCACTCCTTTTCGGCCTCTAATTTTTTCTGGCCTCTACCTCTCACCAGCCTCCCACCATTTTTCGGCCTCCCACCCCTTTTTGGCCTCCCACTTCTTTTCGGCCTCCAATTTGCTCTGGCCTCTACTTCTCTCCAACCTCCCACCGTTTTTTCAGCCTCCCACCCCTTTTCGGCCTCCAATTTTTTCTGGCCTCTGCTTCTCTCCAGCCTCCCACCCTTTTATGGCCTCCCACCCTTTTTTGGCCTCCCACTCCTTTTCGGCCTCCTATTTATTCTGGCCTATACTTCTCACCAGCCTCCCACCATTTTTCGGCCTCCCACCCCTTTTTGGCCTCCCACTCATTTTTGGCCTCCAATTTTTTCTGGCCTCTACTTCTCTACAGCCTCCCACCCCTTTTTGGCCTCCCACTTCTTTTCGGCCTCCAATTTGCTCTGGCCTCTACTTCTCTCCAGCCTCCCACCGTTTTTTCAGCCTCCCACCCCTTTTCAGCCTCCAATTTTTTCTGGCCTCTGCTTCTCTCCAGCCTCCCACACTTTTATGGCCTCCCACCCCTTTTTGGCCTCCCACTCTATTTTGGCCTTCAATCTTTTCTGGCCTCTACTTCTCTCCAGCCTCCCACCGTTTTTTCGCCTCCCACCCCTTTTTGGCCTCCCACTTCTTTTTGGCATCCAGTTTTTTCTGGCCTCTAATTCTCTCCAGCCTCCCACCCCGTTTCGGACTCCCACTCCTTTTCAGCCTCCAATTTTTTCTGGCCTCTGCTTCTCACCAGCCTCCCACCATTTTTCGAGCTCCCACCCCTTTTTGGCCTCCCACTCATTTTTGGCCTCCAATTTTTTCTGGCATCTAATTCTCACCAGTCTCCCACCCCTTTTTGGCCTCCCACCCCTTTTCGGCCTCCAATTTTTTCTGGCCTCTTCTTCTCTCCAGCCTCCCACCCTTTTATGGACTCCCACCCCTTTTCGACCTCTAATTTTTTCTGGCCTCTACCTCTCACCAGCCTCCCACCTTTTTTCGGCCTCCCACCCCTTTTTGGCCTCCCACCCCTTTTCGGCCTCCAATTTTTTCTGGCCTCTTCTTCTCTCCAGCCTCCCACCCTTTTATGGCCTCCCACCACTTTTTGCCCTCCCACTCCTTTTCGGCCTCCACTTTTTTCTGGCCTCTACTCCTCTCCAGCCTCCCACCCTTTTTTGGCCTCCCACTCCTTTTTGGCCTCCCACTCCTTTTCAGCCTCCAGTCTCTTCTGGCCTCTAAATCTCTACAGCCTCCCACCCTTTTTTGGCCTCCCACTTCTTTTTGGCCTCCCACTCCTTTTCGGTCTCCAGTTTTTTCTGGACTCTAAATCTCTCCCGCCTCCCACAACTTTTTGGCCTCCCACCCCTTTTCGGCTTCTAATTTTTTCTGGCCTCTACTATTAACCGGTCTCCCACTCCTTGTTGGCCTCCCACTTCTTTTCGGCCTCCAATATTTTCTGGCCTCTACTTCTCTCCAGCTTCCCACCATTTTTCGGCCTCCCACACCTTTTCGACCTCTAATTTTTTCTGGCCTCTACCTCTCACCAGCCTCCCACCATTTTTCGGCCTCCCACCCCTTTTTGGCCTCCTACTCTATTTTGGCCTTCAATCTTTTCTGGCCTCTACTTCTCTCCAGCCTCCCACCGTTTTTTCGCCTCCCACCCCTTTTTGGCCTCCCACCTGTTTTGGGGGTCCAATTTTTTCTGGCCTCTAATTCTCTCCAGCCTCCCACCCCTTTTTGGCCTCCCACCCCTTTTCGGCCTCCAATTATTTCTGGCCTCTACTTCTCTCCAGCCTCCCACCCTTTTTTGGCCTCCCACTCCTTTTCGGCCTGCAATTTTTTCTGGCCTCTACTATTCACCGGTTTCCCACTCCTTTTTGGTCTCCCACTCCTTTTTGGCCTCCAGTATTTTCTGGCCTCTACTTCTCTCCACCTTCCCACCATTTTTCGGCCTCCCACACCTTTTCGACCTCTAATTTTTTCTGGCCTCTACTTCTCTCCAGCCTCCCTCCCTTTTTTGGCCTCCCACCCCTTTTTGGCCTCCAATATTTTCTAGCCTCTACTTCTCTCCAGCCTCCCACCCTTTTTTGGCCTCCCACCCCTTTTTGGCCTCCCACCCCTTTTCGGCTTCTAATTTTTTCTGGCCTCTACTATTAACCGGTCTCCCACTCCTTGTTGGCCTCCCACTTCTTTTCGGCCTCCAATATTTTCTAGCCTCTACTTCTCTCCAGCCTCCCACCCTTTTATGGCCTCCCACCACTTTTTGGCCTCCCACCATTTTTTGGCCTCCAATTTTTTCTGGCCTCTACTATTCACCAGCCTCCCACCCTTTTTTGGCCTCCCACCCCTTTTCGGCCTCCAATTTTTTCTGGCCTCTACTTCTCTCCAGCCTCCCACCATTTTTCAGCCTCCCACCCCTTTTCGGCCTCCAATTTTTTCTGGCCTCTTCTTCTCTCCAGCCTCCCACCCTTTTATGGACTCCCACCCCTTTTCGACCTCTAATTTTTTCTGGCCTCTACCTCTCACCAGCCTCCCACCTTTTTTCGGCCTCCCACCCCTTTTTGGCCTCCCACACCTTTTCGGCCTCCAATTTTTTCTGGCCTCTTCTTCTCTCCAGCCTCCCACTCTTTTTTGGCCTCCCACCCCTTTTTGGCCTCCAATATTTTCTAGCCTCTACTTCTCTCCAGCCTCCCACCCTTTTTTGGCCTCCCACCCCTTTTTGGCCTCCCATCCCTTTTCGGCTTCCAATTTTTTCTGGCCTCTACTATTCACCGGTTTCCCACCCTTTTTTGGCCTCCCACCCCTTTTTGGCCTCCAATATTTTCTAGCCTCTACTTCTCTCCAGCCTCCCACCATTTTTCGGCCTCCCACACCTTTTTGGCCGCCCACTCATTTTTGGTCTCCTATTTTTTCTTGCCTCTACTTCTCTCCAGCCTCCCACCCCTTTTTGGCCTCCCACTCCTTTTCAGCCTCCAGTATTTTCTAGCCTCTATTTCTCTCCAGCCTCCCACCATGTTTCGGCCTCCCACACCTTTTCGACCTCTAATTTATTCTGGCCTCTACTTCTCACCAGCCTCCCACCATTTTTCGGCCTCCCACCCCTTTTTGGCCTCCCACTCATTTTTGGCCTCCAATTTTTTCTGGCCTCTACTTCTCTCCAGCCTCCCACCCCTTTTTGGCCTCCCACTCCTTTTCAGCCTCCAGTATTTTCTAGCCTCTATTTCTCTCCAGCCTCCCACCATGTTTCGGCCTCCCACACCTTTTCGACCTCTAATTTATTCTGGCCTCTACTTCTCACCAGCCTCCCACCATTTTTCGGCCTCCCACCCCTTTTTGGCCTCCCACTCATTTTTGGCCTCCAATTTTTTCTGGCCTCTACTTCTCTACAGCCTCCCACCCCTTTTTGGCCTCCCACTTGTTTTCGGCCTCCAATTTGCTCTGGCCTCTACTTCTCTCCAGCCTCCCACCCTTTTTTGGCCTCCCACTCCTTTTTGGCCTCCCACTCCTTTTCAGCCTCCAGTCTCTTCTGGCCTCTAAATCTCTACAGCCTCCCACCCTTTTTTGGCCTCCCATTCTTTTTGGCCTCACACTCCTTTTCGGCCTCCATTTTTTTCTGGACTCTAAATCTCTCCCGCCTCCCACAAATTTTTGGCCTCCCACCCCTTTTCGGCTTCTAATTTTTTCTGGCCTCTACTATTCACCGGTCTCCCACTCCTTGTTGGCCTCCCACTTCTTTTCGGCCTCCAATATTTTCTAGCCTCTACTTCTCTCCAGCTTCCCACCATTTTTCGGCCTCCCACACCTTTTCGACCTCTAATTTTTTCTGGCCTCTACCTCTCACCAGCCTCCCACCATTTTTCGGCCTCCCACCCCTTTTTGGCCTCCTACTCTATTTTGGCCTTCAATCTTTTCTGGCCTCTACTTCTCTCCAGCCTCCCACCGTTTTTTCGCCTCCCACCCCTTTTTGGCCTCCCACCTGTTTTGGGGGTCCAATTTTTTCTGGCCTCTAATTCTCTCCAGCCTCCCACCCCTTTTTGGCCTCCCACCCCTTTTCGGCCTCCAATTATTTCTGGCCTCTACTTCTCTCCAGCCTCCCACCCTTTTTTGGCCTCCCACTCCTTTTCGGCCTGCAATTTTTTCTGGCCTCTACTATTCACCGGTTTCCCACTCCTTTTTGGTCTCCCACTCCTTTTTGGCCTCCAGTATTTTCTGGCCTCTACTTCTCTCCACCTTCCCACCATTTTTCGGCCTCCCACACCTTTTCGACCTCTAATTTTTTCTGGCCTCTACTTCTCTCCAGCCTCTCACCATTTATCATCCTCCCACTCCTTTTCGGCCTCTAATTTTTTCTGGCCTCTACCTCTCACCAGCCTCCCACCATTTTTCGGCCTCCCACCCCTTTTTGGCCTCCCACTTCTTTTCGGCCTCCAATTTGCTCTGGCCTCTACTTCTCTCCAACCTCCCACCGTTTTTTCAGCCTCCCACCCCTTTTCGGCCTCCAATTTTTTCTGGCCTCTGCTTCTCTCCAGCCTCCCACCCTTTTATGGCCTCCCACCCTTTTTTGGCCTCCCACTCCTTTTCGGCCTCCTATTTATTCTGGCCTATACTTCTCACCAGCCTCCCACCATTTTTCGGCCTCCCACCCCTTTTTGGCCTCCCACTCATTTTTGGCCTCCAATTTTTTCTGGCCTCTACTTCTCTACAGCCTCCCACCCCTTTTTGGCCTCCCACTTCTTTTCGGCCTCCAATTTGCTCTGGCCTCTACTTCTCTCCAGCCTCCCACCGTTTTTTCAGCCTCCCACCCCTTTTCGGCCTCCAATTTTTTCTGGCCTCTGCTTCTCTCCAGCCTCCCACACTTTTATGGCCTCCCACCCCTTTTTGGCCTCCCACTCTATTTTGGCCTTCAATCTTTTCTGGCCTCTACTTCTCTCCAGCCTCCCACCGTTTTTTCGCCTCCCACCCCTTTTTGGCCTCCCACTTCTTTTTGGCATCCAGTTTTTTCTGGCCTCTAATTCTCTCCAGCCTCCCACCCCGTTTCGGACTCCCACTCCTTTTCAGCCTCCAATTTTTTCTGGCCTCTGCTTCTCACCAGCCTCCCACCATTTTTCGAGCTCCCACCCCTTTTTGGCCTCCCACTCATTTTTGGCCTCCAATTTTTTCTGGCATCTAATTCTCACCAGTCTCCCACCCCTTTTTGGCCTCCCACCCCTTTTCGGCCTCCAATTTTTTCTGGCCTCTTCTTCTCTCCAGCCTCCCACCCTTTTATGGACTCCCACCCCTTTTCGACCTCTAATTTTTTCTGGCCTCTACCTCTCACCAGCCTCCCACCTTTTTTCGGCCTCCCACCCCTTTTTGGCCTCCCACCCCTTTTCGGCCTCCAATTTTTTCTGGCCTCTTCTTCTCTCCAGCCTCCCACCCTTTTATGGCCTCCCACCACTTTTTGCCCTCCCACTCCTTTTCGGCCTCCACTTTTTTCTGGCCTCTACTCCTCTCCAGCCTCCCACCCTTTTTTGGCCTCCCACTCCTTTTTGGCCTCCCACTCCTTTTCAGCCTCCAGTCTCTTCTGGCCTCTAAATCTCTACAGCCTCCCACCCTTTTTTGGCCTCCCACTTCTTTTTGGCCTCCCACTCCTTTTCGGTCTCCAGTTTTTTCTGGACTCTAAATCTCTCCCGCCTCCCACAACTTTTTGGCCTCCCACCCCTTTTCGGCTTCTAATTTTTTCTGGCCTCTACTATTCACCGGTCTCCCACTCCTTGTTGGCCTCCCACTTCTTTTCGGCCTCCAATATTTTCTGGCCTCTACTTCTCTCCAGCTTCCCACCATTTTTCGGCCTCCCACACCTTTTCGACCTCTAATTTTTTCTGGCCTCTACCTCTCACCAGCCTCCCACCATTTTTCGGCCTCCCACCCCTTTTTGGCCTCCTACTCTATTTTGGCCTTCAATCTTTTCTGGCCTCTACTTCTCTCCAGCCTCCCACCGTTTTTTCGCCTCCCACCCCTTTTTGGCCTCCCACCTGTTTTGGGGGTCCAATTTTTTCTGGCCTCTAATTCTCTCCAGCCTCCCACCCCTTTTTGGCCTCCCACCCCTTTTCGGCCTCCAATTATTTCTGGCCTCTACTTCTCTCCAGCCTCCCACCCTTTTTTGGCCTCCCACTCCTTTTCGGCCTGCAATTTTTTCTGGCCTCTACTATTCACCGGTTTCCCACTCCTTTTTGGTCTCCCACTCCTTTTTGGCCTCCAGTATTTTCTGGCCTCTACTTCTCTCCACCTTCCCACCATTTTTCGGCCTCCCACACCTTTTCGACCTCTAATTTTTTCTGGCCTCTACTTCTCTCCAGCCTCCCTCCCTTTTTTGGCCTCCCACCCCTTTTTGGCCTCCAATATTTTCTAGCCTCTACTTCTCTCCAGCCTCCCACCCTTTTTTGGCCTCCCACCCCTTTTTGGCCTCCCATCCCTTTTCGGCTTCCAATTTTTTCTGGCCTCTACTATTCACCAGTTTCCCACCCTTTTTTGGCCTCCCACCCCTTTTTGGCCTCCAATATTTTCTAGCCTCTACTTCTCTCCAGCCTCCCACCATTTTTCGGCCTCCCACACCTTTTTGGCCGCCCACTCATTTTTGGTCTCCTATTTTTTCTTGCCTCTACTTCTCTCCAGCCTCCCACCCCTTTTTGGCCTCCCACTCCTTTTCAGCCTCCAGTATTTTCTAGCCTCTATTTCTCTCCAGCCTCCCACCATGTTTCGGCCTCCCACACCTTTTCGACCTCTAATTTATTCTGGCCTCTACTTCTCACCAGCCTCCCACCATTTTTCGGCCTCCCACCCCTTTTTGGCCTCCCACTCATTTTTGGCCTCCAATTTTTTCTGGCCTCTACTTCTCTACAGCCTCCCACCCCTTTTTGGCCTCCCACTCCTTTTCAGCCTCCAGTATTTTCTAGCCTCTACTTCTCTCCAACCTCCCACCCCTTTTTGGCCTCCCACTCCTTTTAGGCCTCCAATTTTTTCTGGCCTCTTCCTCTCTCCAGCCTCCCACCCTTTTTTGGCCTCCCACCCCTTTTTGGCATCCAATATTTTCTAGCCTCTACTTCTCTCCAGTCTCCCACCATTTTTCAGCCTCCCACACCTTTTCGACCTCTAATTTTTTCTGGCCTCTCCTTCTCTCCAGCCTCCCACCATTTTTTGGCCTCCCTCCCCTTTTTGGCCTCCCACCCCTTTTTGGCCTCCAATTTTTTCTGGCCTCTACTTCTCTCCAGCCTCCCACCCCTTTTTGGCCTCCCACTACTTTTCAGCCTCCAGTATTTTCTAGCCTCTACTTCTCTCCAGCCTCCCACCATGTTTCGGCCTCCCACACCTTTTCGACCTCTAATTTATTCTGGCCTCTACTTCTCACCAGCCTCCCACCATTTTTCGGCCTCCCACCCCTTTTTGGCCTCCCACTCATTTTTGGCCTCCAATTTTTTCTGGCCTCTACTTCTCTCCAGCCTCCCACCCCTTTTTGGCCTCCCACTCCTTTTCAGCCTCCAGTATTTTCTAGCCTCTATTTCTCTCCAGCCTCCCACCATGTTTCGGCCTCCCACACCTTTTCGACCTCTAATTTATTCTGGCCTCTACTTCTCACCAGCCTCCCACCATTTTTCGGCCTCCCACCCCTTTTTGGCCTCCCACTCATTTTTGGCCTCCAATTTTTTCTGGCCTCTACTTCTCTACAGCCTCCCACCCCTTTTTGGCCTCCCACTTGTTTTCGGCCTCCAATTTGCTCTGGCCTCTACTTCTCTCCAGCCTCCCACCCTTTTTTGGCCTCCCACTCCTTTTTGGCCTCCCACTCCTTTTCAGCCTCCAGTCTCTTCTGGCCTCTAAATCTCTACAGCCTCCCACCCTTTTTTGGCCTCCCACTCCTTTTCGGCCTCCAGTTTTTTCTGGACTCTAAATCTCTCCCGCCTCCCACAACTTTTTGGCCTCCCACCCCTTTTCGGCTTCTAATTTTTTCTGGCCTCTACTATTCACCGGTCTCCCACTCCTTGTTGGCCTCCCACTTCTTTTCGGCCTCCAATATTTTCTGGCCTCTACTTCTCTCCAGCTTCCCACCATTTTTCGGCCTCCCACACCTTTTCGACCTCTAATTTTTTCTGGCCTCTACTTCTCTCCAGCCTCTCACCATTTATCATCCTCCCACTCCTTTTCGGCCTCTAATTTTTTCTGGCCTCTACCTCTCACCAGCCTCCCACCATTTTTCGGCCTCCCACCCCTTTTTGGCCTCCCACTTCTTTTCGGCCTCCAATTTGCTCTGGCCTCTACTTCTCTCCAACCTCCCACCGTTTTTTCAGCCTCCCACCCCTTTTCGGCCTCCAATTTTTTCTGGCCTCTGCTTCTCTCCAGCCTCCCACCCTTTTATGGCCTCCCACCCTTTTTTGGCCTCCCACTCCTTTTCGGCCTCCTATTTATTCTGGCCTATACTTCTCACCAGCCTCCCACCATTTTTCGGCCTCCCACCCCTTTTTGGCCTCCCACTCATTTTTGGCCTCCAATTTTTTCTGGCCTCTACTTCTCTACAGCCTCCCACCCCTTTTTGGCCTCCCACTTCTTTTCGGCCTCCAATTTGCTCTGGCCTCTACTTCTCTCCAGCCTCCCACCGTTTTTTCAGCCTCCCACCCCTTTTCGGCCTCCAATTTTTTCTGGCCTCTGCTTCTCTCCAGCCTCCCACACTTTTATGGCCTCCCACCCCTTTTTGGCCTCCCACTCTATTTTGGCCTTCAATCTTTTCTGGCCTCTACGTCTCTCCAGCCTCCCACCGTTTTTTCGCCTCCCACCCCTTTTTGGCCTCCCACTTCTTTTTGGCATCCAGTTTTTTCTGGCCTCTAATTCTCTCCAGCCTCCCACCCCGTTTCGGACTCCCACTCCTTTTCGGCCTCCAATTTTTTCTGGCCTCTGCTTCTCACCAGCCTCCCACCATTTTTCGAGCTCCCACCCCTTTTTGGCCTCCCACCCCTTTTCGGCCTCCAATTTTTTCTGGCCTCTTCTTCTCTCCAGCCTCCCACCCTTTTATGGACTCCCACCCCTTTTCGACCTCTAATTTTTTCTGGCCTCTACCTCTCACCAGCCTCCCACCTTTTTTCGGCCTCCCACCCCTTTTTGGCCTCCCACCCCTTTTCGGCCTCCAATTTTTTCTGGCCTCTTCTTCTCTCCAGCCTCCCACCCTTTTATGGCCTCCCACCACTTTTTGCCCTCCCACTCCTTTTCGGCCTCCACTTTTTTCTGGCCTCTACTCCTCTCCAGCCTCCCACCCTTTTTTGGCCTCCCACTCCTTTTTGGCCTCCCACTCCTTTTCAGCCTCCAGTCTCTTCTGGCCTCTAAATCTCTACAGCCTCCCACCCTTTTTTGGCCTCCCACTTCTTTTTGGCCTCCCACTCCTTTTCGGCCTCCAGTTTTTTCTGGACTCTAAATCTCTCCCGCCTCCCACAACTTTTTGGCCTCCCACCCCTTTTCGGCTTCTAATTTTTTCTGGCCTCTACTATTAACCGGTCTCCCACTCCTTGTTGGCCTCCCACTCCTTTTCGGCCTCCAATATTTTCTGGCCTCTACTTCTCTCCAGCCTCCCACCCTTTTATGGCCTCCCACCACTTTTTGGCCTCCCACTCCTTTTTGGCCTCCAATTTTTTCTGGCCTCTAATTCTCTCCAGCCTCCCACCCTTTTTTGGCCTCCCACCCCTTTTCGGCCTCCATTTTTTTCTGGCCTCTACTTCTCTCCAGCCTCCCACCATTTTTCGGCCTCCCACACCTTTTCACCTATAATTTTTTCTGGCCTCTAATTCTCTCCAGCCTTCCACCCTTTTTCGGTCTCCCACCCCTTTTCGGCCTCCAGTTTTTTTCTGGCCTCTACCTCTCTCCAGCCTCCCACACTTTTTTGGCCTCCCACCCCTTTTTGGCCTCCAATATTTTCTAGCCTCTACTTCTCTCCAGCCTCCCACCCCTTTTTGGCCTCCCACCCCTTTTTGGCCTCCCATCCCTTTTCGGCTTCCAATTTTTTCTGGCCTCTACTATTCACCGGTTTCCCACCCTTTTTTGGCCTCCCACCCCTTTTTGGCCTCCAATATTTTCTAGCCTCTACTTCTCTCCAGCCTCCCACCATTTTTCGGCCTCCCACACCTTTTTGGCCGCCCACTCATTTTTGGTCTCCTATTTTTTCTTGCCTCTACTTCTCTCCAGCCTCCCACCCCTTTTTGGCCTCCCACTCCTTTTCAGCCTCCAGTATTTTCTAGCCTCTATTTCTCTCCAGCCTCCCACCATGTTTCGGCCTCCCACACCTTTTCGACCTCTAATTTATTCTGGCCTCTACTTCTCACCAGCCTCCCACCATTTTTCGGCCTCCCACCCCTTTTTGGCCTCCCACTCATTTTTGGCCTCCAATTTTTTCTGGCCTCTACTTCTCTACAGCCTCCCACCCCTTTTTGGCCTCCCACTTCTTTTCGGCCTCCAATTTGCTCTGGCCTCTACTTTTCTCCAGCCTCCCACCCTTTTTTGGCCTCCCACCCCTTTTTGGCCTCCCACTCCTTTTCAGCCTCCAGTCTCTTCTGGCCTCTAAATCTCTACAGCCTCCCACCCTTTTTTGGCCTCCCACTTCTTTTTGGCCTCCCACTCCTTTTCGGCCTCCAGTTTTTTCTGGACTCTAAATGTTTCCCGCCTCCCACAACTTTTTGGCCTCCCACCCCTTTTCGGCTTCTAATTTTTTCTGGCCTCTACTATTCACCGGTCTCCCACTCCTTGTTGGCCTCCCATTTCTTTTCGGCCTCCAATATTTTCTGGCCTCTACTTCTCTCCAGCTTCCCACCATTTTTCGGCCTCCCACACCTTTTCGACCTCTAATTTTTTCTGGCCTCTACTTCTCTCCAGCCTCTCACCATTTATCATCCTCCCACTCCTTTTCGGCCTCTAATTTTTTCTGGCCTCTACCTCTCACAGGCCTCCTACCATTTTTCGGCCTCCCACCCCTTTTTGGCCTCCCGCTCTATTTTGGCCTTCAATCTTTTCTGGCCTCTACTTCTCTCCAGCCTCCCACCGTTTTTTCGCCTCCCACCCCTTTTTGGCCTCCCACCTGTTTTGGGGGTCCAATTTTTTCTGGCCTCTAATTCTCTCCAGCCTCCCACCCCTTTTTGGCCTCCCACCCCTTTTCGGCCTCCAATTATTTCTGGCCTCTACTTCTCTCCAGCCTCCCACCCTTTTTTGGCCTCCCACTCCTTTTCGGCCTGCAATTTTTTCTGGCCTCTACTATTCACCGGTTTCCCACTCCTTTTTGGTCTCCCACTCCTTTTTGGCCTCCAGTATTTTCTGGCCTCTACTTCTCTCCACCTTCCCACCATTTTTCGGCCTCCCACACCTTTTCGACCTCTAATTTTTTCTGGCCTCTACTTCTCTCCAGCCTCTCACCATTTATCATCCTCCCACTCCTTTTCGGCCTCTAATTTTTTCTGGCCTCTACCTCTCACCAGCCTCCCACCATTTTTATGGCCTCCCACCCTTTTTTGGCCTCCCACTTCTTTTTGGCCTCCCACTCCTTTTCGGCCTCCAGTTTTTTCTGGACTCTAAATCTCTCCCGCCTCCCACAAATTTTTGGCCTCCCACCCCTTTTCGGCTTCTAATTTTTTCTGGCCTCTACTATTAACGGGTCTCCCACTCCTTGTTGGCCTCCCACTCCTTTTCGGCCTCCAATATTTTCTGGCCTCTACTTCTCTCCAGCCTCCCACCCTTTTATGGCCTCCCACCACTTTTTGGCCTCCCATTCCTTTTTGGCCTGCAATTTTTTCTGGCCTCTAATTCTCTCCAGCCTCCCACCCTTTTTTGGCCTCCCACCCCTTTTCGGCCTCCAATTTTTTCTGGCCTCTACTTCTCTCCAGCCTCCCACCATTTTTCGGCCTCCCACACCTTTTTCACCTATAATTTTTTCTGGCCTCTACCTCTCACCAGCCTCCCACCCTTTTTCGGCCTCCCACCCCTTTTTGGCCTCCCACCCCTTTTCGGCCTCCAGTTTTTTCTGGCCTCTACCTCTCTCCAGCCACCCACCATTTTTTGGCCTCCCTCCCCTTTTTGGCCGCCCACTGATTTTTGGCCTCCAATGTTTTCTTGCCTCTACTTCTCTCCAGCCTCCCACCCTTTTTTGGCCTCCCACCCCTTTTTGGCCTCCCATCCCTTTTCGGCTTCCAATTTTTTCTGGCCTCTACTATTCACCGGTTTCCCACCCTTTTTTGGCCTCCCACCCCTTTTTGGCCTCCAATATTTTCTGGCCTCTACTTCTCTCCAGCCTCCCACCCTTTTATGGCCTCCCACCACTTTTTGGCCTCCCACTCCTTTTTGGCCTCCAATTTTTTCTGGCCTCTAATTCTCTCCAGCCTTCCACCCTTTTTCGGTCTCCCACCCCTTTTTGGCCTCCCACCCCTTTTCGGCCTCCAGTTTTTTTCTGGCCTCTACCTCTCTCCAGCCTCCCACACTTTTTTGGCCTCCCACCCCTTTTTGGCCTCCAATATTTTCTAGCCTCTACTTCTCTCCAGCCTCCCACCCCTTTTTGGCCTCCCACCCCTTTTTGGCCTCCCATCCCTTTTCGGCTTCCAATTTTTTCTGGCCTCTACTATTCACCGGTTTCCCACCCTTTTTTGGCCTCCCACCCCTTTTTGGCCTCCAATATTTTCTAGCCTCTACTTCTCTCCAGCCTCCCACCATTTTTCGGCCTCCCACACCTTTTTGGCCGCCCACTCATTTTTGGTCTCCTATTTTTTCTTGCCTCTACTTCTCTCCAGCCTCCCACCCCTTTTTGGCCTCCCACTCCTTTTCAGCCTCCAGTATTTTCTAGCCTCTATTTCTCTCCAGCCTCCCACCATGTTTCGGCCTCCCACACCTTTTCGACCTCTAATTTATTCTGGCCTCTACTTCTCACCAGCCTCCCACCATTTTTCGGCCTCCCACCCCTTTTTGGCCTCCCACTCATTTTTGGCCTCCAATTTTTTCTGGCCTCTACTTCTCTACAGCCTCCCACCCCTTTTTGGCCTCCCACTTCTTTTCGGCCTCCAATTTGCTCTGGCCTCTACTTTTCTCCAGCCTCCCACAACTTTTTGGCCTCCCACCCCTTTTCGGCTTCTAATTTTTTCTGGCCTCTACTATTCCCCGGTCTCCCACTCCTTGTTGGCCTCCCACTTCTTTTCGGCCTCCAATATTTTCTGGCCTCTACTTCTCTCCAGCTTCCCACCATTTTTCGGCCTCCCACACCTTTTCGACCTCTAATTTTTTCTGGCCTCTACTTCTCTCCAGCCTCTCACCATTTATCATCCTCCCACTCCTTTTCGGCCTCTAATTTTTTCTGGCCTCTACCTCTCACCAGCCTCCTACCATTTTTCGGCCTCCCACCCCTTTTTGGCCTCCCGCTCTATTTTGGCCTTCAATCTTTTCTGGCCTCTACTTCTCTCCAGCCTCCCACCGTTTTTTCGCCTCCCACCCCTTTTTGGCCTCCCACCTGTTTTGGGGGTCCAATTTTTTCTGGCCTCTAATTCTCTCCAGCCTCCCACCCCTTTTTGGCCTCCCACCCCTTTTCGGCCTCCAATTATTTCTGGCCTCTACTTCTCTCCAGCCTCCCACCCTTTTTTGGCCTCCCACTCCTTTTCGGCCTGCAATTTTTTCTGGCCTCTACTATTCACCGGTTTCCCACTCCTTTTCGGTCTCCCACTCCTTTTTGGCCTCCAGTATTTTCTGGCCTCTACTTCTCTCCACCTTCCCACCATTTTTCGGCCTCCCACACCTTTTCGACCTCTAATTTTTTCTGGCCTCTACTTCTCTCCAGCCTCTCACCATTTATCATCCTCCCACTCCTTTTCGGCCTCTAATTTTTTCTGGCCTCTACCTCTCACCAGCCTCCCACCATTTTTATGGCCTCCCACCCTTTTTTGGCCTCCCACTTCTTTTTGGCCTCCCACTCCTTTTCGGCCTCCAGTTTTTTCTGGACTCTAAATCTCTCCCGCCTCCCACAAATTTTTGGCCTCCCACCCCTTTTCGGCTTCTAATTTTTTCTGGCCTCTACTATTAACCGGTCTCCCACTCCTTGTTGGCCTCCCACTTCTTTTCGGCCTCCAATATTTTCTGGCCTCTACTTCTCTCCAGCCTCCCACCCTTTTATGGCCTCCCACCACTTTTTGGCCTCCCATTCCTTTTTGGCCTCCAATTTTTTCTGGCCTCTAATTCTCTCCAGCCTCCCACCCTTTTTTGGCCTCCCACCCCTTTTCGGCCTCCAATTTTTTCTGGCCTCTACTTCTCTCCAGCCTCCCACCATTTTTCGGCCTCCCACACCTTTTCACCTATAATTTTTTCTGGCCTCTAATTCTCTCCAGCCTCCCACCCTTTTTTGGCCTCCCACACCTTTTCGGCCTGCAATTTTTTCTGGCCTCTACCTCTCACCAGCCTCCCACCCTTTTTCGGCCTCCCACCCCTTTTTGGCCTCCCACCCCTTTTCGGCCTCCAATTTTTTCTGGCCTCTTCTTCTCTCCAGCCTCCCACCCTTTTATGGCCTCCCACCACTTTTTGCCCTCCCACTCCTTTTCGGCCTCCACTTTTTTCTGGCCTCTACTCCTCTCCAGCCTCCCACCCTTTTTTGGCCTCCCACTCCTTTTTGGCCTCCCACTCCTTTTCAGCCTCCAGTCTCTTCTGGCCTCTAAATCTCTACAGCCTCCCACCCTTTTTTGGCCTCCCACTTCTTTTTGGCCTCCCACTCCTTTTCGGCCTCCAGTTTTTTCTGGACTCTAAATCTCTCCCGCCTCCCACAACTTTTTGGCCTCCCACCCCTTTTCGGCTTCTAATTTTTTCTGGCCTCTACTATTAACCGGTCTCCCACTCCTTGTTGGCCTCCCACTCCTTTTCGGCCTCCAATATTTTCTGGCCTCTACTTCTCTCCAGCCTCCCACCCTTTTATGGCCTCCCACCACTTTTTGACCTCCCACTCCTTTTTGGCCACCAATTTTTTCTGGCCTCTAATTCTCTCCAGCCTCCCACCCTTTTTTGGCCTCCCACCCCTTTTCGGCCTCCATTTTTTTCTGGCCTCTACTTCTCTCCAGCCTCCCACCATTTTTCGGCCTCCCACACCTTTTCACCTATAATTTTTTCTGGCCTCTAATTCTCTCCAGCCTTCCACCCTTTTTCGGTCTCCCACCCCTTTTTGGCCTCCCACCCCTTTTCGGCCTCCAGTTTTTTTCTGGCCTCTACCTCTCTCCAGCCTCCCACACTTTTTTGGCCTCCCACCCCTTTTTGGCCTCCAATATTTTCTAGCCTCTACTTCTCTCCAGCCTCCCACCCCTTTTTGGCCTCCCACCCCTTTTTGGCCTCCCATCCCTTTTCGGCTTCCAATTTTTTCTGGCCTCTACTATTCACCGGTTTCCCACCCTTTTTTGGCCTCCCACCCCTTTTTGGCCTCCAATATTTTCTAGCCTCTACTTCTCTCCAGCCTCCCACCATTTTTCGGCCTCCCACACCTTTTTGGCCGCCCACTCATTTTTGGTCTCCTATTTTTTCTTGCCTCTACTTCTCTCCAGCCTCCCACCCCTTTTTGGCCTCCCACTCCTTTTCAGCCTCCAGTATTTTCTAGCCTCTATTTCTCTCCAGCCTCCCACCATGTTTCGGCCTCCCACACCTTTTCGACCTCTAATTTATTCTGGCCTCTACTTCTCACCAGCCTCCCACCATTTTTCGGCCTCCCACCCCTTTTTGGCCTCCCACTCATTTTTGGCCTCCAATTTTTTCTGGCCTCTACTTCTCTACAGCCTCCCACCCCTTTTTGGCCTCCCACTCCTTTTCAGCCTCCAGTATTTTCTAGCCTCTACTTCTCTCCAACCTCCCACCCCTTTTTGGCCTCCCACTCCTTTTAGGCCTCCAATTTTTTCTGGCCTCTTCCTCTCTCCAGCCTCCCACCCTTTTTTGGCCTCCCACCCCTTTTTGGCATCCAATATTTTCTAGCCTCTACTTCTCTCCAGTCTCCCACCATTTTTCAGCCTCCCACACCTTTTCGACCTCTAATTTTTTCTGGCCTCTCCTTCTCTCCAGCCTCCCACCATTTTTTGGCCTCCCTCCCCTTTTTGGCCTCCCACCCCTTTTTGGCCTCCAATTTTTTCTGGCCTCTACTTCTCTCCAGCCTCCCACCCCTTTTTGGCCTCCCACTACTTTTCAGCCTCCAGTATTTTCTAGCCTCTACTTCTCTCCAGCCTCCCACCATGTTTCGGCCTCCCACACCTTTTCGACCTCTAATTTATTCTGGCCTCTACTTCTCACCA
The DNA here is from genome assembly GCF_047716275.1 of Strix uralensis. Lineage (NCBI taxonomy): Eukaryota > Metazoa > Chordata > Aves > Strigiformes > Strigidae > Strix > Strix uralensis. Next base: position 26,413,937 of record NC_133982.1, on the reverse strand, counting down.
GCCTCCCACCATTTTTCGGCCTCCCACCCCTTTTTGGCCTCCCACTCATTTTTGGCCTCCAATTTTTTCTGGCCTCTACTTCTCTCCAGCCTCCCACCCCTTTTTGGCCTCCCACTCCTTTTCAGCCTCCAGTATTTTCTAGCCTCTATTTCTCTCCAGCCTCCCACCATGTTTCGGCCTCCCACACCTTTTCGACCTCTAATTTATTCTGGCCTCTACTTCTCACCAGCCTCTCACCATTTTTCGGCCTCCCACCCCTTTTTGGCCTCCCACTCATTTTTGGCCTCCAATTTTTTCTGGCCTCTACTTCTCTACAGCCTCCCACCCCTTTTTGGCCTCCCACTTGTTTTCGGCCTCCAATTTGCTCTGGCCTCTACTTCTCTCCAGCCTCCCACCCTTTTTTGGCCTCCCACTCCTTTTTGGCCTCCCACTCCTTTTCAGCCTCCAGTCTCTTCTGGCCTCTAAATCTCTACAGCCTCCCACCCTTTTTTGGCCTCCCACTCCTTTTCGGCCTCCAGTTTTTTCTGGACTCTAAATCTCTCCCGCCTCCCACAACTTTTTGGCCTCCCACCCCTTTTCGGCTTCTAATTTTTTCTGGCCTCTACTATTCACCGGTCTCCCACTCCTTGTTGGCCTCCCACTTCTTTTCGGCCTCCAATATTTTCTGGCCTCTACTTCTCTCCAGCTTCCCACCATTTTTCGGCCTCCCACACCTTTTCGACCTCTAATTTTTTCTGGCCTCTACTTCTCTCCAGCCTCTCACCATTTATCATCCTCCCACTCCTTTTCGGCCTCTAATTTTTTCTGGCCTCTACCTCTCACCAGCCTCCCACCATTTTTCGGCCTCCCACCCCTTTTTGGCCTCCCACTTCTTTTCGGCCTCCAATTTGCTCTGGCCTCTACTTCTCTCCAACCTCCCACCGTTTTTTCAGCCTCCCACCCCTTTTCGGCCTCCAATTTTTTCTGGCCTCTGCTTCTCTCCAGCCTCCCACCCTTTTATGGCCTCCCACCCTTTTTTGGCCTCCCACTCCTTTTCGGCCTCCTATTTATTCTGGCCTATACTTCTCACCAGCCTCCCACCATTTTTCGGCCTCCCACCCCTTTTTGGCCTCCCACTCATTTTTGGCCTCCAATTTTTTCTGGCCTCTACTTCTCTACAGCCTCCCACCCCTTTTTGGCCTCCCACTTCTTTTCGGCCTCCAATTTGCTCTGGCCTCTACTTCTCTCCAGCCTCCCACCGTTTTTTCAGCCTCCCACCCCTTTTCGGCCTCCAATTTTTTCTGGCCTCTGCTTCTCTCCAGCCTCCCACACTTTTATGGCCTCCCACCCCTTTTTGGCCTCCCACTCTATTTTGGCCTTCAATCTTTTCTGGCCTCTACGTCTCTCCAGCCTCCCACCGTTTTTTCGCCTCCCACCCCTTTTTGGCCTCCCACTTCTTTTTGGCATCCAGTTTTTTCTGGCCTCTAATTCTCTCCAGCCTCCCACCCCGTTTCGGACTCCCACTCCTTTTCGGCCTCCAATTTTTTCTGGCCTCTGCTTCTCACCAGCCTCCCACCATTTTTCGAGCTCCCACCCCTTTTTGGCCTCCCACCCCTTTTCGGCCTCCAATTTTTTCTGGCCTCTTCTTCTCTCCAGCCTCCCACCCTTTTATGGACTCCCACCCCTTTTCGACCTCTAATTTTTTCTGGCCTCTACCTCTCACCAGCCTCCCACCTTTTTTCGGCCTCCCACCCCTTTTTGGCCTCCCACCCCTTTTCGGCCTCCAATTTTTTCTGGCCTCTTCTTCTCTCCAGCCTCCCACCCTTTTATGGCCTCCCACCACTTTTTGCCCTCCCACTCCTTTTCGGCCTCCACTTTTTTCTGGCCTCTACTCCTCTCCAGCCTCCCACCCTTTTTTGGCCTCCCACTCCTTTTTGGCCTCCCACTCCTTTTCAGCCTCCAGTCTCTTCTGGCCTCTAAATCTCTACAGCCTCCCACCCTTTTTTGGCCTCCCACTTCTTTTTGGCCTCCCACTCCTTTTCGGCCTCCAGTTTTTTCTGGACTCTAAATCTCTCCCGCCTCCCACAACTTTTTGGCCTCCCACCCCTTTTCGGCTTCTAATTTTTTCTGGCCTCTACTATTAACCGGTCTCCCACTCCTTGTTGGCCTCCCACTCCTTTTCGGCCTCCAATATTTTCTGGCCTCTACTTCTCTCCAGCCTCCCACCCTTTTATGGCCTCCCACCACTTTTTGGCCTCCCACTCCTTTTTGGCCTCCAATTTTTTCTGGCCTCTAATTCTCTCCAGCCTCCCACCCTTTTTTGGCCTCCCACCCCTTTTCGGCCTCCATTTTTTTCTGGCCTCTACTTCTCTCCAGCCTCCCACCATTTTTCGGCCTCCCACACCTTTTCACCTATAATTTTTTCTGGCCTCTAATTCTCTCCAGCCTTCCACCCTTTTTCGGTCTCCCACCCCTTTTTGGCCTCCCACCCCTTTTCGGCCTCCAGTTTTTTTCTGGCCTCTACCTCTCTCCAGCCTCCCACACTTTTTTGGCCTCCCACCCCTTTTTGGCCTCCAATATTTTCTAGCCTCTACTTCTCTCCAGCCTCCCACCCCTTTTTGGCCTCCCACCCCTTTTTGGCCTCCCATCCCTTTTCGGCTTCCAATTTTTTCTGGCCTCTACTATTCACCGGTTTCCCACCCTTTTTTGGCCTCCCACCCCTTTTTGGCCTCCAATATTTTCTAGCCTCTACTTCTCTCCAGCCTCCCACCATTTTTCGGCCTCCCACACCTTTTTGGCCGCCCACTCATTTTTGGTCTCCTATTTTTTCTTGCCTCTACTTCTCTCCAGCCTCCCACCCCTTTTTGGCCTCCCACTCCTTTTCAGCCTCCAGTATTTTCTAGCCTCTATTTCTCTCCAGCCTCCCACCATGTTTCGGCCTCCCACACCTTTTCGACCTCTAATTTATTCTGGCCTCTACTTCTCACCAGCCTCCCACCATTTTTCGGCCTCCCACCCCTTTTTGGCCTCCCACTCATTTTTGGCCTCCAATTTTTTCTGGCCTCTACTTCTCTACAGCCTCCCACCCCTTTTTGGCCTCCCACTTCTTTTCGGCCTCCAATTTGCTCTGGCCTCTACTTTTCTCCAGCCTCCCACCCTTTTTTGGCCTCCCACCCCTTTTTGGCCTCCCACTCCTTTTCAGCCTCCAGTCTCTTCTGGCCTCTAAATCTCTACAGCCTCCCACCCTTTTTTGGCCTCCCACTTCTTTTTGGCCTCCCACTCCTTTTCGGCCTCCAGTTTTTTCTGGACTCTAAATGTTTCCCGCCTCCCACAACTTTTTGGCCTCCCACCCCTTTTCGGCTTCTAATTTTTTCTGGCCTCTACTATTCACCGGTCTCCCACTCCTTGTTGGCCTCCCATTTCTTTTCGGCCTCCAATATTTTCTGGCCTCTACTTCTCTCCAGCTTCCCACCATTTTTCGGCCTCCCACACCTTTTCGACCTCTAATTTTTTCTGGCCTCTACTTCTCTCCAGCCTCTCACCATTTATCATCCTCCCACTCCTTTTCGGCCTCTAATTTTTTCTGGCCTCTACCTCTCACCAGCCTCCTACCATTTTTCGGCCTCCCACCCCTTTTTGGCCTCCCGCTCTATTTTGGCCTTCAATCTTTTCTGGCCTCTACTTCTCTCCAGCCTCCCACCGTTTTTTCGCCTCCCACCCCTTTTTGGCCTCCCACCTGTTTTGGGGGTCCAATTTTTTCTGGCCTCTAATTCTCTCCAGCCTCCCACCCCTTTTTGGCCTCCCACCCCTTTTCGGCCTCCAATTATTTCTGGCCTCTACTTCTCTCCAGCCTCCCACCCTTTTTTGGCCTCCCACTCCTTTTCGGCCTGCAATTTTTTCTGGCCTCTACTATTCACCGGTTTCCCACTCCTTTTTGGTCTCCCACTCCTTTTTGGCCTCCAGTATTTTCTGGCCTCTACTTCTCTCCACCTTCCCACCATTTTTCGGCCTCCCACACCTTTTCGACCTCTAATTTTTTCTGGCCTCTACTTCTCTCCAGCCTCTCACCATTTATCATCCTCCCACTCCTTTTCGGCCTCTAATTTTTTCTGGCCTCTACCTCTCACCAGCCTCCCACCATTTTTATGGCCTCCCACCCTTTTTTGGCCTCCCACTTCTTTTTGGCCTCCCACTCCTTTTCGGCCTCCAGTTTTTTCTGGACTCTAAATCTCTCCCGCCTCCCACAAATTTTTGGCCTCCCACCCCTTTTCGGCTTCTAATTTTTTCTGGCCTCTACTATTAACGGGTCTCCCACTCCTTGTTGGCCTCCCACTCCTTTTCGGCCTCCAATATTTTCTGGCCTCTACTTCTCTCCAGCCTCCCACCCTTTTATGGCCTCCCACCACTTTTTGGCCTCCCATTCCTTTTTGGCCTGCAATTTTTTCTGGCCTCTAATTCTCTCCAGCCTCCCACCCTTTTTTGGCCTCCCACCCCTTTTCGGCCTCCAATTTTTTCTGGCCTCTACTTCTCTCCAGCCTCCCACCATTTTTCGGCCTCCCACACCTTTTTCACCTATAATTTTTTCTGGCCTCTACCTCTCACCAGCCTCCCACCCTTTTTCGGCCTCCCACCCCTTTTTGGCCTCCCACCCCTTTTCGGCCTCCAGTTTTTTCTGGCCTCTACCTCTCTCCAGCCACCCACCATTTTTTGGCCTCCCTCCCCTTTTTGGCCGCCCACTGATTTTTGGCCTCCAATGTTTTCTTGCCTCTACTTCTCTCCAGCCTCCCACCCTTTTTTGGCCTCCCACCCCTTTTTGGCCTCCCATCCCTTTTCGGCTTCCAATTTTTTCTGGCCTCTACTATTCACCGGTTTCCCACCCTTTTTTGGCCTCCCACCCCTTTTTGGCCTCCAATATTTTCTGGCCTCTACTTCTCTCCAGCCTCCCACCCTTTTATGGCCTCCCACCACTTTTTGGCCTCCCACTCCTTTTTGGCCTCCAATTTTTTCTGGCCTCTAATTCTCTCCAGCCTTCCACCCTTTTTCGGTCTCCCACCCCTTTTTGGCCTCCCACCCCTTTTCGGCCTCCAGTTTTTTTCTGGCCTCTACCTCTCTCCAGCCTCCCACACTTTTTTGGCCTCCCACCCCTTTTTGGCCTCCAATATTTTCTAGCCTCTACTTCTCTCCAGCCTCCCACCCCTTTTTGGCCTCCCACCCCTTTTTGGCCTCCCATCCCTTTTCGGCTTCCAATTTTTTCTGGCCTCTACTATTCACCGGTTTCCCACCCTTTTTTGGCCTCCCACCCCTTTTTGGCCTCCAATATTTTCTAGCCTCTACTTCTCTCCAGCCTCCCACCATTTTTCGGCCTCCCACACCTTTTTGGCCGCCCACTCATTTTTGGTCTCCTATTTTTTCTTGCCTCTACTTCTCTCCAGCCTCCCACCCCTTTTTGGCCTCCCACTCCTTTTCAGCCTCCAGTATTTTCTAGCCTCTATTTCTCTCCAGCCTCCCACCATGTTTCGGCCTCCCACACCTTTTCGACCTCTAATTTATTCTGGCCTCTACTTCTCACCAGCCTCCCACCATTTTTCGGCCTCCCACCCCTTTTTGGCCTCCCACTCATTTTTGGCCTCCAATTTTTTCTGGCCTCTACTTCTCTACAGCCTCCCACCCCTTTTTGGCCTCCCACTCCTTTTCAGCCTCCAGTATTTTCTAGCCTCTACTTCTCTCCAACCTCCCACCCCTTTTTGGCCTCCCACTCCTTTTAGGCCTCCAATTTTTTCTGGCCTCTTCCTCTCTCCAGCCTCCCACCCTTTTTTGGCCTCCCACCCCTTTTTGGCATCCAATATTTTCTAGCCTCTACTTCTCTCCAGTCTCCCACCATTTTTCAGCCTCCCACACCTTTTCGACCTCTAATTTTTTCTGGCCTCTCCTTCTCTCCAGCCTCCCACCATTTTTTGGCCTCCCTCCCCTTTTTGGCCTCCCACCCCTTTTTGGCCTCCAATTTTTTCTGGCCTCTACTTCTCTCCAGCCTCCCACCCCTTTTTGGCCTCCCACTACTTTTCAGCCTCCAGTATTTTCTAGCCTCTACTTCTCTCCAGCCTCCCACCATGTTTCGGCCTCCCACACCTTTTCGACCTCTAATTTATTCTGGCCTCTACTTCTCACCAGCCTCCCACCATTTTTCGGCCTCCCACCCCTTTTTGGCCTCCCACTCATTTTTGGCCTCCAATTTTTTCTGGCCTCTACTTCTCTCCAGCCTCCCACCCCTTTTTGGCCTCCCACTCCTTTTCAGCCTCCAGTATTTTCTAGCCTCTATTTCTCTCCAGCCTCCCACCATGTTTCGGCCTCCCACACCTTTTCGACCTCTAATTTATTCTGGCCTCTACTTCTCACCAGCCTCTCACCATTTTTCGGCCTCCCACCCCTTTTTGGCCTCCCACTCATTTTTGGCCTCCAATTTTTTCTGGCCTCTACTTCTCTACAGCCTCCCACCCCTTTTTGGCCTCCCACTTGTTTTCGGCCTCCAATTTGCTCTGGCCTCTACTTCTCTCCAGCCTCCCACCCTTTTTTGGCCTCCCACTCCTTTTTGGCCTCCCACTCCTTTTCAGCCTCCAGTCTCTTCTGGCCTCTAAATCTCTACAGCCTCCCACCCTTTTTTGGCCTCCCACTCCTTTTCGGCCTCCAGTTTTTTCTGGACTCTAAATCTCTCCCGCCTCCCACAACTTTTTGGCCTCCCACCCCTTTTCGGCTTCTAATTTTTTCTGGCCTCTACTATTCACCGGTCTCCCACTCCTTGTTGGCCTCCCACTTCTTTTCGGCCTCCAATATTTTCTGGCCTCTACTTCTCTCCAGCTTCCCACCATTTTTCGGCCTCCCACACCTTTTCGACCTCTAATTTTTTCTGGCCTCTACTTCTCTCCAGCCTCTCACCATTTATCATCCTCCCACTCCTTTTCGGCCTCTAATTTTTTCTGGCCTCTACCTCTCACCAGCCTCCCACCATTTTTCGGCCTCCCACCCCTTTTTGGCCTCCCACTTCTTTTCGGCCTCCAATTTGCTCTGGCCTCTACTTCTCTCCAACCTCCCACCGTTTTTTCAGCCTCCCACCCCTTTTCGGCCTCCAATTTTTTCTGGCCTCTGCTTCTCTCCAGCCTCCCACCCTTTTATGGCCTCCCACCCTTTTTTGGCCTCCCACTCCTTTTCGGCCTCCTATTTATTCTGGCCTATACTTCTCACCAGCCTCCCACCATTTTTCGGCCTCCCACCCCTTTTTGGCCTCCCACTCATTTTTGGCCTCCAATTTTTTCTGGCCTCTACTTCTCTACAGCCTCCCACCCCTTTTTGGCCTCCCACTTCTTTTCGGCCTCCAATTTGCTCTGGCCTCTACTTCTCTCCAGCCTCCCACCGTTTTTTCAGCCTCCCACCCCTTTTCGGCCTCCAATTTTTTCTGGCCTCTGCTTCTCTCCAGCCTCCCACACTTTTATGGCCTCCCACCCCTTTTTGGCCTCCCACTCTATTTTGGCCTTCAATCTTTTCTGGCCTCTACGTCTCTCCAGCCTCCCACCGTTTTTTCGCCTCCCACCCCTTTTTGGCCTCCCACTTCTTTTTGGCATCCAGTTTTTTCTGGCCTCTAATTCTCTCCAGCCTCCCACCCCGTTTCGGACTCCCACTCCTTTTCGGCCTCCAATTTTTTCTGGCCTCTGCTTCTCACCAGCCTCCCACCATTTTTCGAGCTCCCACCCCTTTTTGGCCTCCCACCCCTTTTCGGCCTCCAATTTTTTCTGGCCTCTTCTTCTCTCCAGCCTCCCACCCTTTTATGGACTCCCACCCCTTTTCGACCTCTAATTTTTTCTGGCCTCTACCTCTCACCAGCCTCCCACCTTTTTTCGGCCTCCCACCCCTTTTTGGCCTCCCACCCCTTTTCGGCCTCCAATTTTTTCTGGCCTCTTCTTCTCTCCAGCCTCCCACCCTTTTATGGCCTCCCACCACTTTTTGCCCTCCCACTCCTTTTCGGCCTCCACTTTTTTCTGGCCTCTACTCCTCTCCAGCCTCCCACCCTTTTTTGGCCTCCCACTCCTTTTTGGCCTCCCACTCCTTTTCAGCCTCCAGTCTCTTCTGGCCTCTAAATCTCTACAGCCTCCCACCCTTTTTTGGCCTCCCACTTCTTTTTGGCCTCCCACTCCTTTTCGGCCTCCAGTTTTTTCTGGACTCTAAATCTCTCCCGCCTCCCACAACTTTTTGGCCTCCCACCCCTTTTCGGCTTCTAATTTTTTCTGGCCTCTACTATTAACCGGTCTCCCACTCCTTGTTGGCCTCCCACTCCTTTTCGGCCTCCAATATTTTCTGGCCTCTACTTCTCTCCAGCCTCCCACCCTTTTATGGCCTCCCACCACTTTTTGGCCTCCCACTCCTTTTTGGCCTCCAATTTTTTCTGGCCTCTAATTCTCTCCAGCCTCCCACCCTTTTTTGGCCTCCCACCCCTTTTCGGCCTCCATTTTTTTCTGGCCTCTACTTCTCTCCAGCCTCCCACCATTTTTCGGCCTCCCACACCTTTTCACCTATAATTTTTTCTGGCCTCTAATTCTCTCCAGCCTTCCACCCTTTTTCGGTCTCCCACCCCTTTTTGGCCTCCCACCCCTTTTCGGCCTCCAGTTTTTTTCTGGCCTCTACCTCTCTCCAGCCTCCCACACTTTTTTGGCCTCCCACCCCTTTTTGGCCTCCAATATTTTCTAGCCTCTACTTCTCTCCAGCCTCCCACCCCTTTTTGGCCTCCCACCCCTTTTTGGCCTCCCATCCCTTTTCGGCTTCCAATTTTTTCTGGCCTCTACTATTCACCGGTTTCCCACCCTTTTTTGGCCTCCCACCCCTTTTTGGCCTCCAATATTTTCTAGCCTCTACTTCTCTCCAGCCTCCCACCATTTTTCGGCCTCCCACACCTTTTTGGCCGCCCACTCATTTTTGGTCTCCTATTTTTTCTTGCCTCTACTTCTCTCCAGCCTCCCACCCCTTTTTGGCCTCCCACTCCTTTTCAGCCTCCAGTATTTTCTAGCCTCTATTTCTCTCCAGCCTCCCACCATGTTTCGGCCTCCCACACCTTTTCGACCTCTAATTTATTCTGGCCTCTACTTCTCACCAGCCTCCCACCATTTTTCGGCCTCCCACCCCTTTTTGGCCTCCCACTCATTTTTGGCCTCCAATTTTTTCTGGCCTCTACTTCTCTACAGCCTCCCACCCCTTTTTGGCCTCCCACTTCTTTTCGGCCTCCAATTTGCTCTGGCCTCTACTTTTCTCCAGCCTCCCACCCTTTTTTGGCCTCCCACCCCTTTTTGGCCTCCCACTCCTTTTCAGCCTCCAGTCTCTTCTGGCCTCTAAATCTCTACAGCCTCCCACCCTTTTTTGGCCTCCCACTTCTTTTTGGCCTCCCACTCCTTTTCGGCCTCCAGTTTTTTCTGGACTCTAAATGTTTCCCGCCTCCCACAACTTTTTGGCCTCCCACCCCTTTTCGGCTTCTAATTTTTTCTGGCCTCTACTATTCACCGGTCTCCCACTCCTTGTTGGCCTCCCATTTCTTTTCGGCCTCCAATATTTTCTGGCCTCTACTTCTCTCCAGCTTCCCACCATTTTTCGGCCTCCCACACCTTTTCGACCTCTAATTTTTTCTGGCCTCTACTTCTCTCCAGCCTCTCACCATTTATCATCCTCCCACTCCTTTTCGGCCTCTAATTTTTTCTGGCCTCTACCTCTCACCAGCCTCCTACCATTTTTCGGCCTCCCACCCCTTTTTGGCCTCCCGCTCTATTTTGGCCTTCAATCTTTTCTGGCCTCTACTTCTCTCCAGCCTCCCACCGTTTTTTCGCCTCCCACCCCTTTTTGGCCTCCCACCTGTTTTGGGGGTCCAATTTTTTCTGGCCTCTAATTCTCTCCAGCCTCCCACCCCTTTTTGGCCTCCCACCCCTTTTCGGCCTCCAATTATTTCTGGCCTCTACTTCTCTCCAGCCTCCCACCCTTTTTTGGCCTCCCACTCCTTTTCGGCCTGCAATTTTTTCTGGCCTCTACTATTCACCGGTTTCCCACTCCTTTTTGGTCTCCCACTCCTTTTTGGCCTCCAGTATTTTCTGGCCTCTACTTCTCTCCACCTTCCCACCATTTTTCGGCCTCCCACACCTTTTCGACCTCTAATTTTTTCTGGCCTCTACTTCTCTCCAGCCTCTCACCATTTATCATCCTCCCACTCCTTTTCGGCCTCTAATTTTTTCTGGCCTCTACCTCTCACCAGCCTCCCACCATTTTTATGGCCTCCCACCCTTTTTTGGCCTCCCACTTCTTTTTGGCCTCCCACTCCTTTTCGGCCTCCAGTTTTTTCTGGACTCTAAATCTCTCCCGCCTCCCACAAATTTTTGGCCTCCCACCCCTTTTCGGCTTCTAATTTTTTCTGGCCTCTACTATTAACGGGTCTCCCACTCCTTGTTGGCCTCCCACTCCTTTTCGGCCTCCAATATTTTCTGGCCTCTACTTCTCTCCAGCCTCCCACCCTTTTATGGCCTCCCACCACTTTTTGGCCTCCCATTCCTTTTTGGCCTGCAATTTTTTCTGGCCTCTAATTCTCTCCAGCCTCCCACCCTTTTTTGGCCTCCCACCCCTTTTCGGCCTCCAATTTTTTCTGGCCTCTACTTCTCTCCAGCCTCCCACCATTTTTCGGCCTCCCACACCTTTTTCACCTATAATTTTTTCTGGCCTCTACCTCTCACCAGCCTCCCACCCTTTTTCGGCCTCCCACCCCTTTTTGGCCTCCCACCCCTTTTCGGCCTCCAGTTTTTTCTGGCCTCTACCTCTCTCCAGCCACCCACCATTTTTTGGCCTCCCTCCCCTTTTTGGCCGCCCACTGATTTTTGGCCTCCAATGTTTTCTTGCCTCTACTTCTCTCCAGCCTCCCACCCTTTTTTGGCCTCCCACCCCTTTTTGGCCTCCCATCCCTTTTCGGCTTCCAATTTTTTCTGGCCTCTACTATTCACCGGTTTCCCACCCTTTTTTGGCCTCCCACCCCTTTTTGGCCTCCAATATTTTCTGGCCTCTACTTCTCTCCAGCCTCCCACCCTTTTATGGCCTCCCACCACTTTTTGGACTCCCACTCCTTTTTGGCCTCCAATTTTTTCTGGCCTCTAATTCTCTCCAGCCTTCCACCCTTTTTCGGTCTCCCACCCCTTTTTGGCCTCCCACCCCTTTTCGGCCTCCAGTTTTTTTCTGGCCTCTACCTCTCTCCAGCCTCCCACACTTTTTTGGCCTCCCACCCCTTTTTGGCCTCCAATATTTTCTAGCCTCTACTTCTCTCCAGCCTCCCACCCCTTTTTGGCCTCCCACCCCTTTTTGGCCTCCCATCCCTTTTCGGCTTCCAATTTTTTCTGGCCTCTACTATTCACCGGTTTCCCACCCTTTTTTGGCCTCCCACCCCTTTTTGGCCTCCAATATTTTCTAGCCTCTACTTCTCTCCAGCCTCCCACCATTTTTCGGCCTCCCACACCTTTTTGGCCGCCCACTCATTTTTGGTCTCCTATTTTTTCTTGCCTCTACTTCTCTCCAGCCTCCCACCCCTTTTTGGCCTCCCACTCCTTTTCAGCCTCCAGTATTTTCTAGCCTCTATTTCTCTCCAGCCTCCCACCATGTTTCGGCCTCCCACACCTTTTCGACCTCTAATTTATTCTGGCCTCTACTTCTCACCAGCCTCCCACCATTTTTCGGCCTCCCACCCCTTTTTGGCCTCCCACTCATTTTTGGCCTCCAATTTTTTCTGGCCTCTACTTCTCTACAGCCTCCCACCCCTTTTTGGCCTCCCACTTCTTTTCGGCCTCCAATTTGCTCTGGCCTCTACTTTTCTCCAGCCTCCCACCCTTTTTTGGCCTCCCACCCCTTTTTGGCCTCCCACTCCTTTTCAGCCTCCAGTCTCTTCTGGCCTCTAAATCTCTACAGCCTCCCACCCTTTTTTGGCCTCCCACTTCTTTTTGGCCTCCCACTCCTTTTCGGCCTCCAGTTTTTTCTGGACTCTAAATGTCTCCCGCCTCCCACAACTTTTTGGCCTCCCACCCCTTTTCGGCTTCTAATTTTTTCTGGCCTCTACTATTCCCCGGTCTCCCACTCCTTGTTGGCCTCCCACTTCTTTTCGGCCTCCAATATTTTCTGGCCTCTACTTCTCTCCAGCTTCCCACCATTTTTCGGCCTCCCACACCTTTTCGACCTCTAATTTTTTCTGGCCTCTACTTCTCTCCAGCCTCTCACCATTTATCATCCTCCCACTCCTTTTCGGCCTCTAATTTTTTCTGGCCTCTACCTCTCACCAGCCTCCTACCATTTTTCGGCCTCCCACCCCTTTTTGGCCTCCCGCTCTATTTTGGCCTTCAATCTTTTCTGGCCTCTACTTCTCTCCAGCCTCCCACCGTTTTTTCGCCTCCCACCCCTTTTTGGCCTCCCACCTGTTTTGGGGGTCCAATTTTTTCTGGCCTCTAATTCTCTCCAGCCTCCCACCCCTTTTTGGCCTCCCACCCCTTTTCGGCCTCCAATTATTTCTGGCCTCTACTTCTCTCCAGCCTCCCACCCTTTTTTGGCCTCCCACTCCTTTTCGGCCTGCAATTTTTTCTGGCCTCTACTATTCACCGGTTTCCCACTCCTTTTTGGTCTCCCACTCCTTTTTGGCCTCCAGTATTTTCTGGCCTCTACTTCTCTCCACCTTCCCACCATTTTTCGGCCTCCCACACCTTTTCGACCTCTAATTTTTTCTGGCCTCTACTTCTCTCCAGCCTCTCACCATTTATCATCCTCCCACTCCTTTTCGGCCTCTAATTTTTTCTGGCCTCTACCTCTCACCAGCCTCCCACCATTTTTATGGCCTCCCACCCTTTTTTGGCCTCCCACTTCTTTTTGGCCTCCCACTCCTTTTCGGCCTCCAGTTTTTTCTGGACTCTAAATCTCTCCCGCCTCCCACAAATTTTTGGCCTCCCACCCCTTTTCGGCTTCTAATTTTTTCTGGCCTCTACTATTAACCGGTCTCCCACTCCTTGTTGGCCTCCCACTTCTTTTCGGCCTCCAATATTTTCTGGCCTCTACTTCTCTCCAGCCTCCCACCCTTTTATGGCCTCCCACCACTTTTTGGCCTCCCATTCCTTTTTGGCCTCCAATTTTTTCTGGCCTCTAATTCTCTCCAGCCTCCCACCCTTTTTTGGCCTCCCACCCCTTTTTGGCCTCCAATATTTTCTAGCCTCTATTTCTCTCCAGCCTCCCACCATGTTTCGGCCTCCCACACCTTTTCGACCTCTAATTTATTCTGGCCTCTACTTCTCACCAGCCTCCCACCATTTTTCGGCCTCCCACCCCTTTTTGGCCTCCCACTCATTTTTGGCCTCCAATTTTTTCTGGCCTCTACTTCTCTACAGCCTCCCACCCCTTTTTGGCCTCCCACTTCTTTTCGGCCTCCAATTTGCTCTGGCCTCTACTTTTCTCCAGCCTCCCACCCTTTTTTGGCCTCCCACTCCTTTTTGGCCTCCCACTCCTTTTCAGCCTCCAGTCTCTTCTGGCCTCTAAATCTCTACAGCCTCCCACCCTTTTTTGGCCTCCCACTTCTTTTTGGCCTCCCACTCCTTTTCGGCCTCCAGTTTTTTCTGGACTCTAAATGTTTCCCGCCTCCCACAACTTTTTGGCCTCCCACCCCTTTTCGGCTTCTAATTTTTTCTGGCCTCTACTATTAACCGGTCTCCCACTCCTTGTTGGCCTCCCACTTCTTTTCGGCCTCCAATATTTTCTGGCCTCTACTTCTCTCCAGCCTCCCACCCTTTTATGGCCTCCCACCCCTTTTTGGCCTCCCACTCCTTTTTGGCCTCCAATTTTTTCTGGCCTCTACTATTCACCAGCCTCCCACCCTTTTTTGGCCTCCCACCCCTTTTCGGCCTCCAATATTTTCTAGCCTCTACTTCTCTCCAGCCTCCCACCATTTTTCGGCCTCCCTCTCCTTTTCGGCCTCTAATTTTTTCTGGCCACTACCTCTCACCAGCCTCCTACCATTTTTCGGCCTCCCACCCCTTTTTGGCCTCCCACTCTATTTCAGCCTCCAATTTTTTCTGGCCTCTACTTCTCTCCAGACTACCACCCTTTTATGGCCTCCCACCCATTTTTCGCCTCCCAGTCCTTTTCGCCCTCCAATTTTTTCTGGCCTCTACTTCTCTCCAGCCTCCCACCCCTTTTCGTCCTCCAATTTTTTCTGGCCTCTACTTCTCTCCAGCCTCCCACCCCTTTTTCGCCTCCCACCCCTTTTCTGCCTCCAATTTCTTCTAGCCTCTACGTCTCTCCAGCCTGCCACCTTTTTATGGCCTCCCACCCTTTTTTGGCCTCCAATTTTTTCTAGCCTCTACTATTCACCGTCCTCCCACCACTTTCTGGCCTCCCAACCCTTTTTGCCTCCCACTCACTCTTGGCCTCCTTTTTTTTTCTGGCCTCTAATTCTCTCCAGCCTCCCACCCCTTTTTGGCCTCCCACTCCTTTTCAGCCTCCAGTATTTTCTAGCCTCTATTTCTCTCCAGCCTCCCACCATGTTTCGGCCTCCCACACCTTTTCGACCTCTAATTTATTCTGGCCTCTACTTCTCACCAGCCTCCCACCATTTTTCGGCCTCCCACCCCTTTTTGGCCTCCCACTCCTTTTCAGCCTCCAGTCTCTTCTGGCCTCTAAATCTCTACAGCCTCCCACCCTTTTTTGGCCTCCCACTTCTTTTTGGCCTCCCACTCCTTTTCGGCCTCCAGTTTTTTTCTGGACTCTAAATGTCTCCCGCCTCCCACAACTTTTTGGCCTCCCACCCCTTTTCGGCTTCTAATTTTTTCTGGCCTCTACTATTCACCGGTCTCCCACTCCTTGTTGGCCTCCCACTTCTTTTCGGCCTCCAATATTTTCTGGCCTCTACTTCTCTCCAGCTTCCCACCATTTTTCGGCCTCCCACACCTTTTCGACCTCTAATTTTTTCTGGCCTCTACTTCTCTCCAGCCTCTCACCATTTATCATCCTCCCACTCCTTTTCGGCCTCTAATTTTTTCTGGCCTCTACCTCTCACCAGCCTCCTACCATTTTTCGGCCTCCCACCCCTTTTTGGCCTCCCGCTCTATTTTGGCCTTCAATCTTTTCTGGCCTCTACTTCTCTCCAGCCTCCCACCGTTTTTTCGCCTCCCACCCCTTTTTGGCCTCCCACCTGTTTTGGGGGTCCAATTTTTTCTGGCCTCTAATTCTCTCCAGCCTCCCACCCCTTTTTGGCCTCCCACCCCTTTTCGGCCTCCAATTATTTCTGGCCTCTACTTCTCTCCAGCCTCCCACCCTTTTTTGGCCTCCCACTCCTTTTCGGCCTGCAATTTTTTCTGGCCTCTACTATTCACCGGTTTCCCACTCCTTTTTGGTCTCCCACTCCTTTTTGGCCTCCAGTATTTTCTGGCCTCTACTTCTCTCCACCTTCCCACCATTTTTCGGCCTCCCACACCTTTTCGACCTCTAATTTTTTCTGGCCTCTACCTCTCACCAGCCTCCCACCATTTTTATGGCCTCCCACCCTTTTTTGGCCTCCCACTTCTTTTTGGCCTCCCACTCCTTTTCGGCCTCCAGTTTTTTCTGGACTCTAAATCTCTCCCGCCTCCCACAAATTTTTGGCCTCCCACCCCTTTTCGGCTTCTAATTTTTTCTGGCCTCTACTATTAACCGGTCTCCCACTCCTTGTTGGCCTCCCACTCCTTTTCGGCCTCCAATATTTTCTGGCCTCTACTTCTCTCCAGCCTCCCACCCTTTTATGGCCTCCCACCACTTTTTGGCCTCCCATTCCTTTTTGGCCTCCAATTTTTTCTGGCCTCTAATTCTCTCCAGCCTCCCACCCTTTTTTGGCCTCCCACCCCTTTTCGGCCTCCAATTTTTTCTGGCCTCTACTTCTCTCCAGCCTCCCACCATTTTTCGGCCTCCCACACCTTTTCACCTATAATTTTTTCTGGCCTCTAATTCTCTCCAGCCTCCCACCCTTTTTTGGCCTCCCACACCTTTTCGGCCTGCAATTTTTTCTGGCCTCTACCTCTCACCAGCCTCCCACCATTTTTCGGCCTCCCACCCCTTTTTGGCCTCCCACTCTATTTCAGCCTCCAATTTTTTCTGGCCTCTACTTCTCTCCAGACTACCACCCTTTTATGGCCTCCCACCCATTTTTCGCCTCCCAGTCCTTTTCGCCCTCCAATTTTTTCTGGCCTCTACTTCTCTCCAGCCTCCCACCCCTTTTCGTCCTCCAATTTTTTCTGGCCTCTACTTCTCTCCAGCCTCCCACCCCTTTTTCGCCTCCCACCCCTTTTCTGCCTCCAATTTCTTCTAGCCTCTACGTCTCTCCAGCCTGCCACCTTTTTATGGCCTCCCACCCTTTTTTGGCCTCCAATTTTTTCTAGCCTCTACTATTCACCGTCCTCCCACCACTTTCTGGCCTCCCAACCCTTTTTGCCTCCCACTCACTCTTGGCCTCCTTTTTTTTTCTGGCCTCTAATTCTCTCCAGCCTCCCACCCCTTTTTCGCCTCCCACCCCTTTACCGCCTCCAATTTTTTCTGGCCTCTACTTCTCTCCAGCCTCCCACAACTTTTTGGACTCCCACCCTTTTTTGGCCTCCAATTTTTTTCTGGCCTCTACTATTCACCGGCCACCCACCCCTTTCGTGCCCACCATCCTTTTAGCCTCCCACTCACTTTTGGCCTCCAATTTTTTTCTGGCCTCTACGTCTCTCCAGCCTCCCACCCTTTTTTTGACCTCCCACTCTTTTTTCAGCCTGTAATTTTTTATGGTCTCTCTTTCTCTCCACCTCACACCCTTTTTGGCCTCCCACCCCTTTTTGGCCTCCAATTTTTTCGAGCCTCTACTATTCACTGGCCTCCCACCACTTTCTCGCCTCCCACCCCTTTTCGGCCTCTAATTTTTTCTGGCCTCTACTTCTCTGCAGCCTCCCACCCCCTTTTTGGCCTCCCACCCAATTTCGGCTGGAGAGAGGTAGAAGCCAGAAAAAATTGGAGGCCGAAAAGTGGTGGGAGGCCAAAAACATGTGGGAGGCTGGAGAGAAATAGAGGACAGAATAAAATTTGAGGCCGAAAACGGGTGAGAGGCCAAAAACAGGTGGGAGGCCAAAAAAGGGTGGGAGGCTGGAGAGAAGTAGAGGCTAGAAAAAATTGTAGGCTGAAAAGGGGTGCGAGGCCAAAAAGGGGTGGGAGGCCAAAAAAGGGTGGGAAGCTGGAGATAAGTAGAGGACAGAAAAAATTGGAGGCCGAAAAGGGTGGGAGGCTAAAAAGGGGTGGGAGGCCGGAGGGAAGTAGAGGTCAGAAGAAAGTGGAGGCCATAATGAGTTGGATCACAAGGGGTGAGACGCTGGAGGGAAGTAGAGGCCAGAAAAATTGGAGGCCGAAATGCAGTGGAAATCTGAAACGGGGTGGGAGGCCGGAGGGAAGTAGAGGCCGGAGAAAAAAGTGGAGGCCAAAATGGAGTGGGAGTATCACAAGGGGTGAGAGGCTGGAGGGAAGTAGAGGCCAGAATACAGTGGAGGCCGAAATGGGGTGGGAGGCTGAAACGGGTTGGGAGGCCAGAGGGAAGTATAGGCCAGAAAAAAGTGGAGGTCAAAAGGGGGTGGGAGGCTAAAACGGAGTGAGAGACCGGAGGGAATTAGAGGCCAGAAGAAAGTGGAGGCCATAATGGGGTGTGAAGATCACAACGGGTGGGAGGCCGGAGGGAAGTAGAGGCCAGAAAAAAGCGGAAGCCGAAATGGGGTAGGAGGCTGGAGGAACGTAGAGGCCAGAAAAAAGTTTAGGCTGAAATGGGGTGGGAGCATCACAAGGGGTGAGAGTCCGGAGGGGAGTAGAAGCCAGAAAAAAGTGGATGCCAAAATGGGGTGGGAGGCCGAAACGGGGTGAGAGGCCGGAGGGCAGTAGAGACCAGAGAAAAGTGGAGTTCAAAAAGAGATGCCAGCCTGAAACAGGGTGGGAGGCCGGAGGGAAATAGAGGCCAGAAAAAAGTGGACGCTGAAATGGGGTGGGAGGCCGGAGGGAACTAGAGGCCACAAAAGAGTGGAGGGCAAAATGGGGTGGGAGGCTGAAACGGGGTGGGAGGCTGGAGGGAAGCAGAGGCCAGAAAAAAGTGGAGGCCAAAAGGGGGTGGGAGGCTGAAACGGGGTGGGAGGCCGGAGGGAAGAAGGGGCCAGAAAAAAGTGGAGGCCGAAATGGGGTGGGAGGCTGAAACGGGGTGGGAGGCCGGAGGGAAGTAGAGGCCAGAATACAATGGAGGCCGAAATGGGGTGGGAGGCCAGAGGGAAATACAGGCCAGAAAAAGGTGGAGGCCAAAACGGGGTGGGAGGCTGAAACGGGGTGGGAGGCCAGAGGGAAGTAGACGCCAGAAAAAAGTGGAGGTCAAAATGGGTTGGGAGGATCACAAGGGGTGGGAGGTTGGAGGGAAGTAGAGGCAATAAAAAAGTAAAGGCCAAAACGGCATGGGAGGCTAAAACAGGGTGGGATGCCGGAGGGAAGTAGAGGCCAGAAAAAAGTGGAAGCTGAAATGGGGTGGGAGGATCACAAGAGGTGAGAGGCTGTAGGGAAGAAGAGGCCAGAAAAAAGTGATGACCGAAATTGGGTGGGACACTGAAACGAGGTGGGAGGCCGGAGGGAAGTAGAGGTCAGAAGAAAGTGGAGGCCATAATGGGGTGGGAGGATCACAAGGGGTGAGAGGCCGGAGGGAAGTAGAGGCCAGAATACAGTGGAGGCCGAAATGGGGTGGGAGGCTAAAACGGAGTGAGAGACCGGAGGGAATTAGAGGCCAGAAGAAAGTGGAGGCCATAATGGGGTGTGAAGATCACAACGGGTGGGAGGCCGGAGGGAAGTAGAGGCCAGAAAAAAGCGGAAGCCGAAATGGGGTAGGAGGCTGGAGGAACGTAGAGGCCAGAAAAAAGTTTAGGCCGAAATGGGGTGGGAGCATCACAAGGGGTGAGAGTCCGGAGGGGAGTAGAAGCCAGAAAAAAGTGGATGCCAAAATGGGGTGGGAGGCCGAAACGGGGTGAGAGGCCGGAGGGCAGTAGAGACCAGAGAAAAGTGGACTTCAAAAAGAGGTGCCAGCCTGAAACAGGGTGGGAGGCCAGAAAAAAGTGGACGCTGAAATGGGGTGGGAGGCCGGAGGGAACTAGAGGCCACAAAAGAGTGGAGGGCAAAATGGGGTGGGAGGCTGAAACGGGGTGGGAGGCTGGAGGGAAGCAGAGGCCAGAAAAAAGTGGAGGCCAAAAGGGGGTGGGAGGCAGAAACGGGGTGGGAGGCCGAAACGGGGTGGGAGGCCGGAGGGAAGAAGGGGCCAGAAAAAAGTGGAGGCCGAAATGGGGTGGGAGGCTGAAACGGGGTGGGAGGCCAGAGGGAATTACAGGCCAGAAAAAGGTGGAGGCCAAAACGGGGTGGGAGGCTGAAACGGGGTGGGAGGCCGGAGGGAAGTAGAGGCCAAAAAAAAGTGGCGGCCAAAACGGGGTGGGAGGCTGAAATGGGGTGGGAGGCTGGAGGGAAATACAGGCCAGAAAAAGGTGGAGGCCAAAATGGGGTGGGAGGCTGAAACGGGGTGGGAGGCCAGAGGGAAGTAGAGGCCAGAAAAAAGTGGAGGTCAAAATGGGTTGGGCGTATCACAAGGGGTGGGAGGTTGGAGGGAAGTAGAGGCAATAAAAAAGTAAAGGCGAAAATGGCATGGGAGGCTAAAACGGGGTGGGAGGCTGGAGGGAAGTAGAGGCTAGGAAAAAGTGGAGGCCGAAATGGGGTGGGAGGCCGGAGGGAAGTAGAGGTCAGAAGAAAGTGGAGGCCATAATGGGGTGGGAGGATCACAAGGGGTGAGAGGCCGGAGGGAAGTAGAGGCCAGAATACAGTGGAGGCCGAAATGGGGTGGGAGGCTGAAACGGGTTGGGAGGCCAGAGGGAAGTAGAGGCCAGAAAAAAGTGGAGGCCGAAATGGGGTGGGAGGCTGAAACGGGGTGAGAGGCCGGAGGGAAGTAGAGGCCAGAAAAAAGTGGAGGCCAAAATGGGATGGGAGGATCACAAGGGATGGGAGGCTGGAGAGAAGGAGAGGCCAGGAAAAAAGTGGAGTCTGAAATGCGGTGGGAGGCTGAAACGGGGTGGGATGCTGGAGGGAAGTAGAGGCCAGAAAAAAGTGGACGCCGAAATGGGGTGGTAGGCCGGAGGGAAGTAGAGGCCAGAAGAAAGTGGAGGCCATAATGGGGTGGGAGGATCACAAGGGGTGAGAGGCCGGAGGGAAGTAGAGGCCAGGAAAAAAGTGGATTCCGAAATGCAGTGGGAGACTGAAACAGGGTGGGAGGCTGAAATGGGGTGGGAGGCTGGAGGGAAGTAGAGGCCAGAAAAAAGTGGAGGCCAAAATGGGGTGGGAGGCTGAAACAGGGTGGGAGGCCGGAGGGAAGTAGAGGCCAGAAAAAAGTGGAGGCCGAAAGGGAGTGGGCGTATCACAAGGGGTGAGAGGCTGGAGGGAAGTAGAGGCCAGAAAAAAGTGATGACGCCGAAATGGGGTGGGAGACTGAAACGAGGTGGGAGGCTGAAATGGGGTGGGAGGCCGGAGGGAAGTAGAGGCAGGAGAAAAAAGTGGAGGCCGAAATGGGGTGGGAGGCTGAAACGGGGTGAGAGGCTGGAGGGAAGTAGAGGCCAGAGAAAAGTGGAGGCCAAAATGGGGTGGGAGGATCACAAGGGGTGGGAGGCTGGAGGGAAGTAGAGGCCAGAAAAAAGTAGAGGCTGAAATGGGGTGGGAGGATCACAAGAGGTGGGAGGCTGTAGGGAAGAAGAGGCCAGAAAAAAGTGGAGACCGAAAAGGGGTGGGAGGCCAAAAGGGGGTGGAGGCCGGAGAGAAATACAGGCCAGATAAAACTGGAGGCTAAAATTGGGTGGGAGGCTGAAACGGGGTGGGAGGCCGGAGGGAAATACAGGCCAGAAAAAGGTGGCGGCCAAAACGGGGTGGGAGGCTGAAACGGGGTGGGATGATGGAGGGAAGTAGAGGCCAGAAAAAAGTGGAGGTCAAAATGGGATGGGAGGATCACAAGGGGTGAGAGGCTGGAGAGAAGGAGAGGCCAGGAAAAAAGTGGAGTCTGAAATGCGGTGGGAGGCTGAAACAGGGTGGGAGGCTGGAGGGAAGTAGAGGCCAGAAAAAAGTGGACGCTGAAATGGGGTGGGAGGCCGGAGGGATGTAGAGGCCACAAAAGAGTGGAGGGCAAAATGGGGTGGGAGGCTGAAACGGGGTGGGAGGCTGGAGGGAAGCAGAGGCCAGAAAAAAGTGGAGGCCAAAAGGGGGTGGAAGGCTGAAACGGGGTGGGAGGCTGGTGTGGAGTATAGGCCAGAATACAGTGGAGGCTGAAATGGGGTGGGAGGCTGAAACAGGGTGGGAGGCTGGAGGCAATTAGAGGCCAGAATAAAGTGGAGACCAAAATGGGGTGGGAGGATGAAACAGGGTGGGACGCCGGAGGGAAGAAGGGGCCAGAAAAAAGTAGAGGCTAAAATAGGGTGGGAGGCTGAAACGGGGTGGGAGGCCGGAGGGAAGTAGACGCCAGAAAAAAGTGGAGGTCAAAATGGGATGGGAGGATCACAAGGGGTGGGAGGCTGGAGGGAAGTGGAGGCAATAAAAAAGTAAAGGCGAAAATGGCATGGGAGGCTAAAACGGGGTGGGATGCCGGAGGGAAATAGAGGCCAGAAAAAAGTGGAAGCTGAAATGGGATGGGAGGATCACAAGATGTGAGAGGCTGTAGGGAAGAAGAGGCCAGGAAAAAGTGATGACCGAAATGGGGTGGGAGACTGAAACGAGGTGGGAGGCTGGAGGGAAGTAGAGGCTAGGAAAAAGTGGACGCCGAAATGGGGTGGGAGGCTGAAACGGGGTGGGAGGCCGGAGGGAAGTAGAGGTCAGAAGAAAGTGGAGGCCATAATGGGGTGGGAGGATCACAAGGGGTGAGAGGCCGGAGGGAAGTAGAGGCCAGAATACAGTGGAGGCCGAAATGGGGTGGGAGGCTGAAACGGGTTGGGAGGCCAGAGGGAAGTAGAGGCCAGAAAAAAGTGTAAGCCAAAATGGAGTGGGAATCTGAAACGGGGTGGGAGGCCAGAGGGAAGTAGAGGCCAGAGAAAAGTGGAGGCCAAAATGGGGTGGGAGGCTGGAGGGAAGTAGGGGCCAGAATACAGTGGAGTCTGAAATGTGGTGGGAGGCTGAAACGGGGTGGGAGGCTGTAATGGTGTGGGAGGCTGGAGGGAAGTAGAGGCGGGAGAAAAAAGTGGAGGGCAAAATGGGGTGGGAGGCTGAAACGGGGTGGGAGACCGGAGTGAAGTAGAGGCCAGAAAAAAGTGGAAGCCAAAATGGGGTGGGAGGATCACAAGGGGTGGGAGGCTGGAGGGAAGTAGAGGCAATAAAAAAGTAAAGGCCAGAACGGCATGGGAGGCTAAAACGGGGTGGGAGGCCGGAGGGAATTAGAGGCCAGAAAAAAGTAGAGGCTGAAATGGGGTGGGAGGATCACAAGAGGTGGGAGGCTGTAGGGAAGAAGAGGCCAGAAAAAAGTGGAGGCCGAAATGGGGTGGAAGGCCGAAAGGGGGTGGAGGCCGGAGAGAAATACAGACCAGATAAAACTGGAGGCTAAAATTGGGTGGGAGGCTGAAACGGGGTGGGAGGCTGGAGGGAAATACAGGCCAGAAAAAGGTGGTGGCCAAAATGGGGTGGGAGGCTGAAACGGGGTGGGATGACGGAGGGAAGTAGAGGCCAGAAAAAAGTGGAGGTCAAAATGGGATGGGAGGATCACAAGGGGTGGGAGGCTGGAGAGAAGGAGAGGCCAGGAAAAAAGTGGAGTCTGAAATGCGGTGGGAGGCTGAAACAGGGTGGGAGGCTGGAGGGAAGTAGAGGCCAGAAAAAAGTGGACGCCGAAATGGGGTGGGAGGCTGAAACGGGGTGGGAGGCCAGAGGCAAGTAGAGCCCAGAATAAAGTGGAAGCCAAAATGGGGTGGGAGGATGAAACAGGGTGGGACGCCGGAGGGAAGTAGAGGCCAGAAAAAAGTGGAGACTAAAATAGGGTGGGAGGCTGAAATGGGGTGGGAGGCCGGAGGGAAGTAGAGGCCAAAAAAAAGTGACGGCCAAAACGGGGTGGGAGGCTGAAATGGGGTGGGAGGCTGGAGGGAAATACAGGCCAGAAAAAGGTGGCGGCCAAAACGGGGTGGGAGGCTGAAACGGGGTGGGAGGCCAGAGGGAAGTATAGGCCAGAAAAAGTGGAGGTCAAAATGGGATGGGAGGATCACAAGGGGTGGGAGGCTGGAGAGAAGGAGAGGCCAGGAAAAAAGTGGAGTCTGAAATGCGATGGGAAGCTGAAACGGGGTGGGAGGCTGGAGGGAAGTAGAGGCCAGAAAAAAGTGGAGGCGGAAATGGGGCGAGAGGCTGAAACGGGGTGGGAGGCCGGAGGGAAGTAGAGGCCACAAGAAAGTGGAGGACAAAAGGTGGTGGGAGGCTGAAGCGGTGTGGGAGGCCGGAGGGAAATACAGGCCAGAAAAAGGTGGCGGCCAAAACGGGGTGGGAGGCTAAAACGGGGTGGGAGGCCAGAGGGAAGTAGAGGCCAGAAAAAAGTGGAGGTCAAAATGGGATGGGAGGATCACAAGGGGTGGGAGGCTGGAGAGAAGGAGAGGCCAGGAAAAAAGTGGAGTCTGAAATGGGGTGGGAGGATGAAACAGGGTGGGAGGCCGCAGGGAAATATAGGCTAGGAAAAAGTGGAGGCCAAAACCGGGTGGGAGGATCACAAGGGGTGGGAGGCTGGAGGGAAGTAGAGGCCAGAAAAAAGTACAGGCCAAAAATGGGGTGGGAGGCTAAAACGGGGTGGGAGGCCAGAGGCAAGTAGAGGCCAGAGAAAAGTGAAGGCCGAAATGGGGTGGGAGGCTGAAACGGGGTGAGAGGCCGGAGGGAAGTACAGGCCAGAAAAAAGTGGAGGCCATAATGGGGTGGGAGGCTGAAACAGGTTGGGAGGCCAGAGGGAAGTAGAGGCTGGAGAAAAAAGTGGAGGCCGAAATGGGGTGGGAGGCTGAAACGGGGTGGGAGGCCAGAGGGACATAGACGCCAGAAAAAAGTGGAGGCACAAATGGGGTGGGAGGATCTCAAGGGGTGGGAGGCCGGAGGGAAGTAGAGGCCAGAAATGGGGTGGGAGGCTAAAACGGGGTGGGAGGTCAGAGGGAAGTAGAGGCCTGAAGAAAGTGGAGGCCAAAATGGGGTGGGAGGCTGAAACGCGGTGAGAGGCTGGAGGGAAGTAGAGGCTGGAGAAAAAAGTGGTGGCCGAAATGGGGTGGGAGGCTGAAACGGGGTGGGAGGCCGGAGGCAAGTAGAGGCCAGAATAAAGTGGAGGCCAAAATGGGGTGGGAGGATGAAACAGGGTGGGACGCCGGAGGGAAGTAGAGGCCAAAAAAAAGTGGCAGCCAAAACGGGGTGGGAGGCTGAAATGGGGTGGGAGGCTGGAGGGAAATACAGGGCAGAAAAAAGTGGAGGCCAAAATGGGGTGGGAGGCTGAAACGGGGTGGGAGGCCAGAGGGAAATAGAGGCCAGAAAAAAGTGGAGGCCAAAAAGGGGTGGGAGGCCAAAAACATGTGGGAGGCTGGAGAGAAGAGGCCAAAAAAAAAATTGGAGGCTGCAAAGGAGTGGGAGGCCGAAAAATGGTTGGAGGCCAAAAAAGGTTGGGAGGCTGGAGAGAAGTAGAGGACAGAATAAAATTTGAGGCCGAAAATGGGTGGGAGGCTGGAGAGAAGTAGAGGCTAGAAAAAATTGTAGGCTGAAAAGGGGTGGGAGGCCAAAAAGGGGTGGGAGGCCTAAAAAGGGTGGGAAGCTGGAGATAAGTAGAGGCCAGAAAAAATTGGAGGCCAAAAAGGGTGGAGGCCAAAAAGGGGTGGGAGGCCGGAGGGAAGTAGAGGTCAGAAGAAAGAGAAGGCCATAATGAGGTGGGAGGATCACAAGGGGTGAGACGCTGGAGGGAAGTAGAGGCCAGAAAAAAGTGGAGGCCAAAATGGGGTGGGAGGATGAAACAGGGTGGGACGCCGGAGGGAAGTATAAGCCAAAAAGAAATGGAGGCTGAAATGGGGTGGGAGGATCACAAGAGGTGAGAGACTGTAGGGAAATTGAGGCCAGAAAAAAGTAGAGGCCGAAACAGCGCGGGAGGCTAAAACAGGGTGGGAGGCCAGAAGGAAGTAGAGGCCTGAATAAAGTTGAGTCCGAAATGGGGTGTGAGGCTGAAACGGGGTGGGAGGCCGGACGGAAGTAGAGGCCAGAAAAAAGTGGACGCCGAAATGGGGTGGGAGGCTGAAACGGGGTGGGAGGCCGGAAAAAAGTGGACGCTGAAATGGTGTGGGAGGCTGAAACAGGGTGGGAGGCCGGAGGCAAGTAGAGGCCAGAATAAAGTGGAGGCCAAAATGGGGTGGGAGGATGAAACAGGGTGGGACGCCGGAGGGAAGCAGAGGCCAGAAAAAAGTGGAGGCCAAAATGGGGTGGGAATCTGAAATGGGGTGGGAGGCTGGAGGGAAGTATAAGCCAAAAAGAAATGGAGGCTGAAATGGGGTGGGAGGATCACAAGAGGTGAGAGACTGTAGGGAAATTGAGGCCAGAAAAAAGTAGAGGCCGAAACAGCGCGGGAGGCTAAAACAGGGTGGGAGGCCAGAAGGAAGTAGAGGCCTGAATAAAGTTGAGTCCGAAATGGGGTGTGAGGCTGAAACGGGGTGGGAGGCCGGACGGAAGTAGAGGCCAGAAAAAAGTGGACGCCGAAATGGGGTGGGAGGCTGAAACGGGGTGGGAGGCCGGAAAAAAGTGGACGCTGAAATGGTGTGGGAGGCTGAAACGGGGTGGGAGGCCGGAGGCAAGTAGAGGCCAGAATAAAGTGGAGGCCAAAATGGGGTGGGAGGATGAAACAGGGTGGGACGCCGGAGGGAAGCAGAGGCCAGAAAAAAGTGGAGGCTAAAATTGGGTGGGAGGCTGAAACGGGGTGGGAGGCCGGAGGGAAATAGAGGCCAAAAAAAAGTGGCGGCCAAAATGGGGTGGGAGGCTGGAGGGAAATACAGGCCAGAAAAAGGTGGTGGCCAAAACGGGGTGGGAGGCTGAAATGGGGTGGGATGCTGGAGGGAAGTATAGGCCAGAAAAAAGTGGAGGTCAAAATGGGATGGGAGGATCACAAGGGGTGGGAGGCTGGAGAGAAGGAGAGGCCAGGAAAAAAGTGGAGTCTGAAATGCGATGGGAAGCTGAAACGAGGTGGGAGGCTGGAGGGAAGTAGAGGCCAGAAAAAAGTGGAGGCCGAAATGAGGTGAGAGGCTGAAACGGTGTGGGAGGCCGCAGGGAAGTAGAGGCCAGGAAATAGTGGAGGCCAAAATGGGGTGGGAGGCTGAAACGGGGTGGGAGGCTGGAGGGAATTAGAGTCTAGAAAAAAGTGGAGGCCGAAACAGTGTGCAAGGACTAGAAGGGGTGGACAAAAATTCCGGCAAATACCCAAAGACCCGACCCCTGCTTACAGGGAGGTCACCTGGCACAACGCTGGCCAGGGCACCAAAGGTCCTGGCGACACCCTTGCGCGACCGCAGCCCCGGTGACAGGGAGGTCCCGTTGCCCAGAGTGCCCTTCTCTTGCCTCCACTTGTTGCCCAGACTTCCTCCGCTCCTACCCCCACTCTTACCTTTGCAGGTCCTTTCGCACGTGGTGTTTGTCTCTTCTTTTTTCTCCACCACCAGCTGCTGCAAGGCCAGGACGCCACCATTGGGTCCGAGAGGGACGCCGGCCCCCAGACAGAGCTCGCCACAGCACCACCCGAATCCTGGCTGCCCTCCCACCTGCAACCCCCTATACCCTAACACCCCCCAACCCCCTCCCAGCAAAAAATCTCACAGATCTGCTTTTCTCATCCAGTCAGTGCTCCGGGGCTGCCACGCATGCAGTCCCAGCCGGCACTGGAGCTGGGCTCAGAGTCAGGCACTCTGGACAAATGGGAGCTGGGCACACAAAGCAGCAGCCAAAGAAGCTGCACCCCTGCTTACAGGGGGCTCGAGCTGCTGCCGGCACTGCAGAGTGCCCTGGCCTGCAGGTCACTGGCCAGCCCCGGACCTACAGGGCAGCCCCGGACTTACAGGGTAGCCCCTGCTGGCTGCCTACAGCAGCCTGCCCAGCCCTGATTACAGGGCAGCCCAGCTTCTCCTGGGGACAGAGGGCTCCACGGCTCGTGGCACTCGCCCCGAGTACAGGGCGGGCACGCTGGCAGGTCGCCAGCAGGACAGGCGGCCACCCAGGCAGAGACCCGGGCCCTGACTACAGGCGGGTCGCACGTTGGCCATGCTACGGCCATGTGGCTTCACTCTGTCCTTGGAAAGGAGGGGCAAGCCGGGACTCGCCTTCCGCTCGCGGGCTCAGAGGGGACCGACCCCCTGTTGCTGCACAGAGTCCTTCTTTCCCTCCTGGGAAGTTTAAGCTAAGTACGCTGCAGTGATTTCAACAGGGGCCTAAACGAGAAGCTCATTCACTCGCTCACTCGCACCGACGCAGACACAGGCAGGCACACACACACAGACACACACAGGGACAAACAAAACTTCCCAGAAGAGAGAGCGAGCTCTGTGCAGCCAGTGTCTGGGGAGCCATCCCTTCCCACAAGCAGGAGAGCAGAGCCCCAGACCTGCCCCCCAGGATGCACGGAGGCCACAGGGACTCAACGTGCCACGGGCCTTCACGGCTGGCCAAGGGACAAATGCCGTGACACGCCCCGACTCCAGGGGGTCACGCTGGCCAGGCCACCAGCAGCCAGAAAGCCGCCAGGGCTAGGTAAACAGCCCTCCCCTGCTTACAGGGTGGGCGTGGGGTCTGGAGAGCCCCATTTCCCTCTCAGCACGGAGACAGCGCCGCTCACTCTCCTGACAGGGCCGCCCTTCTCTCCGGGCAGCCAAACCGTGGGGCAAGGTGGCAAAAGGCTAGAGACCCGAGCCCTGCTTACAGGGAGGTCACCCAGTGCATCGCTGGCCAGGGCACCAAAGGTGCTGACAATGGTCTTGTGTGACCGCAGCCCCGGTAGCGGGGAGGCGCCTTTGCCCAGAGCTCCCTTCTCTTGCCCCGCTCCTCCCTTCAGCCCGCCACTCCTCATGATGCCTCGTCTTTCTTCTCCAGGAGCTGCTGCTCAGAAGGAGGGTGCAGTCAGGCAGCAGCTCCCCCACCCAGAGCACAGAGGGAAGCCGGCCCCCGGAGGGAGATCCCCACAGCACTCCGTGCCCCCCCCCATACCCCCCCCCCCGCCCCGGCCAAAAAAACCTCACAGATCAGCTTTTCTCACCTAGTTCGTGCTTCAGTGCTTCCTGCAGGGACGACTGTGATGGGCACTCGTCTGCTCCGGGCTCCTGGCTGCGTCCAGCGGGGCCTTGGACCCTCCTCAGCCCCTGAGGCAATGCCGCTCCCCCCCCAGGCAGCTCCAGTCCACCCCCACCCTGCCTTGCGGTGACGGCGCTCCCCCCCCCCCCCACAGGCGGTGACGGTGCTCCCCTTCCCCTCAGGTGGCCGCTCCGCCCCTCACAGTGCTGCTTTGCCTCCCGGAGCACCCTTCTCTTTCCTCCACTTGTTGCCCAGACTTCCTCCACTCCTCCTGCCACCCTCTCTTGCCTTGCGGGTCCTTCCGCACGCCATGTTTGTCTCTTCTTTCTTCTCCACCACCAGCTGTTGCAAGGGCAGAAGAACGCCGCTGGGTCTGAGAGGGACACCGTTGGGTCTGAGAGGGACGCCGGCCCATGGACAGAGCTCACCACAGCACCACCCGAATCCCGGCCGCGCCACCCCCCCCCCGAAAAAACCTCACAGATCAGCTTTTCCCACCCAGTTGGTGCTCCAGTGCTTCCCGCAGGGACGACTGCGACGGGCATTCATCTGCTCTGGGCTCCTGGCTGCATCTGGCAGGGCTGGACCCGTCCCCTTCCCCTCAGGCG
Source organism: Strix uralensis (assembly GCF_047716275.1). Lineage (NCBI taxonomy): Eukaryota > Metazoa > Chordata > Aves > Strigiformes > Strigidae > Strix > Strix uralensis. Next base: position 26,384,979 of record NC_133982.1, on the reverse strand, counting down.
GCCGCTCCGCCCCTCACAGCGACTTTCCCGCCCTTCGCCCTTCCCACAGGCAGGTCCCGCCCCCTTCCCCTCAGGTGGCCTCTCCGCCCCTCACAGCGACTTTCCTGCCCTTCCCTCTTCCCACAGGCAGGTCCCGCCCCCTTCCCCTCAGGCAGCCGCTCCGCCCCTCACAGCAACTTTCCCGCCCTTCCCTCTCCCCACAGGCAGGTCCCGCCCCCTTCCCCTCAGGCGGCCGCTCCGCCCCTCACAGCGACTTTCCCGCCCTTTGCCCTTCCCACAGGCAGGTCCCGCCCCCTTCCCCTCAGGCGGCCACTCCGCCCCTCACAGCGACTTTCCCGCCCTTCGCCCTTCCCACAGGCAGGTCCCACCCCCTTCCCCTCAGGCGGCCGCTCCGCCCCTCACAGCGACTTTCCCGCCCTTCGCCCTTCCCACAGGCAGGTCCCGCCCCCTTCCCCTCAGGCGGCCGCTCCGCCCCTCACAGCGACTTTCCCGCCCTTCGCCCTTCCCACAGGCAGGTCCCGCCCCCTTCCCCTCAGGCGGCCGCTCCGCCCCTCACAGCGACTTTCCTGCCCTTCCCTCTTCTCACAGGCAGGTCCTGCCCCCTTCCCCTCAGGCGGCCGCTCCGCCCCTCACAGCGACTTTCCCGCCCTTCGCCCTTCCCACAGGCAGGTCCCGCCCCCTTCCCCTCAGGCGGCCGCTCCGCCCCCCACAGCCACTTTCCCGCCCTCACAATCTATTACCTGGGCTACAGTACTTCATTTCTTGTGGCTCTTCTGAGATGTAAGCAGTATGTGTCAGGCATCTTTTTAGAGCCAAGGCACCTTCACACACACCAATAGAGAGCAAAACTCCGGGAGATGAGAAATTTAGAGCAATGCAGGTTAAGGAGATAAGAGAGAACATTATTACATAGCCACGACTGTTGCAAGTGCAGTGGAAATCATATGTCAAACAGTGAGCCAAAGTCAGACAAGTAGCATAATGACAGCTTGGAAAAGCCCTGCAAAAGACACCGAGGACGAGATGATTGCTTTATCTCCCCAGATCGGTGTGTAGCTCGGGGGGATGTGGGTGGAATCACACCTAGCACCAAGCAGCCCAACAAGGAGGAGTGGGGAGGGGTAAGAATTGCACCACCACAATCCACCCCGTGACTAAAGTCAATTTATCTTGTCCATAGAGTGGCAGTGGCAACTGAGGCACGGACTCGCCATGAATATAATAGTAAGAATATATAAAGCCATTGCTTATAGGTTATGTGGTCTTGACAGACAAGGGACACCACATACCAGTGTCAGCACCTTCTGTAAAAACTGCTGCTTTTGGGGGGGGGGGGGGGGCGGGGGCCTAGAGCACGGTGCTGGGCTTGGCCGCAGGCGGTCGCCCCGCGGCTGGGGGGGGGGGGGGTGGCGCTCGGGGAGGCCCGGGGCGCTTGCAGGTGGGGGGGCATGAATGCTGAGTACAGAGATCCACACAGTCGGTTTTCCAGATAGAATACTGTGCCGGCGTTAATACTGTTTTTAAAAGTGCCAGCCAATCCCATGGGACCAATTGACATCCATGAGCGATTGCCTCCAGTATACCTGTTGTAAATGAGTTTAAGTCTGTCCTCATTAACGGTCTTCTGTAGTTCTTTAATAACAGAAAAATGCAGTCCTTCACAACGTGGCTGACGTCCGGCTCATAAATTACAGGAGCAACAATCTTTCTTGCCATGTCCATATCCCCTTGCGCCAAGGCTTCTTGCCTCACTTTTACCCACGATCATCCCCAGCTAAGGGAGGACAGAGCCCAGGTTGTCTTTTAGGATTTACAGTGTCAGGGTCTAAAAGATTATCACAGTCTAGAGACCCAGCATATAAATCTTGCTCCCGGGGTTCAAAATATGCGTCCTTGCCCTCTGGGTTCTCATTCTCTGTGTTAACAGTCTGGCCGCGTTCATTATTTTGTCTTTTTGTTATCTCAAAATCTGGATCTCAAAAAAACCTGCTTTATTATCTGCAACCTCATTCCCTCGGGTTGCACAGTCCCACAGTCTTACTCCTGCTTTATCCCATATTGGAACAGTGAATATAGTAACCGCGGCTGCTACCCACTTTAAAATTCTCTTCAAGGCATGCAGATTAATATGCACCTTATATTTAGCTAACAGTCTTTCCATCAGTGCAAGCACTGACTTTTCTTCCGAGGGTATTGACCTACCCATCGCTTCCCCACAGCTCACCTTGCTCACACTGCAACCGTGACTGATGCCGGCTCCTGCTTCCTTTCAGCAGCTACCTAAGTTCTGTGGGGTTTGCCACTGCAGTGATCCAAGCTAATCACACCTATTGCCGCCTCACACAGGGCACCATTTGAGGCAACTGAGGCACGGACTCTCCATGAAGTCCAGAAGGAAAAAAGAGACTTTATTGTTACAATGGTACATACTTATGCTCTGGGATGCTGTCAGTAAAGCTCTTACTTCATAGTTACCAAATCAGCAATTAGACAGCTACCAACCTTTTCTCCTATCAGCATCAGACCACTCTAACACGCCCTGTGCAGACCAATCACCCTCTCGTTCATGCGCTGTTTTCGCAGCAGTAACTTCTCACAATTCAGTACTTTTCCACAGTTCAGTGTTGCAGCTGTCTGTTGTTTTTCCCTGCCACCTTGGCACTACTCAGCAGTTTCTTATCTTTCTTCTAAGGCCTGTTTTTCATCAAAGCCTAGCTATTTCTCAGAGGCTGTGCAAGGCTGACAGGCCAATGCCTCCCACAAGCGACAGTGTGGTTGCCTCTTGCCTCTATGCCTATAAACAGAGGATGCCATAATCCAATTATAACTGAAGGCAAGTTTGTGTTTTATTAGCTGCTATTAAAAAAAATTATTTTAGGGAAGCATATACACTGGGATGCTTTTGTAACTGAGTGATCTGTTTAACCATCCTCCAAACCTTAATGTACAAAACTATTAGAAGTAGTAAACATATTAAAGTTGGAATTAGGAAAATCAGACCGAGTGAAACATGGAATTGAACAGTCCTGTCGGTGGTGGTGACCATCCAGATAAGCTTTCCCACCATCGATGTTCTTCAAGGAAAGAAGAGAGCTGTCTCTAGGCGGGGGGGGGGGGGGGGGAAGGCTAAACAGGTTACCCCTTAGGATGCAGGATAAATCCATCTCGTACTGAGTTTCTTTTACTCCATTGTTGTCACTAGCATCCCATGCTAGAGGTAGGGGGGGTGCATCTAAAATTGGTGAAGGTTTAAATGCCTGCTGTAATGCTCGTGGGTCAAGTATTAATAGGCATTTGTAATTTAGATATGTTTTTAATTCGAGTATCAGAGTTTTAATTGCTTCTTCATGTTCTGAATGCCAACTCCACCGTTTTCCTTTTTGTAAAAGCGAATACAGTGGTCAGGCAATGGAGAATCCAGGTACCTGTTTTCTCCAATATCCTAAAGTACCCATTACAAAGCTGTTGTAATTTTTTTTCTAGATTGGGGCATTTCTGAGTGTTTCTACCCCCCTCTGGGAGTCTGGTAAAGGTATGCTGGATACCCTCCCATGTAAATGCAAATTTTTGTTTTGCCTTCTTCCCCTAACGGAAAAACCATGTCTTTGACATGTAGCACTGCCAGCCAAGGACATGCAGGAACTTGCAGCGTAGTCGTTAAGGCTGCATTGTTGGGGACTGCCGCTGACAATGGGGCTCTATTTAAGCACTTAAACGCCAATTCAACTCCACCTCCCCCTCTGGTTTACTGACTGGCCAAACAGGAAAATTGTAAGGGAGTTGGGGTGGGGTGTCTCGAAGTAATATGTCGTTTTTCTAAATCTGCAACAGAAAGCTGCTTAGCAACTTATTTACTTACTTCTAGCAAGTTATAGTACTACTTATAGTATTTTTTAATATTGCTAAGAATCCTGCTTGCCCAGACTGTTCTGCGGAATTTTACCAAGGACTGCTGTGTTCATCAAAACAAAGCAGTTTACTGTGAAAATCTACCAAGAACTGCAGTGTTCAGCAAAATATCATGTTTTTGTCCTCGAGGAACAGGTATGCTCTAACTAGTTGGGCCTCGGTAATGAGTAAAGATAGCCATATACGGATGGTAGAAGTTTTATTGCTTCCCTTAAATAAGATAGCATGAGTAAACCGGCTGAAAAACATTTCTGCTGTTCAAGAAATTGGCTAAGAGAATCTGCGCATGCTCCGGGGAAAAAACAAGGTGAGAAAGACTACGAGCCTTCCTCCCAAAGACCCCTGAAGACGCCCCCCAGGAGGCAATGCGCAGGTGCAAAGATAACATAAACTGCTGACACCAGCCTCTAGAACTAACCCAGTCTTACTCATGCATATGTATGTTTGTGTTATGTAATCCAGTGAATAAGTGTATCCACACTCTGTAACGTTTTGGTAAAATGTGCTGTTGGTGTGCAAGGTTTGTGGAGAAATCCCCTTGCACCCCGGCCGGAGTAAAACATACCTGCTTTATAATGCCATTTCGAGTTGTAGAGTCTTTTTCCGCGAATCAAAGGCCACTGCAGATCCATTGCAAGCGGCAGGGAAAATGACAGTACAGCGAGGCCTGTGCTGGTCATTATCAGCATCCCGCGGTGCTGACGGCTGCAGTCTCTGTTGTGGCATAACTTTGTCAGCCAGACCTTTCTGGGGGGAGGCAGAGTAAAGTCCACGACCCCCACGGCTCCTGCAATGCCGACACAGCAGCTGAGGTACTGGCACCCACGGGCACACCGCCCCCCAGCCCGGGGCAGTCTCTTGCCAGCTCTAACCCCCCCCACTTTCCTGCCTCCCTCCACCCTGCAAGGGCATTTCAGATGCCCTCTCGGACTGTCCCTTCAAACCACCCAACCACGCAACCCACTGAGCACGACCACTGAGCCCTAAAAGCCCTGACCACTGCAAAATTACCTTCTCCTCTTCTTCAGGAGCGCTGCGGCCGGAGTAAAGCAGCAGGCGCTCGGGATGGCCTTGAAGCCTGGGGCAACTTTCTCATGCCTGTGGTAGCTCACCGCCCTGGATGTGACAGCTGTGACTCCAGAACTGCAGAACGGTTTGAGGTGGGAAGGGAACTCTTGCAGGTCATCTGGTCCAACCACGCCCTGGAACTAAAAAGTAGCCACAGCAAACAAAAGAGGGGACGATTTAAAAAGACAGAGAGGGCATTAAGGAAAGAGAAAAACTCACTAAAAAGACACTGAAGGGAAAAAGAACATTTTAAAAGCAACAGGCGTTGGTGAAATAAAGGAAAAAATGATCACACAGGGATACCGAACTAGAACAGAGGCACAGAAAAGAAAATTTAAAAAGCGGCAGCACTAAGGAAACACAAAATAGCGACAGCAAACTAAAAGACGTAGAATGAAAATTTAAAAAGTGATGACACTAACCACAGAGATGGAAGATGAAAAAAAGGAGGGAGAGGCAGGACAAAAGCACAGAGAGAAATGAGAAAAGGGAGCAGTAGGACAAGAGAGAGAAAGTGAGAAAGGAAGGGGGAGCAGGACAGAAGAATAAAGAAGAGGAGAGGTCTAGGAAAGGGGCGGGGGCGGCAGAAATAACAGCAGCATGGAAAAAAGAGGTCCAGGTGATGGGCAGGAAAGGACCAGGACGCACAAGACGTGTGACAGGGCCCTGAAGGCCCAGGACTCACCACAGCTCTCGCTCTCGGCACTGCCGGGAGAATTTGACAGGTCAGATGCTTCTTTCTCCTTCCTTCCTCCTGCCCCTCTTCTTCTTCTGAAACTCCAGTCGCCTGGTTGTCCTCCCCCTCAAAGAATACGTGGGTGTCTCTCAGCTCTTACAAGACCAGGCTTCCGACACACGCAGCCTCGCTTGCTCGCGCACTACGTGGCCGTACCGCGCTTGGGGTGACGCACGCAGACCCTGGGTGCACGCTGGCGGTCTGACTGTGAAGAGGGCTCCTTCCTCACCCAGAGAGGCAGGCTCTCTCTTCCTGCACTGGGAGGCGGGTGCTGCACAGATGGTCTTGATTTTCTCTTTCTTCCCCTCTCTCTGGTCTCTCCAGCTTCAGCCGCGGCAGCTCCTGTCCGCTGTCCACAGCCGGGAAGGGCTCCGCCTGTCCCTTTTTGCCCCCGTGCCGTGAGAAGCGCAAGGCCAGGCAGAGACACCCCACACAAGCCTGAGGTGGGCGCAGTCAACGGCACCCCAGGGCAGGAACAAACAAGCGCAGCCTCAGCACGGCCTCTGGAAGAGGGAAAGAAGCAGCACTGACCATTATTGCTGTAGATCGCACGTGGCCGGAGACCCACCTTCCACCTCCCACTGCGCAGCAAGGCATCACAGACCCCATGGACACCTACCAAGGTGCATGTCCCGTGCAGAGAGCCCACGGGGCACCACAGAGACGTGGGGAAGGCACTGCATACAAGACAGAACACAGACACCACAAACGACACGAGGACACAGACACAGGCCAGAACATGCACATCCTGTGGGACAGACCCTGCTCTCTTCCTCCAGACTTAAGGAAGCCTAAATAGCCCTCTCCACAGCCCTGATGGTAGAGCCTCTGCTGGCCCCACCCTACCCACGGCTTTTGCCCCTTGACTTACCTTTCAGAGAGCACGCTCCAGAATCCATCCTCATCAGGAGCACGTCATCTCACTGGGATGCTCCCGCATTCAACAGGTTCCTCTCCATCACCTGCAAGACAGAGCGCCGCCAGTCACCGCAGACGTGGAGTTTGGCCTGGTGCATGCCGGCCTCCCAAGCTTTGGGGTCCCATGCCACCCTGACCCCCACCCCCTCCTTTCCCCCCCAGCCCCCAGCGCCCTCCCACAACCCTCCGCCTCTCACCTGCCTGCAAAACCAGCCAAACTGCATTCTGCTTTTGGCCCCCAAACCAGCTGCCTTAGTGCCTCTTATGAGCCCAAAAACCTGCCTGCTGAGCCGCTTCTCAAGTCCCAAAAAACGCACTTGACCTCTGTTTCTGAGCCCAAAGCCACACAACTCCGTCTGTTTCTGAGCCCCTCAATCAGCCACACGCGTCTGTTCTCAAGCCACAGGAAGGCAAAACGTTACGTCCATTTCTGGCCCACAGCACAGCTCACCCCGTCTACTCTCTGACCCCCTCCGCAGTCCCCACGGGCGATGCCGAGGGGTTGGAGGGGGGGAATGCAGCCACCCCACAGCCCTGCACCCCCAGAGCCCCACGGGCGGGTTTGGGGAGCGCTTGGGGATTGCGGCACTTCCGGGGGCCGCCACCGCGCATGCGCACTGCCGGGGCACGGTCCTGGGGAAGCCGCGGGCAACCCGCGGGAAACCGCACGAACCCGCCACAAAACCTCCCCTCCCGCTGCGCCGCGGGGCCGCGCCGGTAGCGAGGACTGTGCCGTGCCGCGCCCGGGAGCGACGCAGCCGCGCCCGGGAGCGACGCAGCTGCCGGGCAGCCGAGTGCGCGAAAACTACTGCTTCGGGCGTGCCTCGGGGAGCCAACATGGCCGACCGGAAGCCCCGCTCACGTGACTACAGCGCCCGCCCGTCGCCCACACACCCGGAAGCCCGGCCGAGCGCGGCCCTGGGAAGCGCCGCCCGGCCCCGACCCGAGCGGCTTCTGCCGCCGGTCCCGCCGCACCGCGCGGCCCCCCCGTCGCGGCTTTACCCGGCAGCCGCCTGGCGACCGACCGCGCGGCCCCGCTCCCCTTCTCTCTGCTGCTCCCGCGGCTCGCACCGGCTCCTCCTCCAGCACCGCCCCGGACAGGGAGGGGCCGCTGCCCGCAGCCTCACTGCCCGCCCCTGGGGCTCCTCCAGCCTGGCCCACGCTACCCCCTCCCCGCGGTAACTCTAGCGACCAGCACCGGGCTTAAGGCCAGGTAGCGTGTCCTCAGTGCAGCCTCTGGAAGAGGGCAAGAGGCAGCAGCACTGACCGTTATTGCCGTAGATCACCCCCGGCACTTGCTCACGGGCGGCACCGGCGCTGCCGTTCCGCGCTTTGCGCCCCGAGCACCCGCCGACAGCGCGCACGGAGTGGGGGCGGCACTTCCCGAGCATGACCCCGGGCACGGCCGTGCGCGGGCGCGGTACCCGGGCTGCAGTACCCAGCTTTAACCACAGGGTGGCAGCACAGAACACGACAAACAGCCGCGCCGTTCCGCCAGCCCGGCCCCGCGCTGCAGTACCGACATTTGCCCGCCGGGCGGCGCCATCGCCCCATCCCGCCCCTCGGAGCAGTTCCCGGCAGCAGAAATGACGCCCGCAGCAGCCCCCTTCTACCATCCCAACGCGGCAACTGCTCCCCGGGCGGACAGGGCTCGCGTTCCCCGGCCCCGGCAGCGCCGGCAGCAGACACTGCAGAGAGAGTTTTCACCCCGGCGGCAGCACAGCGGGTGCTGAAGGCAGCAGGGCACAGACGGAAAGCTGCTTTGTGCCAGGGGGGCGGCTGCGCTCACAGCAAACAGCACGGCCGAGCAGAGTCGGGGACAGCGGCGGAGCTGCACAGCAGCGATGACACGCTGGGGACCCGCGGGCTCTGCGGGGCTGTTTGCACCTTTCCTCACCTCTGGGCTACCGGTGCTCTGCTCTCCTCCCCCGGCATCCACACGAGGCTCCCTGGGCAAGGCCTGTCCCTTCGGGAGGAGACGCCGCACAAAGTTCCTCCCCAGCCTGCCCTCCAGCGCGCAGCGAGCCGTGCGGCAGGGAAAGCAGAGAGGCCCGTTGGGCTGGGAGATGTCCTCAGCAGGGGACCGCAGAGCCCGGGAGGGTCCGTCTTTGCTCCGGGCAGCCGCGGAGCCCTGTGCTCCTTGCCGCTCCCACCAGCGAGCACTTTGCTGCCTGCAACACGCAATACTTGGTCGGCTGGAGGGGCTCTTCTGCCACTGGGTCAGGCGAGCAGCTCAGTGCCTTTGGCTGCCTAATTCACCTTAAAACACACACTTCAACCCTTGCTTTCTTTAATTGAGACCCCTTTAGCTATCTCCTGGCCTGCCAGCCGTTTTCAGCTAGCAACACAGCTGACCTACAGTGCTGGTGGAAATAGAGCGGTCATCTTGCTTTGATGGCAAAAGGTCATGACAAACAGCTTGGCTTTCGTGGCTCATACTCATACGCAAAGACTCAGAAACACTCCATGACATGGTTTTGCTGGAAAGACACATTTTAATCCTGTCCCCAGAGGCGGGGGTGTTGCATGACATGTTGGGGACAACTTTCTCTGCTAGCAAAGCTGAGGTCCACCCCAGATCCTGAAAGGAGCTTGCTGAAAGCTCTCTCAGGTGCCAGCCCCAGGGCAGAGGCTGAGGGCTGGAAGGCAGGGGCAGTTTTTGGGTGGTGGTGTCAGCTATGGGGAAGGATCTCAGGATGTTTGGGGCCCAGAGGTAGGATTTGGGGCTGTGTGGCAGTGGTGCTGGAGACCCTGAGGCAGGGTCTGGAGTGTTTTGGGGCCCTGGGGGCAGGCTTAGAGGTCTTTGAGGGTACTCAGCCAGGGTCTCATGGCCAGTCAGAGTTTTGGGGCAGTGTTTGCTGGCTCTGAGGCAAGGTTTTGGGTAGCTGAGAGCCACAAGGATGCTGTAGAGCCAGAGCAAATGGCAAGGAGAACCCCAATGGAGTAGGAGGCTGCTGGGAGGGCAAGCAGGTTGCAGAAGCATTGGTGAGGGCCCTGCCCTTTACCCTACCTGAACCAAAAGAGAGGCTGTGTGGGTCCCGTAGGGTGCTACATGGCCACAGGGAGGTCCCCTGAGTTGGGTGGTCCACACCTCCACCCGAGCTGTGTCACATCATCCGTTGTTTCCTCACACCGTGACCATGCCCATAGGCGCAAGAAAGGCCAGGACTGAGGTGCAGAGGAGGGTGAGTTCACTGGTGCTGCCCCACCGTGCTCACCAATGACGGTGCCCGCTGCCACAATGCTGTGCCTGGGGCCCAGCCACGCATTCATGGCCACTGCTTGCAGTCAAGAGCTCACACAACGGCCATGGGGACAAATGACTTTTTACTTAGATGTGAGTTACAAAGGCAAATTTTGCCAGGAAAGAAAGAAGACAGAGTTTGTACTTGTAGCTACTCCCACAGTAAATAGTTGTGTAATGGAGTAAGCAAAGCTAAGTCACCAGTAAATCATAGAATACATATATTTTAAGTGCTGAGATGGGATCTTTTAAAAGAGCTTTTTCTTTTTAAAAAAAACCTCCACAGTTCCATACTGTTGCTCAACTAAGATGAGTAGACTCCCATTTTTAATATTACTTTTAAAGAACCGATTTGTTGGGGTTTTTTTTTCAATTTTTGCCAAAAATAGATGTAGGCAACAAGGGAATTACTGTAAATCACAGAGCAAGGCTGCTTTCCACACAGGTACTACACAGGCCTCTAACACCTCATCACCTTATCCCTAAATATCAGCTGGGTTATAGCTGAAATTTATTTGAGAGACATTGGAAAGTATTAAAAGTATTAATTAAAAAAAAAAAAGGTGGGGGGGATGATCAATCCCTGTGGCTCAAGAGCTTGCAGAGTACAGCTGCATTTTCTTAACAATCATTTTATAATGTTCTACCATTATTCTCATCATCCCCAAATCAAAGGAATTAAGTCCTTCTACAATACACAAAATTCAGAGGGAGGAAAAAAACAAACCCAAACCAAAAAAAAAAACAACTACCCACCCCACAAAAGAACAGGCAAGACCTTTATCCCATTTCAGGCCTCTTCTTCAAGATTTCAGTAGAAATCCAGTTCTGAGGTATCTCTGTCTCAGATGATCTGGACCACAAAGATCTTTCTTGGGTTTGGCAAGTAATTTTTGTTATTGGGTTGGACTGCACATGCACCAACCAGTATGTTTAAACACAGTCTAGACACCAGCAGGTTGAAATAAATATGTGCTTCCAAGACGACTGCAGAACAGTTATCCTCAGGGATGTAGCCATTTCAAATACTATGAGGATCTTTCATGAGAAAAAAAGATCTGATCTGAAGTAATCTGAACAAACAAGTGACCTATGAGCAACTTGAAATTTGCAATTAAGGTATATGTCCCTTTTTAAAAAATAAAAATGTTAAAAACATTGGAGGGAGAGCTGGAGCAACCGATGAATTTAAAGGTCAGAATTTTATTTTTTTTTTAAAGAGTCCCTGCATTTTTATTGAATATAGCAGAACCAGCAGCACCACCATGGTAAAAAAAAACCCCAACAAAGTAAAAGAAAAGGGAGCTTGAGTATAGCTAGAAAAAATTAACTTTTTAAAAGCTAACCTATTTAAAGATAGTCTTCTTCCTTTGACAAGTCTGCAAGTAGAACCTAATATTTTATTGCATCAGATACAGATATATAGAACATTGCTCTAAACTGGAAAAAAAGTTATTTTTACATTTCAAATGCTTTGCAAGCAACATTAAAAGTTGACATGTTTCAAGAATTTCTTTAAGTTTGCCTCCCCCAAAGGCTTATTTTCATCTGAAAGCACTAGTAAATACATTCCATGGTCCCTCTATTTAAGGGGCCATCTGTAAATTATTACAGTGTGACAAATAGAAACAAATCAAGAAGAATGAGACACTAAAGCTGTTATATGTGGCTATAGTACACAATCACAAACAGTTCAGCGACCATTTATGACACTTACTGATTTCCCCAAACCGTAGTAATTCTATCTTGGAAACTGGCTGCTGCCACCACCACCACAAGCTTACAAGCAAGTGGGTAACCTGGATCTTGGCCATTTTTTGTTTTGGTCATTACTGTTGGAGAATAATTGGAGTCTGAATACAATCTGCAATCCTTTTTTGCTTTCAGAAAGAGGTAAACCGACAGCTGTACAGTGCTGGCTTTCTCTTTGCACAGGCAACCAGAATTAAGCCTCATGAAGCACACAATTAGGCAAATAAAGCATCCAGATGCCCTAAGTATACTCTAACATTAGTTTAACCCCCAGTGCCATGTAAAAATACATTCTAAATTAACTGCTTTTCAGGGGACCTTCAAAGTTGAAGATAAAGATCATAAATAAACAAGAAACCAACTCCCTGCAGACTCAATCAGAGTTGTCAATTCACAAGAGGTTCTTAGTCCTCCTCCATGATACATTTGATATATTTTAGCACAGCATGGGCATATACTGATACATAGCTATGTCATTAGAAGTTGTATGTGCAGGTTTCTATTCATGTCCCCTTTCACAGACTTGCTGTCAGAGGTTGGTTACTTCCCATAGAATTTCTTATTCAGAAGAAAGATCAGAAGATTGACATTCACTTTTGCTCTGTCGAACAACTTCATGACCGCAACACCTTCATACTGCAGCTGCAGAAGATCCTGCCAGAGAGAATACCTTTATGAGCGAGGAATCCTCAGGAGCCTATAGAGAATATACAAGACCCTGTGGTACAGTATGTTTTTGAGGAATATCTATTGCAAAGTACATGGCCTAACACAGAAAAACGGGAGACTCATTAAAAGATCCATGCACACTGCGTGAAAAATCAAGTTCTCTAAGGCATTCAAGATCTTAATTTTTTACAGCTGTGTTTATTAAAAAAAATTACAAGAGAGGGCAGAAATAAAAGACCATTCTAAGAAAGCCAAATTTCAGATCTAACCATCTCCAGGCTTTTTATTTGCACAGTAACCATAAAGTTGTTGTAACGTTTAGAAAGGGTCTCATATGTACCTAATTGTATTATGTACCCATGAAACATTACAACATTCCACAGCATCACTTTCTAAATCTTAGTTGCCACAGGTCTCAGTGAGGTGGTTTAGAGCACTGCAATCTAGGGCAGAGAAAGAAATGAGTCTCTCGGACATTTATGTAGGCAGTTCTAGTTACACTTTGCTGTTGTCAGTGATGCACCTGACAGAGTAGTAGAACTCCCTGCACTGATTTCTCAGCAATGAGTAGTTTTCAGCAAGCCCACTCTTAAACAATACATATTGAAGGTGGTCTTCAGGTAGTGCTACTGCAGGAAAATGTTGTGTGCATTCCAAAATCCAAATCTGGCTCCTGCAGGTGTCCAGCCTGGGTGACACTGGAGTAAACAATCATAAAGCTATTTCTGCTGCTTTCTGTAAAAATTTTGGCAATGGCATGCAAGTCTTTTTAACTGATGCCACTGTTAATGCTATACTTGGATGACCAAGGGCAGTTCCCTCACTGCTGTCCTCTCAGAACATCTGCTTCTTCTGCAAAGCAGTGCTACAAAGGCATAGTGGTAAAGCGACACATGTGCCCGAGGAACAAGTGACCTTGGGTAGCCCCATGAACCAAGAAGTTTGTGACCAGCTCTGCCAGATTAGGACTGGAATGAACTACGGGACTCCTCAGAGTACACGAATGGGCACACGCAAGGCAGCTGTGCCTCCCAGCAGCCAGTGGGGCGGCATGGACTTATCCCAGTGCAAGGTGCTCCCACACACAATCTGTTTTGAGACCCCTGAGGCATTCATAATTAACAAACCTAATGTCAAGTTGGGTGGGGGCTGGGCAGGGACAAAGTGGAAGAAGGGGACAGAGGCACCAGGCAATACAGTACTGCCGTAGGAGGAAGAACGGGGAACCGTTTGGGAAAAGGTCAGTCCGTACGCCTGTTTGGTAGTCTGGCCTAAGGAAAGGTTGAGGACTCCTAAGAACCGTATGGCTGAAGAAACCAGGAAGTATAGGGTGGCAGAAAAAATACCACTATGTGATGACCGGCTGAAGCCACCACACCCAAGGCCTGGCTGACTGCTGCCAGACTCCCAGTCTCTGCTGTAGCAGGAAGTTCTTGAAAATGCATGTGTTCATTTTGTGTGTGTGCATCTAAATGTTACTAAGAACACAGACTGACATCAGGCTTTCACTTGTAAAGAAATACAAGTAGTCCGAATCCCCCATTTACATTGCATCTGTTTCTCCTGCAACAAATGGGTTGTTTTTGAGAGCATTTTTCAGACTGTTCAGGCAGATAACATGTCATTAGTGTTTTGATGAAGAGTCTGGCAAGTGGAACTTATATGCCACTATTAAATAGGACAGTTCTTACCTGATAATGTAACATAAAGGTTTCCATTTGTACTCCCATGAATTTTGCTTTTACCTCGAAATCTCCTACTTCTTCTGTTGGACTGATTTCAAATATCACGTTTTTAAACCTATGAAATTTGAGAAATGAAAAACCACAGTTCATTACTGAACACGTAATTCCTACTGGAACAGGGAGAGAATATACAAGATGAAACCTGAAGATGAATTCCTAAGAACTATATTCTTTATTCTATATCCCCATTTGGAATGAGACCACAAAAGCTGACCAGACAATACGACAGTGAATAGAAGCCTAACAGATTCTACGTCCGGTAGACCACATCTTCACACAAGCATAGTATAGCCCGTGCAGTCTAAACAGTCTACTTTAGTGCTGCACAGCCACACGTCATTTAGTGCATGAAGTACAACATATGATTCAGGACTGAAAAAAAAAGTCTAGTAACAGGCAGTCTCTCTGTATTCCACCAAGTTCTCAAGGCTAGCAAACTGCACCTGGACCAACTCAAGCTAGCATTAAGTTGATTTTTCAACTGAGAGCGCTAATAATCATAGTAGCAATTGACCTGAGGAGGTACCCTTCCAGGACTGTGGGGATGACAGGGAAGGGGCGGGTGGGAAGAGGATGTCATGTTTAAATCCTGTTACACTTCTCAACCAAAGAGCTGCTTTGCTTCAACCAGGAAAAAAAAAAAAAAGAGAGCTGTAAAGCGATCATTATGCAAGGTTGCTTGGCCCTAGAGATGCTAGCCTGGATCACCAAAACAATTTCTTCCGTTTCAATAGCTACATCTACCAACAACGCTGAATTCCAAGAACAAAACCACAAGACAATCTGTCACTATTTCAAACAAGCCTCAGAGCTTCTGTTCCTCAATTTCCAGCACCTAGACTAGTTCAAAGGAAGAGACAAGAACTCAACATACCCATTTTCCTCTGAGAAGGTTATTTAGCTCTGAGTTTTAGAAAGATACTCACTGGTTACTTTGCAGGTCCTCAATCTCTAAAAGCACTCCCTTCTCATGAAGTCGAGCTGCTGTGTATTTTAGAGAAATCTTTTTACTGTTTTTGCCTTTCATCTCCCGAGGTTTCTTAGAGACTCTGCGGAAAAAATAAACAACAAAACCCAAACAAGATAATCAGTCAAATGAGTAAAGAGATTTCGAACAGCAAACATTTAAACCTATTTGGATGAGGGGATAGAACCAATATAGCTAATTAACCGTGACTAAGGCAGCTGATAGATGATGTATTTCTACTAGTGAGTTTATCTACATAGCACTTGTAGCTCAGGTCAAATCTCTGATTTTCTACTATTTACCAGTAACTCTAACACTACAGGAGAAGAAAAAAAACCCACACCAACAGAAGTCCCCAAAACAGAACCACATGGTACTTCACAGAAAGCAGTACCATCTATCATTAGGCAAAAGAAGATCTGGTGACAACTGACATGGAGAAGGTCGAGATTACTCAACAACTTTCTTGTCTCCGTTTTCACTGGCAGTTGCTCTTCCCACATTGTACTGGGGAGAAAGACACTTTTTTTTTTCCAGGAAAATCTGAATTGTCTTGCACTATAACAACTGACTCCATTCAGGATAAAAAGAAGACGACAATTCATGATCAATGCTTTCCTTGTAGGTAACTGTTATTTTTATTCTCTGCTCCTAGGAAGGATGACAGGTCAGACTGAGCAGCACATGCATTATCTGGGCAACCTCCTTCATTCCCACTGGACTCTTCTGAACTCCCCTCTCCCAGAGGGACCAAAATTCTTTCAAATGTGTCTTTTTGACCCCATTCCAGGCACTGCCCTCTCCCTGCATTTTTCCACCACTGCTGAGACCCTTTCCCTAGAACTACTGCTGTGACAAAGAGCTTGGCCGAGAAGCTTTGAGCAGATTGTTCTTAGCGACAACCTACACGTGCTTCCTATAAGAAGCACTTCTAGGTCCGTGGCATGGTTCTGAGACACTTACTTGCCCTTGCTGGCCAGGTTATCCAAGCAGGTTTTGATGTAGCTTTTATAATAATCCACTTGCTCCCCATAAAAAGTAGCTTTGGAGTTCAAGGCACTGTATGTCTGCTGCAGCTTCACCAGCTCTGCCTTTCTTCTCTGACGGTATCTACGCTGATTTCGGATATCCTATGCCGCAGAGAAAAACAGGCACAGACTTAACAGTCATTTGAGCTCTCCAGCTGCTCAAGCCCAGAACAGAGTATTTGAAACACACCATTTGATTTTGCTTAGTCTTGCTTCATGCTACAAGCTGGAGCCCTCAGTTGCACTTGCCCCACTTTAAGCGTAACCACTTCTTCTCTGTGTTGACTGTTTTTGGAACTCACCCACCCTACACAGTAGTTCATTTGAACCTTTTGTTGGCTTTCTCAAACTTCAATGCTGTCCTAGTTGCAATGACTACAGTGGGCACTGACAGTACACGATCTAAAAGCAGGCAGCAATTTCTGCCACTGCTGGGTAGGAAAGGTATCTTACAAATCAAGCATTATAACCACAGCAGCGCACAGACATCTTTATTTTTCATTGTTAGTTGGCCATCTTTAAGCATATGATACCGTAATGCCGAACAAAAAATACATGTCTTCAAGTCGACTTCTATTTTGATTTTTAGCATGTATTAACGACAGTACGATTAATTCTAATTGGTTCCCTAAAGGCAATTATTTGTTTACTTTACATACATGACACTTCCCAAGTAGTTTTTTTGTAAGGATGTGATTTAAAATACATTGTCACTGTAGCAATGTACAACAGTATTAGACAACTTTTACAAGTTTTTCTCAGCTTCCCCCTTTATCATTTAGGTGTTCTTGAATGGGTACACTTAAATAAAAGTTAGGATGTCTAAGTTAGGGCAAAACTTCCTCTTGTGACTAGGTCTGTAGAGGCATTACTTAAATTAGTGAAAAAGAGCAGAAAAAAAGGTCACACATCAGGACTTCCCCTCCAAGGTATAACGCTTTCCCTTAAAGTACCTGAGATTCTGGCAACACAGTAATTTGAGAAAACACAAATGTCCTATAAAAATAAAGGACTTGCCAAGTGCCAAGAGGTGGAAACGCTGTGGCAGAAGGTAGGCTTCGTGTCTGTGAATTACTGCTACAAAAATTACTCCTCCTGAGAACTCCTGCCAGTTTCACAACACTGCAGACTGTGGGAAAACTCCCCTATGATTACTAGGAAACCACTGATTGGCATACCTTCGCGATATCATTGATTAGTTCCTGGTATTTATTTTTTGCATTCACTATCCCCAGTTCTGTCAACTTCTTCAGGCCTGTCTTGATTTTATCTTTTTTTTCTGCAAGATTTAAGTTGCCATCTTCCTTTACAGACACAGATTTTTTCATCTTATCAGGAGTTTTAGCATCACGAATGGCTCGTTTCTGCATAGCTCTTTGATGCTCCGCTTCCTAAAAAAAGAAAACAAAAAATTATAAGTTCAGAAGCAGATCAATTTTAAGGTGACAAAAAACCAGAAACAGACTGCCTGACCTTTGGCTTAACATAGGATACTGAATCCACGTTTGATGAACACATTCCACATACGGGAACCATCAGAAGCCTACCTGCCATTTAAAAAGGTCTTCTAGATAAACAGTTTCTAGCAACTCCCAGAGGAGTAAGATTCACACATACAATTTATTTCCATTATATCCCCTCCTCGTTATTGTTACACACTGCTCCAACATCAGTGGAGACAGCTTCACTGCAATACATAAATGCAGATTTCCAAGTATACCCACATATATCTAGATAGGTGACAATCTCCTAGTCTAGAAAAATGCAGGTAAACAATTTCGTACTTGCTCTGAGGTAGCTGGAGTTTCCAAGATTTCAGTCAGCGTCTCCCCTGGTTGGAAGCGGATTACATCGACAATTAAACGTTTTGTGCTGCAAAGACATCAAGGAGAACAGGAGAAAAAAAAACTTTAAACTGGAAGAGCTTCAATACTGTTCTGTTCTGCAATACCAACGTTACTGATTTACCTGAAATCAGATTATCACTGGATGCACGCTTAGACAGTAATAGACTAGACCACACCAGAACCCTGAGAAGCACTTTACTTATTTGACAGTGTTATCAAAAACTGGTTCCCTGAAACGATCACATATGAAGGATTTTCTCCCCAGTATCCCCTCAAACAGCAAGGACGTTACCCCATATATTCCAAGGCAGACCCAGTATTGCCAAGTGGACCACAGAAGCTGCAATTCCAAGGTGAAAGGTAAAGCAGGTAACAGCAACAGTGAATTTCTGCAGCTAGAAAAAGTCGGTAATGTTATCCATCCGTAAGAGTGCTTCAGTGCTTTGTAACAGGTATAAAAAAAACCTCCATAGGACTATTTTCTTGTGTGTACAGTAACTGATCCAAAGCAGATCCCTGAGTCCAGTCTGGTGATAGACACGGCTGTTCCTTGAACTCAACTGTGACTTAATCGTAGCCAGTGCCCACTCTGAGGCAATTTTGTCCTTGAGCCACACAATGAAACCAAACAGCACCTTCAGTACTTCACAGTTAGGCTGAAATTATTTCTGGCCTCACAAAAAGCACATCACATGGATGTCTTCCTCATCCACGACTTGGATAACTACCAACACATCTAGTAGGTCTTTATTTTTTAAATCAATGTCACTCTCTTCCAGCAGGTAGGGAAATACTGATGTATCTTTTGAGAAGCCCAGTTAATTTAAAGTTATTTTTGGAGACAAGATTTTCTTTTGGGATATCACTGTTCCGTCTAGGCCAAGTGTAAGCTGACCCCAACAATTCTCAGTTAAACTATCTAGCGCTTGAGCAGGAATGCATCAGAGTGGGTAAACATGCATGTGAATGTCAGGTAGCTGCTCTATATCTCTCAGCAACAAGGATTTGCTTAAAACTGTCCAAGACTTAATACTAGTACTAAGTCCTCTGGAATATAGAGCCTAGCGATCGTGAAATCCCTGACAGTCCATTGCTCTCTTTCCATTAGGCTAATAACACCTCTATTTCCCAAAAAAGGCTATCAGTCTCCATCTATTAAGAGTCAGGTTTGGGGGACAGTGAGTGCAGAGAGAAGGGAAGTGCATCATAAACCAAAAGAGGAGAGCAGCAACAGC
Organism: Strix uralensis; assembly: GCF_047716275.1. NCBI lineage: Eukaryota > Metazoa > Chordata > Aves > Strigiformes > Strigidae > Strix > Strix uralensis. Next base: position 26,365,861 of record NC_133982.1, on the reverse strand, counting down.
AAAAATATCCTAAGGAAATATTTCCCACAGACAGGGGAAAGCTACAGGGAGAGTATCGTGAACTACCATCGTCTCCTGCTTTGCTGGCAGGATACAGACATAATCCGCTCAAAGACTGTGTGAAGAAAACTGATTCTGCAGGAGCTAGCAAACTTAGCAACAGAACGTTATTCACATATACTAGACATTTAGTTACCCTTAAATTTTCTGTATGTCGCATGTATTCTATTGAAAACATTTGCACAGGGCATTATATAGATAACACAGATATTCATAGAATCACAGGATGGTTTGGGTTGGAAGGGACATTAAAGCCCATCCAGTCCCACCCCCTGCCCTGGGCAGGGACACCTTCCACTAGCCCAGGTTGCTCAAAGCCCCGTCCAACCTGGCCTTGAACCCTTCCACGGAGGGGGCAGCCACAGCTTCTCTGGGCAACCTGTGCCAGGGCCTCACCACCCTCACAGGGAAGAATTTCTTCCTTAGATCTCATCTAAATCTCCCCTCTTTCAGTTTAAACCCATTACCCCTCATCCTATCCCTCCCCCCTTTCCTGTAGCCCCTTTCAGTCCTGGGAGGCCGCTCTAAGATCTCCCTGGAGCCTTCTCTTCTCCAGCTGAACCCCCCCAACTCTCTCAGCCTGTCCTCACAGGGGGGTGCTCCAGCCCCCCGAGCATCTTCGTGGCCTCCTCTGGACCCGCTCGAGCGGGTCCGTGTCCTTCTGCTGTTGGTGCCCCCAGAGCTGGACCCAGCACTGCAGGGGTGGTCTCACGAGAGCAGAGCAGAGGGGGAGAATCCCCCCCCCCCCCCCCCCCCCCCGCTGCCCACACTGCTCTGGGTGCAGCCCAGCACACAGTTGGCTTTCTGGGCTGCCAGCACATGTTGCTGGCTCACAGTCAGTTTTCCACCCACCGACACCCCCAAGTCCTTCTCCTTGGGGCTGCTCTCCAGGCACTCCTTGCCCAGCCTGGATTTGTGCTGGGGATTGCCCCAACCCATGGGCAGGACCTTGCCCTCGGCCTTGTTGGAGTCCATGAGGTTTGCACAGGCCCACCTCTCCAGCCTGCCCAGGTCCCTCTGGATGGATCCTTCCCTCAGCGTGTGACTGCACCACACAGCTCGGTGTTGTTGGCAAACTCGCTGAGCGTGTGATTATTGATTCATCTAAATTTCACGTTAATAGACTTCAGAGTTAAAACTCAACTGTGATGAACACTACAGATTATTTACGATGATCTTTACAAATTATTCACATGCAGGCAAATCCAACTGCTGTCACACTCACATCTAGAAAGTTTTATTTTCTGGTAGTTTTCTGCTCCAGAACCGTCCAAGGTAGACTTTTAAAGAATAACAAATTCAACAGTGACAAAGAACTAACAGGAACAAATTTAACAGCCACAGCATTGAAAGGACATAGCTACAGGCTCAGTGTATTTGGAGTAACGGTTCCACGTTTGTTTAAATTGCACTTCCGTTCTCTTATTTTCACGTGCAGATTAACTGTGAAAATTCAGGTTCCTCATTCTCAAGAAGCATACCCCTTACTTACTTCAACAGAATCGTCCTTGCATCCATCTCTGCATTCTCATCACCAGGAACATCAAATTTATTAGTGAGTGTGAGAGAAACCTCAGTCTTTGCTAGCATTTCCCTGTTGGGGTCATTAACATTGCCAGACCCTTCCCCTGCCAAACCAAAAGAGTTTATAGATTAAACTGTATTCTTTACATTCTTGACTGCTAGAGCTTTGTAATTTTTCCCTATGTAATAGACCACAGAAAAACTACACTGGTTCCTATACTGTCAAAAGGACATTTCAAAAGCCATAAACGGCTTTTAAAAACATCATTTTGAACATCTTACACTTATTCTTCACAAAACTGAGAAAGCACCGGCCAGAAAGGCACCACAAAAATGACTAGTTTGTATGCCTTAAAGATGTACACGTATTCCACACTGTATCTCAGCATCTCACTGTACTGAGAAGAGTAGCTGACCTGCCAAAAATACTTTATAAATAAAAATATGACCATGCCTCTATGTCCGTGTCCTCATTAGAATGAATTTTCAAGCTAAGAGAGAAGCCCATGTTGGCAGCTGAGTTTATAATCTTCTATTAAACAAAGCCATCTGTCAAAAGGAATTTTTCTTGTTCTAATTGTGCCTGAACTTTCATCAGAACAGTTGTTAGGACACTTCCCCTCCTGCCCCCCTCTTTTAAAGGGCTGCAGAGAGGTTAAACTCTGACACATTAACCACATAGATACAATGCACACAGGAGAAATTACATGAAGAAGAAGGGTAAGTTCTAGTTGAACTCAGGGTCTAGGTTAGCTCTAATGCTTCTTTATATTCTGTTCTTTGCCAGTGCTCGGAAGAAAATGTGCTACCAATCATTCCTTTAAAAGGTTCCAACCTTTTAATCAAAGTGACTTCAAGACAAGCATTTTGCTGTCAAAGCATCCTCTCCAAAAACTGTGTCTGTTTGCCCCCCCCACTAGATTTCACACTTCAAACAGCTGCAACATAGATACCAAGGAAGGAGAGGCTTGTGCACCTTTCTAGTGTTTGTTATATCCTGAAGCAGTGAAACATGGCTCAGGTTTATAGAAAACTTTCACAGATTAGTGAAGTCAGTTCCTTCCTCCCCCACCCAGAATAAAGAGAATAAAATTCTTAATGTATAGAAAAAACTCTAAAGGATGGAAAAAACTTAATTGTCCATATGCCTAAGATCCTTGTAGGGTCACATATCATTTAATACACTTATTACTGCACTCTGGAAGGCATGCATACGGACGTCCAGAGTGGAGGACAGATCTTTGCAAACAAGCTGGGACAGACACACGCACAGAAATGGCTCCAGTGTAATGGAATGAAGAAAACATGTCAAAATATCCATCTGCCTTGTAGAAACTTCTGGAGTGGGGGTGAGGTGAGGAGGGGTGGAGAACAGCAAGAACCCCTCCCTTCTTTCAGGGTCACAAATTCTGCAGTTGGAGAGAATACACTGGAACAAATCTGCTGCTGCTTTTTAGAGCACATCTTCCCTAACGACCTATAATGATTCCTTAGTTTCTTTACTGCAGTTCAAATCATTTAAGGTAATATCACATATTTCTTAAGCACAATAAACTAGACAACCTATTAAGGACTCAATTGTAGGAACCTCTCCGAGATCATCCAGCAGCTCATGAATTGGATCGTTGTGCTCAGGAGCAATTGCATCTTGATGGTCTAAGAGCAACTAGATGGACAGAAAAAACATACCAACATTACTTTGAGTTGGTATCTTTTAGAAAAAGATCTTATTTCACTGAACTCCACAGCAGCAATATCAGTATGCAAAGCTGTGCCATTATCACATACTCAAAAACTTTCAAAAGAAACTTAAAGAAGTCACAAATTACTTAATTCTTAATTACTTAATTAATAAACCTACAAGCTCTTGCATACTATGAAAGACAACTTTTCAGCCTTGTATTTGGTAACCTTGCATTTCAGCCAGAAGCAGCATTTTCTTTGCAAGCACTGCTTATAAGGAGCAACTGTGACCAATGTATACTTACAGTGTGTGTATTGATGATTTCACCAATAGAAATATAAATAACTGGTTTAGTAAGAGTCACCAAGTCAGAATATTCATCAATATTAAATTTATCCTGCAATTCAGGAACCTCACAGGCAGCCTGAAAAAAACGTCTTCAGAAAAAAGGAGGAGAAAAGAATCAGTATGACTGACAGTCACATGATGTACCAAGAGCATTAACCCCCCATGACAATCCCAAGCATAGTCTCTCTGCTTTAAACTATGGTACATTATGGCATACACCAGTCTGACAGCCTTAATTTAACATATCAGAAGTAACCTAGTAAATTCAATTACTGATACTGGTCATGTTGATATTGGCTCATTTTCAGCATTCACGGGACTGGTCTATGGCTCCAGTGACGTTGTTCACACATCCTCCTGCCTCCACTGCAGTAACACCTTTTGCTCCCAGCAACCTCCGGTTTTCTTTCTTCCACAACACGTGAGGTCTAAGATGACAATTCTTGAACAAAAGCTTACTTGAACTATATGAATGACTAAATGCCAGTCTGCTTTACTCCTGAGCACCACTGGGTTTTCAGGTGGAGCTAGGGTTCACACAGGACAGAAGAATGTATGTCCATTTGTTGTTCATGTCCAAAGGATCACAATAAACATGTCCAGAAGCAACCTTTATTCTGGAAACTCCTAAGTCCAAACACTTGACTTCGCAATCTCGTTAACATACAATGTATTGTTCATAAATTCGAGGAACACATTTTACCTGCCGTTGTCACTGATGCTTACGGCAGCCTGGAGTGCAACCTCTTATCTTCAACAGACCGCATATTTGACAGAGACAGAATTTATCATATTTAAAATTTATTATTATCCCTTTTTACTTGCAATGTTACCCTCTGCCACACTTTTCAACTTAATTAGCTAAGGTCTTCTACCTGAATTTCTGGTATGACTGCGATAGGTATTCATTAATGATGCTTAGGTGCGCATTGTCTCCCATGAACATCTTATTGGATGCAGCGTGCTGCAACATCTTTGCAATGGAACCAAGGTTTCTGCGTTGATCCGTGGTCAGCTGACCTCCAGCTGAAAGATCAATGATGTCAAACGCATCTGGTGCGACAATGGCTGGATTCATGTAGCGGTAATAGAGTAAGTTGCCAACAATCTGGGAGAAGTTGAGTAGAGAAGAAATGCATCAGGAAACCATGATATAGGACCTGACTGAATTTTACTCAAACTACTCTGAGCTTTGATAAATTATTTTCTTGTAAGCCAGAGGCCTCTTCCAAGATAAAGGTTCTGCTGTGCTGCTGTATGCAAGTATATACTAGGATCTACAGTGTAAAATAAAATAAAATCATTAAGATGCAATAGGATGGTCAACACAAAGAAGGAAGACTGAGCACTACTAGTCACAGGACAATACAGCAGCAGATATTCCTATGCCTAAAGATTTAAAACTTTAACTTAAAATGTACAGACAGAAGACATTATAAATTACCAACAGACTACTCATACGAGCATGAGACAATCTATCAGGAGAATTAAACGTAACTGAGTTAGTCTAACAGAGGGCAGAACGATCATGGTATAGAGGAACCCAGTAATGCAGTGTCAATATGGAACAAGACCTAATTCTTAGAGAAGCATGCAAAATTGCCCACCATTTCTGACAAAGCAAAAATGGTGAGGAAGCATGGCACACCAAGGAGCTAAACTGAGGAAACTACTTTCCATTCCTTCTTCAACATTCTTTTCTATTTCAGAGTAATTCTTTGATAAGCCAGCAACATTTTCACACGTAGACCCCCAGTTCGCAAGAGTAACTGAGAAACCATTTAATTCAGAGGCAAGAAAATCAGAAGTACAGAAGACAAATGGCACTTGATGTTTCAAAACCCAATTTACCTAGTCAATTGTGAGCAGCAATAAACTTCAAGGAACCAAAAATAAAGATGTCACGTTATCCATATGGTCACAAATAAGACTTCTAACCTGTATTGAATGTTTTGCCAAAAGTAATTCCAGCAATGAAAAGGAATTAACCCAATACGCTGATGTAAAGCGGTAGTTCTCACACCACATGCTCTAGTATTTTCTGGTAGTTCACAGAAATTTGCAGAGGGCCAGGTCACTGAATCTTGGCTTTGCCTACTTGCCACGTGACCTAAATGCATGGAAGAGATTGGGGTCTGAACTAACAGCTGAAAACAGAGAAAAAAAAAATCTAGCCATTGCTGAGCAGCCCCAGAAATTATTAACTGCTTTCAGTGAGGTCATGTTTTTGACAACTGTTTCATGCAAGCCCCTACTGTACTCTCACAGATTATGTCATGGGATGACAACAGTCAAAGCTGTTTACTACCAGTAATAAGAAAACACATCTGTGAAAGAAACTGTATTAGTGACTTTCAAACTTGCAGAGGGAGAAGAACAGTATGTTATATGGGTAGCTTTGGTTGCTAAAAAATCTAGGAGTAGTCATTGCACGCAACTGCAGTTTTGAATTTCATGTGGACATTTACATTGTTTCCACAAAGATTAATGAAAACCGCAGTTTTCCACCTAAATTTACAGATGGAAGAAATTAATTCACCTGCATAGAAAGAATCGATGTCTCAGAATGGGAAAGCACAGAACTAGAAGAGAGAAGAAAACAGCATTCAGATTGGTAATTATTTTGTGATTGAAGCAGAGGTAGAGAAGTTTAAAGAGACGCTGTCAAGTATTCCAAGACCCAAACTTTGTTTTATTAACAAGCAAAGCATTCATGGACATAAAGGCTTTCACAATTACCAGAAGCCGTAAACCCAAAGAAACTTTAATGAAAACCCCAAAGCTATACTAATCTGAGACTGCCTACTATTAGGATCCTTCTAGTTCTCCAAACCTACTGAAATGCAAAGTATAAAACTGACCAGGCATCATGAAAAGTGACTCTCTACCCGTTGCTATCAAAATATCCTGGAGTGTTACAGATAGGGGAATTAGAAACATCAGAATTTTGCATACAGACTTTTTAACTTGACATTGTCTCTTTAAGAAAGGAGCAGCTGGCTGTGATCATACCAGCAAAATCAAGGTTTACTTTCTAGGCGCAAGAGTACCCCAAGTCAAGAAACCTAAAGGACCCAATGCCCAAGATATTAAAAGCAAAGCAGAAGCAACAGGACATCTCCTTCTGAACAACGTATTACATCTCAGGTGACATATATGAAGCTAACAATCAAAAGCCCAATATGAAACATTTTCTATCCGTAGAAGTACATAAGTTTATATATGTTTACAGGCACTCCTCTCCACACACATAGCTGACAAAGAAGAATGAGATGCGTTCACCACCGCGAATTTGGCCGACAATTATTCACAAAGTTGTTCAGATCCTCACCTTCAGAAGATCATCCTCGCCAGCATCAGGAAACTTCTCGTGCAGGGAGTCTTTTAGTACCTTGGCAATGAAACGCATTCCATAACTTCAAGAGAAAAAAATGGGCAAATAAGACTGCTGCAAGCATGAACCCATCACCAACTTCCCCGAGATAATACTGTGGTAACACCAGACTCACGGGATTTTGTCCACTGAACTAACAATGGCAGACAGGAACTTGTCTGTCACTGTTCTCATGTTTCTGATTGAGGCATCCAGGCGCGTCCTCACCTCTTCATGATTTAGAGCTTGTTCAGGTGTAACATCATATGGCAGTTTGCTATTTGAAAAAGCCAAACATGTGAAGGTGAGTATTCCTCAGGTTAGCGTATTTCAAGAATTTCTAGCTGGACACAGAAACAAGCTTATATTCACTTAGCTGCCAAGAGCTGTGCATTGCCTTCAATTAACCTTTCAGGCACTGGAGGAGCTGAATACTTCTTGTTTTTACTCCCTCTACTCTCCCTTGCAATAGCCACTGTGAGAAAAGGCCCAGCTAACTCAAAACTGGTTGGGTTTTTTTGTGGGTTTTTTTATGGCATACACACATGCACACTAAGGAAAAAAGTGTCATCTGAGACATGCAGTGGTACTTCAGTCTGCAAATAAACTGGTGAAAAAGCAAGCTATGCATTTGAACGTTAACATGATAAAATGCTTGGACACAATCCAGCAGCTAGAACAGCATCCGTAAAATTGCTGTAACATGCTATGGGTAGGAAGCAGTGCCAAATGCGTAGTTACGTTTTCTCCATGAGCTAAAGTTACTGCACAGTACTCCAGTGAAGACAGACAGATGAAGCAGGTAATTCATATAAGTGTCTCCTAAATCTCATGTAAAGAGAAAGACTTGAACACACACTTTTGCCTGCATTTTTAACACACTCAGAATTTTGAACTAGGCGTACATCAAGATATATGACTGCAGATTGCTCTGAATGGGGAAACTCACTCATCTGTATGGTGCTTTTTGTGGGTTTTTTTTAAAGCTATGTTAAAGAACCCAGACACAATAGAACACAATAGAAACCTCAAGTTCTAGCAAATCACACGCACTGGAAGAAACCAGAATGACACAAAACCATCTAGTACAATCTAACTGTTATCAGTGTCTGATATTAATTAGAAAGATGTTAGGACTAAAAGAACTGCAATCTCACACTCCTCCACCAAAAGAGGCTTTGCTGGCTTGCAAATAGTACCTAAGTTTGCAGAGGCTATATACAACATGAACAGAGACTGACACGGACAGATTCCCAAATAGTTTTTCTTACCATGATTTCTTTTAGGTTAGAGGGCACCTCATAGCTCATTACCAAGTCAACGTAGGCAAACACCAAAGAGCATTTCTTCTTCCATCTCCTAATGAGATTCCCTTTCAATACCCTCAGCACCATCAGCAGAACACGATCTTTAGAACTCTCAGATGAAAGCCATCTTAGATGGAAAAGCCGGTATCAGCTGGACACAGGCACGCAGTGAAGCCAGGGATGGTTTGGACTGATTAACAGAGCAGTGCAAAGCAGCCAAGCAATCTTTAGAAAAACACAGTAGAAACAGTTCCCATACCTGGCCTCGCCAGTTTGAGACTCCATCTGGTTAACCCAAGACTTGTAAATATCCACTGGATCAGTTTTGATGTTGAGCGATTTGTCATCGATGATTTCCTTCACAACTGGTGCCAGGATCTGTCTCAGGGCGTTCTGACCACGGGCACCACGGTTGAAACTTACCACCATTTTAATAACAGTAGGATTCCCCGTCACAATTTCATGTATTTGGTCTACTTTTGATCTGAAGAAGAAAGACTCTATATGAAATATGAGGTATGCATAACTCTGTCAGCTTTAGATCCATTTCCCAGCATAAAACAAAATGTTAAAGAGCATCACCCTCACGAAACAGATGATGGATTTGTACTAAAAATCTTGATACAGCAACAAACTACAACACTGTGTAAGACCAATACTGGAACACTTCTCAAGACAGATGAGGCAAGAAACTTATGACCTCTGTTCGGGAATTTCAATGCAACTTGCCAGTAGTCATCTCAATGACAGTTAAAGCAAAGGTGACTGTACGTTGTATTTGACAGCACAATTCAAAAATACAAAGGAAACAGAGCATGTGCTATGTAGAGAAGAAAAAGAACAGCAGGTTTCTTCTAGTATTTAAAATGAGAAAACAAGCAATTGACAACAAAAGCCACTCCTAGTATACAGCTATGTGAAACACAGCAGCGGAGAACAAAATTTCTACAATTCCCAAGCATTAATTTAAGGGGTGAAAAAAAATAATCTCTTTTAGAAGTTATTTGTTTCAGGGCATATTCCAAAGTGCTTAAAGAGTAGTTCCTCAGAAATGTTATTGCACATTCTTCTTCACAGCAAGCTGGGCAGCTCTGCACTGTAAAGAACTGAAGTCACACAACACCAAGCTCCTAAGGCCCAACTGATCAAGCAAAACATGCCTGAGGACAGAGTCCCTAACACTGACAGTAAATAGAAATGCCAAACAATAAAGACTCTCGGTTTCAGCCTCCTCAGCAGCTTCTGGAAATCCAGAGAGCTTAGTGTTAGCTCTCTCCCCAGCTTGTAAAGCCCGAGTTTGCTTTTTGTTGGAGGTGTTTATAGCCAGACACTGGAGAACTGAGATTAGCCTGAATTTCAGGATGATTTTGCATCAGATTAAAAGTAGCTGCCGTGTTGAGCAGTGAAATCTTGACTGAAGTAAAAAGCCCTCATCCTCAATGGACATACTCAACTCTTCCTTTATAGACCTCATTAAGAACAGATGTGAAGTGGGAAGAGGACACTGAAGGGACATGTTAGCATTATCTGCATATTAGCATGAGACATAACATGAAAACTGCCGCAATTCAAGAAATTGCCAAAACTGATTCAACAGCAAGAATGTGCCGTACGCTACCACATACTTGATCTCTTCCTGCAATGCTGTTTGGAAAAGCCGCAACAACAGGTATTCCTCTCTTTGATTGGATGCGTAGTTATACAGCGTGAAGATGACAGAATCCATGAATTTTGTAGATTTGTTTTGAGGCATCTGAAAAATCAGCTTGGCCAAGTAGGTTGGGTTAGTCTACAACAAGAAAAATGACTTAGTGTGCATGTCCACACAGGCCGCTGTCTATGGTGGCTCTGAACTACAGTGCATAACCAAAGACTGTGCCAAGACATACAAGCCTCTGAGACAAGAGGTTACCAAGCAGTGTTAGAAACTGCTTACCTGAAGTAAGTAGAACAGGTGCTGATAGGCTTCCAGCTTTTCTCTCTTCTCTTTGCTCAAAGCTTTCAAACCTCCCCTTTGTTTGTTGAGCATCATCATGTCAGAAAGCTGTTCCTTGTTCTTCTTGGTAAGTTTTTTGCTATGGGAAACAACATCCTGGAAAGAAAGAACAGGGACAGATTCTACTCTAAGTATTTTATAACAGGCAATATTGGAAAACAGTTGCATCTGAGAGCTCACTTCTCTTGTATGTGGAAAGGCAAGGTCAGGATATGCCTGGGGCTACTGAAGTGAAGCATTATTTGCGATGGCAGCAATTTCTCTGACTGGAATTACATGTTCTGCTTTGTCCCTGACTTTGTTCCTGAACTTGTCTGAAACCCTAGAAGGGTTAGTCACTCTCGGCAGAGCTGGTAGCATCCTGAAGATGCCTGAAAATGTCTTCCTTTTCTAAATTGGGCTTAAAACGTAAAAATCCTATTTCATAGTCAGCTAGGTTTGCTACCTCTGCCTACTCTGACAGCAGTGGCACTTTTCACTGCAGGCACCAGCCCAAAAGCTGCAGTCTCCTTCCGAGATTAATTTCACTACAACTGAGATTTTACACTGGGAGAAGCCTAGTGTCATGCCATCCAGGACCAAGTGAAAAGCTGACCAGAACTTCAGCTTGAAGAACAGGCAGTGCTGTATCAGCAAGAGCTTTTTTTTTTGTGAAATTAGTCACATCAGCCAAATGATAGAGGGGGCCTCCTTTAACCAACACCAAGTGGCACGAGTGTGTCTCCAGCCTCTGAAATCACCGCCATCACTGCAAGCTTGCAGAGTGTCGCTTGTTTAACCACAAAGGAGCAACAGAACAGAGTTCTCAAAGCCTTCAAACACACAATCTGTTGCATTAATTAGGTCAAGACAGTCTGGTGTTTGTCTTTTTGAGCTTCAGGTCTTGTTTCTTCTCCTTCTGCCGTTTTCTTTCCAAGGATACATACTAAATTAGTAGAATGGAATAAGAACGTACTGGGAGTAAAGTCTGCAAGGCTAGGGCAATGTCTTCCGCTGGGCCTGAGCAACTGACATCCAAGGCCAGGAGCTCTCCATGCTAACTACCACTGAGCTCAGTTCAATCTGTAGCTGGTCTCCCATCAGCACATTTCCTACCTGCAAAGTAATTTTGTTCTTCACTAGCAGTCCAATTTTAATGTCCATGAGATTGAGGTCATTTTCCAGTTGCTGATTGGATCGGATCAAGGTTACAACCTCCTCACGCAGTTTCATTAGCTCAAGCTCCTCCTGAAAATCTTGGTCACTCTGATCTAGCAAGTGGACAAATTTCCGGACCACAGCCATAGGTGGGTTTTCAGCATTAACTAAAAATAGGCATGAAAACATCAGGGGATGGGAAACAGAAGTAAACATATATCTTATCTATGTTTAAACAGTGTATCAAGGAGCAGCCAGAATAAAATTAGCACCACCATGTCTAAACAGCTTCTGACATTTTGAATTTCTTGTTTTGAGTAAATCATGAGAGAAGCAAACAGTAAAGAATGACATCAGTATAAGTCTAGGGTAGTCCACGCCACCAAAGTTAACTGCAAAGCTATGGTTCTATTTTTCAGCAGCAAAAGCAACAGTTGGAATCACATTTTCCTTCAGCCTTAAGAACTACCTACTCTCCCACACTGCCCTACCAATTTCATCCCAATCGCTCTTCAAAACTGTCTTGATATAATAAGATCACACTAGGAACATCCCTTGCAAACAGAGGTTCAAGGAACATCAGTTTTATCCTCTTGGCAATACTTACTGAGCGTTTTGTAGTCTTCTCGTGCCTTGTTTGCTCGTATAAAGGCTTGAATTTTTACAACATCATTTATCTAGGATTAAAAAAATAAAAGCACTTGACCTCATTCTGGAAAGAGTACAGAAGTCATGTACCAAATTCATTTACCAAGATAGCCTCTTACGTGGTTTCTGAAATACTGTAGACGATCTCTGTAACGCCTTCTGGCTTGATACATCCTGGTCATTGACTGAATCTATAGAAGGGAAACCAAAATACTCAGATAAAAACCTTTCCTACAAAGTTCACTACCCAAAAGGTTTACCAAAGAAGTCACTAGAGAGCCTTCACTACCTTCACTACTTGGTCCTTTTGTGCTCGCAGGTAATCCAAACGAATTTGATATGCCTTCCTCTGCTTGTAGCCGCGCCACTGGGACTGAAAACACAAAACAGCTGCACTGACTTTACTTTTCTACTTGAAGAGAAATAACTACAAATCTGAGCTTCTTTCTGCTCCTCAGCTTCCCAACTTCCCTCTTGGCCAAGTAAAATGTGGGGGAGACATGATTATCTTATCAAGAGATATACAGTGTGCAGCATTAACTATTTCATCAACTGTAATCACGAGACTTGAAACTGCTCCATGAAGAGCCTGGGCCTTCTGAAGCACAGTTAGAGATCAAGGATGCAGCTAAACAGTCAAGTTGACAGAAACTGTTCTACACGAGCATCTCTCAGACGCTGCTGCTGGCGAGAACAGTGATTAACATTATAAGCCTTCAGAGCAGGCTCACTGCTACTGATACTTGGAAGAAAAGTTAGGCAAGGGGTTCTACTACACTTAAAGGGAGAAAGTGTTATTTTAATGAGCTGAGAGTGGTTTTAGGGGTTTTGTTGTGGATTTTTTTCAAATATACACACAAAGCACGTGCTACTTAGGCAGAAAAAAACCACACATCTACTGCTCAATTAATAAAGTGGTAACAGGGTGCAAAGCATCTACTTCATTTGCATGCATTTCGGTTACAGCACCAGAGAAAGATTTTTTTCATTGTTCTCCTGTAAATGCACCCAATCTCATGCTGAATTATCCCACCATCTCTTGCAGGTCCTCAATCCTCAAAATACCTGGACAAATTTAAGAGACGAAGAATGTTACTCAGGAATACTGAAAGCCATGTTGTTTTTCTTCAATTCATGAGGAATCACAGTAGTAATTCATCACATGGCGTCCTGGTTTAGATAGGATAGGGTTAAGTTTCCCCAGCAGTGGGGGGAAGCTCTAGCGGGGTTATTCATATACCACGCTGAAGTCACCTCCTGGTGCCCAAGTGCGGCAGCGTGGGAGAGTCGGTTAACGCGTGTGTTATGCCATCTCTCCGTTCTCACTGCTGTATTGGTACATAGCTTGCTCTGTTCATTGTTATTACTGTTGTTGTTGTTGTTTGTTGTGTTGCTGTTGCACTGTTGTATTAAAACTTCTCCTTATCTCAGCGCCGGGGCTTTGTATTTCACTCCCGTTGTGAGGGAGGGGCAGTGGCCGTGCGGTCTCAGACCCCGGCAGGGACTAAACCACCACACATGGTATGATCACCACAAAGACATATAACAAACTTCATATCGCTCTATTCCCAAAACACTGAATCTGATAATGAAGTGATAGGTAAAGCTTCCTCAAATAAGTTCTCTCTCCAATTCTGCCTGAGAAGACTTTCTTGATTATATATGACATGGGAAAGTAAGTAATATACCAAAACTCTTCAGGAAAAGGAAATGCCTTCAGATCATTTGCAAAACGAGGTGAAAACAATTGTGTGCTGTAACTGTTTGAACTGAACAAAAACTGTCAATAAGCTTGCGTATAGAAAACAATTGCAGAGTATAAGTTTCAAACATAAAGGATATCTTTACCTGAATGCAAGTGATTGCTGGGACTTGTTTCTTCAAAAAATTCATTCTTGAGTTGAATTCCTGGCGAACAAGATATCCTCGACAGCAAGCCTGAAGTTTTGTAATCAGGTTCTCATTGGCCAGCCACAACTGCTCTCGGTTGTATGCCGCTGTGACTCCAGATATGGTGCTCTGGATTAACATTATGGTAGGAAGAAGAGTCAGAAAAAGAGAACGGAGATACAAGCATCATGATGTTACATCAGCTTTCTGTATCGTGCTTACAGGAAACTTCAACATTGCCTTTCACAACACCACGGACCGACAGGATGAATTTTTCTGAAATGGGAGAAGGAGTTTTGACACACACAAATCTGATGACACCCAGTGAAATAAATGAGTTACTAAACTTGTTAACGTGACTATGGCATTGAGGCATTTTCTCTTAAGAGCTGCATTAAGGATGGGAACAGTAGGAACATCATCTTTTCAGAGAAAGAGCATGTGTTATCTACGCTACCTGTATCTCCTCCCGTGACAGCTGCATGTCATTTTGCACAAAATCCGCTGGTTCATCCCATCCTCCCTCTTTGGTCCTCAGGTTATGATAATAATGATAGCCTCCTCTCACCCAGTGTTTCACCCATTCACTGCCATCGCCCCCTAAGAGCAGAAACTGAAGTGTAAGTCTCAATAACAGACAAGTGTCTTATCTGTCCCACATACAAATGTTGCAACTAGGAAATCCACACATACAGATGCTCCTTCCTCCAAGCAAGAGGAGGAATGTTTCCGAGTCCCTAATGACCTCATATGACAACTACCTAAACACAACACATCCTACAAGTGGACAACATTCTACTATTCACTTTTTAAAAACTTAGTTCACAAAGCATCCACAGTTGCCACCTGTAACACACGACTTCTCCCCAGAGTCTTTTTCACTTCTGGTTCTGATTCCACATCCAATAATATTGAATTTATTTCACTGTTAGCTACTTGACCTTTACCTGCTGCCATTTTTCTTCTCTTAACTTCTGACAGCTCTCGCTGGTACGTCTCAGCACATTCTGGAGTGACTCCATATAGCCCAACATCCGGTGAACGCAAGGCACTTAGGGTCTGGCTCACATCACCATGATCTACTGCTTCATTAATGGCCAGAATTCCTAAAGAGACTTGGATAACACAAGGAAGCAGGTTATCTTGGCATTCAGGGGCTCAGTGACTCACAGCAAACACAGAACAACAGAATAGAGCAAGGCAACTGTGAACACCTGCTTACAGTTGGTGTGTATACACACAAATATTTAAGTTTATATAAATACAAAATACAAATAAAAACAATCAGGCAACTTGCAGCATGGAGGCCTCTTCAGTAACCAGTGTCCAACCGTATGTGGTACTGCACCTGGCAGCACATAATTTGTGTGCCCCAAGTGCCAGTATGGTGCTGATTTACCACCAATATTTCTCAGCAACACACAATGTTTTAGCTCTACGCTGACATCCATTTTAGTTAAGGCAGTTTTTTCTGGCAGAGCAAGTCACAACTCTAAAGGGGCCTTTTCAACAACTAGTACCATCCATCCCTAGTGAAAAAAAGTATGGAGTAGTTTGTTAACAATTCAAAAACCTGATTGGGGAAAGACAGAGGGCAGAGGAAGAGAAAAATAACAACATGTCATTCCAGGGCTACTCTACAACCGCAACTCAAATACAGACGTATTCACAAGAGCACAGGAATCGCTCTGACACAGCGAACGTCAAATACAGTAATTTTCAGCAGTAGGTAAGACTGCAAAAATGTCTGTTCGTACATGGATAGATAAGGGTATCTGAAGATCTTATTCAGGCTTAAGGGCACATACTTTAATCCTGGTTTTGACCAAATGTTCCTTGCCATGATTCCTTGGTACCCAGCAAACAAACAGCGTATACACAGAACAGGTCATCAGAATATATCAAAAGACTTTAAAAACCCTCACATTTTGTTAAAGAGAATGCTTCTGTCAGGAACAACAAGAAAAAACCCAAACCAAAACACCCCCACAAAAACGTCAGTTTAAAAAAAAAAACCCCAACTTCAGCAAAGAGTAGTAATTACTTCACTGATTCTGGAGACAGAAATGACATCATTATAAAGACTGGGATGTAATGATGGGCAGGCCAGTCCGCCTGCAAACTGCGCTGAGGAGCAAAGGTGGGTATCACTGATGTGTGTGATTGTCTGCATTTGAAAAAGATGTGGCGTAGTCTAGAAATACTTAATAGAAGCAAGAGAAGACAACAGTATGCCACACAACTAAAAGGTAACGCGCACTGGAAAACACCATTTAAATTCTGCATGTGAACATTCTCATACTTAACCACCCACACACCCAATTAGTTGCAAATGACAAACAATGTGATAGAGGTTTGCCAAAGGAGGCAACACTGTCACACGCAAAACTGGAAAAATGGCATATCCCTCCAAAAGGTAAGAAATTCAGTGTGTGAAGAATCACTCTTCAAAGAAAAATTATTACACCAGAAGCACATAAGCACATTTGATGTCCTTTGCCACATTTACATGACATTTCCAGCTCCCAACATTTCCTGAAGTAACCAGTATTTGGTTGATAATGGGGATTAACTGCAATTTTGTGTGACAATACTTACATCTCTCCGACTCCTCTGTGTCCTTGTTAGCCCTATGAATCCCATCCTGAATTTCATCTAGCCAAAGTACAGCTGTTTCATCCTGTGTGTCCTGAAGAGAATATACGATGCAGAAAATATACATAACATGAGGAGAAAAGTATCACTATTTTTGCAAAGTAAAATAATCTGTAATCAACGATAGTCAATATTGTAGTTTTCTGTATCAGAGGGAACAGGAAGCATTTCAGTCTTTCTAACTGACTCCAACACAAAGACATGTGCATTTGTGACTAGCAAAGACTACTAGGGCATTACCAGACTCAATACCTCCCAATCAAATACTCTTTTCAGGAAACAGAATGAAGACGAAATTCTGTCAGTGGGAACCACTCTGATATGCAAAGAGAACACAAGGCCAAGGACTCAGTACTGGTTAGTCCTAAAGCCCTACTTGCTAAGAGGACATGACTTTCAAGGAATAGAAGTTAGTCCTTTGTCAGAACACGGTTACAAAGAGTTCTTAGAACAGAAAGCTGCTGATGCACATCTCTGTGCAGAAGCTAAAAACTCTCAGGTAACTAATGCCACATCAGGCTGTTATTGTTCCTGTCCACAGAAGTTCACAAGTCTGTACAAACTAGCAAACCAAAAAGCATTGTACATATGGTGGCTGGGTGTACATGCTCAAAGCCACGTTTCAAGTTGTTGTTTAAGAGATTGTTTGTCAAGGAGCAGTGATCCCACAGTATCCTGTATTTTGGTTGGGATTTGAAGAAATCCAGTCAACTAATATTACATGCAGAAATTTGAGAAGAGGAAAGAGACAAGTGTTTAGCCAGTCCCAAAATATACATAAAGAACAATGATCCAGCAGTTGCCAAGTGTAGCCTTCTCCCCACCCACTGTTGCTTCCTGTAGGTAACTACTGAAAGAAGTGCCAAGACACAACTGCCACCTCTCTGACAACTCTCGTCATACAAACAGAACACAGGAAATTTATTTCTGGTATGGAATAATAATCACACTGCACAAAAAAAGCCACTATTTACACTGTTCAAGAGCTTTAGGGCCAGACTGAAAATTAACATTTCTCTACATGCCCTCCACATTTTTCCCCACTCTTTTGGCGGGTCTGAAGCTGCCATGCTTACTGATATCTCATTCAAGAGACCAACACGCCTTTCACAGGCAAGTCTCATCTGAAAGCCCAGAGGGTCCCACAGGAGTACCAGCAACAGTGAAACTCTTGTCCAGGGAGTGGGGGAGAATAATCAAAGAAACAACTTCCTCTACTGTAATCTCTACCAGCAAAAATCAACCCAAAGACTATCAAAACCATCCCATGGTTTTCTATGGATTTACTGTTGCAGGCTTTTCGGAAGGTACACAGTGCAACCTACTACAGAGTCTACTGTTTTTCTCTCTCTCCTCGTCATGTGAGAAACGTGCATCACACAGCGCTCCCCATTCACATAAGCAACTGAACAACGTCTTGCGGTGAACTACAACCCCTCTCAGCCCCGAAGTACCAAAATCACTAGTTAGCAAGTAACAACTGACTTCAGATAGTGGCTATTTTCCCCACTAAGTTACTTTATAATATGATCTTTCAATTTCTGAAATTATTACCATGCTGCTAGGAGAAGCCCTAAACTGAACACATGCCTAAATAAGGTAATTTCATGCCAACTGAGAAGTTACCAGCACAGCCTGGCAGAAGCTTACTCGAACTAAAGAGAGTTCATTATTTCATTCTGACTCAGCAGGAGGAAATGCTTCAGCACAAAATGGGTTCCTGAGAAACATTAACCCGTTCAGGGTCCTTGGGGAAGCTGCTTAATGATTTTCATCAAAAATGTATAGTTTTCAGCTATTGACATCATGTGGATTTACCTTTAGTCAAAATAATTGAAAAAAATATATATATCAGTGTTCTGATCTTATACCAATGTAGATCTCAGTCTCCATGCAAAATTCTGCATTGGTATTAGAGCAATGAGCTTCACAGCAGAAAAAAAAACCCCAAACCACTCTCAAGCCACTGAAAGCTGAGACATCTGCTACTTCTTTGCAAATAGATTAGAAAAAGAAGTCAGAATCTCATCTACACTACTCAATCAGTTGCATATACACAGGCACAGTCTCATCGCCTTTCCTAAACCCGTAAGATAAGACTTGCCCTTCCTCTCCCCACCTTCACCTTCACCTTTAGTCAGTTATTGAAAGCGGCAACTATGTACAAGTAGGTAGAAGTCCTTGGCTAATAAGAAAAACAATGAGCGCTCAAAAAGTCACTAGCAATAGAAGTGTCACCAGGTGAACAAGAGGCATCAGTACATATTTTGCTAGTAGCATGTATTTTGCTTCAATTATTTTTTCTAATTTATCCCTTAACAGATTTTTCTACTTTCAGAAACTTTCTTTTCTCCGTATATAACTATGCCTATGACTACATTTAACAAAGAACACTGGAAAAATAATACTTAAGCTTGCAGCAAACTTGCATTCAGAAGTTCAGAGCTCCTAGAATGAACATGGTCTCCTTGCGAAAACAGATGAAGCAAATTATTTCTTCACAAACAAGACACACATCTCATTCTGGACCTACAATTAGCTATAGCAAGCCACCTCGTGCTTATATTAGCATGATATTATGGGTATAATATCCTTATACCCATCTTTGTAGTTCATGAAGATTCATATGGTCTGGCTGCAAATCTCTTTCTCTAGTATAGAAAGATCCAAACCAACTGGGTAAGATCAGTTGATGGTATGTATGAATGCCCAGCTCTCCACTTCCAGTTTTGATTCCTGGCTTTCAGGATGAGTAATAAGCCCATTACACAGACGTAAAGGTTTTTTGAGAGGTGGCATTTACTTGCACTCACCTGTGCTTTCTCTCTCTTGGCTCGAAGTAGTGTATCCTGGTAATGCTGTGCTACCTTTCGGGCTACACCCTCCAATTTTGCTGCAGGAATTTGTAAGGCTTGAATAGTCTTTTTAGTGTCCCCTTCATCCAGAGCTTCATTTATAAGACCAATTGCCAAAATCCCTAGGGAGAACGGTGTAGGGGGAGAAACGCAAAGTTCCATTTTTGGTCAACAATAATCATAAGCATTGTTTCACAAGACAAGTGCAGTTAGTCCTTCCTAAACCAGGTATCGGCTGAGAACTGCAATATTTTTAACAGAAAACTTTATTTACTTATAAAGAAAGCAAGACTATTGCTCCACCTGAAAATAGTCATAATGCCTGCGGCACTGCAATTAAAAAAACGGGGTGGCCAAAAAAGAGGACTCAGGGAGACCACATGCAGGGATAGAATTGAGTCCTCAGACATCCAACTCAGGGCCACTGGAAGAGAACTATCAAAGCCCAAATGGCCAGAGTTCATAGGTTACAGTCTTCCAAGGTTCTGACTTCTCTAGAAAGAAATCTTCACATAAAGCTAAAGATTTGTATAGAATACCACTTAAAAATAGTAACTTCATATTTCAGAAAACTTTTATTAAATATATGTACTATTAGCTGTATTATCAGAGATGTGGATGCTATTCAAGTACAGTAAAATTTACCATTCAGCTAAATAAAAATAAACAAAAATACCTATCTTATAGTTAGCTAAATGCAAACAGAGTCTACATCATACATGCCCTACCTACAGAAACCATCTCCTGCGAATCACAAAATAACTTGGGTTGAGGTGGACCCTAGAGGTTATCTGATTCAATTCCCTGCTTAAAGAAGGATCAATTCAAATCATGGTTTGATCAGTACAGAATAAAGAGATCTTTTAGACAAAAGAAAGCAAGGACCTCAGCGTGGAGATTTCCAATTTTGGTTAATGTAGCCGAAGACTGTGACTTTTTTCTTCTACACAGGAAAGTGAATCACAAAAGTTTGTATGAAAAACAGAACCTCTTAGGGAAGAAGTGGTATTTGCATGAAATTAGGGAAAAATATACATTGAGGACACTGCAAGAACCAGGACTGCTAAAATGATGGCATGGTTTTTGTCAAAAAGCAGATATAATAACTGTTTGACTTTGGAAAAGGCACAGAATGTAAGTAGTAATTCTGATTAGTTTGCTAATATGGGCATGACAAGATTACTTCATGGAACAACAATATATTACAGCTCCTCGTGAGAAAGCATTTTTTAATTTGAATCTACCGACAAGGATAGCGGAAATGAAAAATATATGCTTGTATGCCTTGAGGACCTACTTGGGACTAATTTAACTTATTCATAGACAGGAGATAAAAAGTGTCTTTGCATAAGGACATATATGAAGCAGACCAAAGAATTAAGAATTCCCCGTGAGAACAGCATATGTCATTATAGGATTTCCTGCGCCTTTTCTACAGCATAAGGAGTGCTATAAGAAACAGGGTGCTGGGACTACACAAACTTTTAGACTGCTGCTGTGACCTCTTACATAGAAAAGATACTATGAGACTGGCGTGTGCAGGCACCAGTGTGGGTCTGTGTTTGCGTGGTTTCCTCAAATCTGCTCATGTGACCCAAACAGGAAAACCAGTATCTATTTGGAGATCCAGGAAACAATTTAATCAAGATAGCAGCTCTTGAATTAAAATGTAACCCTCTCTAGAGTATAAAGTCTTTTCAAGGTGAAACACAACTCACCAACTACACAACAAGAAGTGGCAAGAAGACACCTGTTTGTCTCAGTGTACAATATAAACTTTATCATCACCTCCACATTTGCAACAACACTCTCCCCCCTTACGATGCAAGGCTTTGAGCTAAATATTACAAAAATGGCTTGAAATTAAATGTCACACTACTTGCACATGCAGGAGGTTTTCAGTACTGGTCACAACCAAAAATTACGGTCCGCTAATGAAACTGAAAAAAATTAATAGCAAGTTAAACCACCTGATATAGAACCTTACAAGGATCTACCTAAGAATAAGCTGGCTTAATTGTGCTATTTTCAATGACTCCTCTATCTCCACTCTGGATTTTAAGTCAACACTGTCTTAGAGAAAGGCGAATTACTCCAGTTTTCTGTTTTGCTGAAATTTTCATCGTTATGCTCAATCCCAGTCTTTTATCACTGATAAAGACACACTTATTAACATAAACACTACTAAAAATTAGAAATGAAAAAATGCAGAACTAGAAGAAGCATAGAAGTTAGGTTAACACCCATTCACATTTCTCAGCTTGCATCACGAATTTTTTCCTTCAAGAGTATTTGTTTTGGTACTCGCAGTTGCTGCATACACTTATAACTTCTATGGGTTTTTGTGTATTTTCCTATCAGGGATTTTTTTGCACTTTACTAATATCTTGTACTAAAAGGCAACAGCTGTGCAGGCATATTCTTCTACTGGTCAGAAGATCAGTTATCAGTCATTTCAGCTTTTATAGATACTGGTTTTAACAACTAGTAGTCATATACAGTGTTAAAACAGAAAATAAAAGCTTCTAATTTCCTGATGGAACTAACTGTAAACAAAGCAATTAACCTCTTAAGAGATCAGCACTTTCCATTTCAACTCTAATTTGAGATTTGGGTCTCAGTATCTTGAACTTTGAATTTGAATGGCATCACACTGATGAGATAATTAAATGTTCTTTGAAAAAATAAAAACCTGTATCAAATGTTTTAAGCAAAAACATCTGAATACATAACTGTTGAACAGACAGCACTTCAGAATAAACTTTTTTGGGCATCTCTGTTGACCTATCCCTGAATCAAAGTAACTCCAAAAGCCTCGTTCTTTGATGCAATATTTGCACTGCTGATCTTCAAATAAACTGTAATTTTGAAGTAGTTTTAATACAGCAAGGCATTAAAGGACTGAGAATAAGACCTGGAAATAAACTCATCTCTCTTTTTCATTCAAGCTCCTCATCCACTACAGAAATGCATCTGACAGATCATTACATCTGAGAGTCATCAACACAGAGACGGGTAGCTTAGCTTGCATTTGCAGGTCGGAGTACCCACAGATGAAGAGTAGAGGAGCATCCTGGACTGAGCCTGTGGAACACTAAATATTGTAAATGTAAAAAGGCCAAAGTATGTTCAAAAGAAGGAGTAAAAGGGAGAAGAGGAAAACCTGAACAGGCCAGAGATGGCAACCAAAGAGAGAACAAGACTTCAAAAAAAAGTGACTTCTACTGAACACAGCAAATGAGGAAAAAGGATGGAGTACTCCCAGACTAGACTACAATTAACTCAGAGATTTTGTTAATAGTTTTCATTACATTTGAGAGATTGAAGCAAAATTAGGAAATATTCTAGACTAATCCTAGACACTGGCAGCAGACAGCATATTTTGTTATCCCAAAAGGGTTGAAATTTGAATTGGAAGGATTAATAAACTGTTTGGAGATACTGATTTCAATACCACAGACACTCCTGACTGCCTGATCTCTCCATCAACAGTCCTGTTATCAAGCCTTTTATATTACAGACCACCAAGTCTTGCTACAACTAAGATCTTCCTAGACATCTAATGTATGACTCAACTACAAGTCAATCAATAACTTCTTGTATTGACATGCACCTAATTTTAGAATTCCTTATGAGCTAGGCTCAGTCAAGCATAAATCAAGCAAACTTACTTTCATGTTCCTCATGCACAACTATGTTCACACGATCAACACATGACTGGATATCATTCCATGTGATAAATTCATTTCCTTCTGCACGTGTTTGAGCTTTCAGCTTCATCAAATCATCGATGTATCTGTCAAAGAACAAAAACCAAAACCAACAAACATCACATCGCAACAAGCTGGCCAGGGAACACATAACATGGCATGAGATTTGTGCACAGAGTGGGAGAGGTAACATAAGGGTTTAAACTAGAACAAATATGAAAAGGGGGCAGAAGAGAAAGAGGAAAGGCTGCATGCAGGATGGTCAGCCCAAATGTGAAATAACAGACAAGAGCAGTAAAACACTGAATGGTGGTCCAGGGCAAAGAACACAGTGGGTGAGCTGGTGTATTATCGGTGACAACCTAATTGTACCACAACATGGCTTTAATGTGAACTTCACAAGAAAGTGTTGTAAGATGGCACAGAAATCAGACCAGTAAGAAACAGTAATCACAACTACAAGATGCAAGAGCCGATGGAGATTAAATCAATACTGTAATAAATAATGTAGAAAGAACATTAAGTGTAAGAGGGGAAAAAAGCATTCAAGAAGCGACAGAATATAATCAAAATCAAAGAAAGACATGATCCCTTGAAATATCCACCTCTGAGAGTTCTCATCCTCAATGTTTGTAAGCCCTGTGACAGGACTGCTCAGTTGTTTCCACACTGTATTCACATCCCCTGAATCCAAAGCCCTATTAATCAGGGCCACAGAAGACAGCATCTCTACAGCAACAGATAATTCTGGATGAGTGAGGTTACCCTGCATACAAAGAGGACAACAAATTAATTTCACTTGCTCTTTACAAACTATTGCTGCACATGCAACACGGAATAGAGTAGTTGTCAGAGTAGTGGCTTAACAAAGCAAAGGGACAACCTTTATGACATGAAAGTAGAAAGCTGAGTATCATAAACAAAGCTAGAACACCAAGTAAGAGATTAAAGTAGAATCTCTTATAGGGACAAGCAGCTCAAGAGTTAGGAATTAAACTGCACAACAGAACAGACTGAACACCAAAACAGTTCTATGAAGACTCAAGACAAGTTTGTTCCAGAGAACACATTGAACGAAACAGAGAAGGTAGGGCCGGTGATCCACACCAACTTCCAGAAATAGGAGAGCACGTGGTACTTACTTCAGGGCTCTGTTGCTGCAAGGTGGCCAGCTCCCTTTGGTAAAGATCTGCAGCAAATGCATAAACCTCTGGTAACTGCGCCTCTGGATTCATCATTTCTGTCACAGTCTTCTCAGCATCACCCATTCGAATTGCAGAATTAATTCTGGCTACTGCTGCCAGCCCTAGAAGTTCAAAGAGGTAGCACAAAAAATGAGGAAGGCAGACAGTTGACTCCCCAGTAATAAGAGCACTTTTATTCTACTCAATAATCAGATACCTAACAAGGAAAAGAATAATTTCCTTAGCTTCAGGAAGTGAGTGAAGCTTTCTGATCCATACTTTCCCACTTAGTCTTCCACTACTGTAGACAACTAAAATACATAATGCCTTCTTTACAATAAAGCTCATGTTTAAAACCAATTCACCTTTTTGCTTGGTTATCAGTGGATTGTTTCTCTGTTTCAGTCTTTTGATAGTAAGAAGCTTCATGATTGCAAATTTTTGGACGGATGAGTAGTAACAGCTTTTTCTTCCTGTCTGTGTCTCTTCTGCTCAAGGCAGTAACAGGCACTCTATAGTGGGTACACATTGGCTAACTTTAAAATATCACACATAGGTAAACAAATGCTGAGCTCCACATTGAACAAGTAAGGTACTTTGCAGGCAGCCTCCTAGTTATTAGGCATTCACTATTTTCCTCTTGCATTCTAAACCCTCTCTCCCCAGATCTCTAGCAGTCTCCTTTCTACCTATTATAAATTGCACTCATTCCTCTTGCACAGCCAGAACTGAACAGTCTTCTCCAGAAAAGAGCTCTGCATGGTGTCAGAAGCATCAATCAAAAAACAATCAGCCATTGTGATCTGTATTTTATTTGCTACGTGATATTTAGAAACAGTTAAATGTTCTGTAGCTCAAACCAAGTAAGATTTATGTCAATGGTCAGCAGGTAACCTAGCTTTCACACCTCATGGAGCAATCCAGATCTCCTTCACAGATCCATACCACAAAAACTTATCCAAACATTCTAGAAAAAGAGGTAATTTAAGGTGGATGACGAAGTTCCATGTTTCTTAGTATTTCAAATTATATGCTGTTATCTCCAGCAGTACTGTAAGAGCTGGATAAAAGACACTAAATCATCAGGGCAAGTCTCTCTTTAGTGTTCTTAGCAGCCACAAAGTACTTAAAAGGACATTCATAATGGTTTGAGAGAGACTTCATGTATCCCCACATAGACTCAAATATTGTGTCATCTCATCTTTTTGATCACATCCATGGCCACTTCACTGCAATAATTTCTGCTGATCCTTACTTTGCTGATACTGTTGTGCTGCCCTGTTAGCAGCATCCACTCCCGACTGCAACTCTTCCTTCTGCAAAGGACCTGTAAGGCCAGCCTAAGAAAAAAAAAAAAGAAACCAGGAAGGTGAAATGATGTCAGCTTACTCACTTCAAATAGCTCAATAAAAAAACAAACCAACCAGCTTTTCCTTAAAACGCTCTAATGCCACATAGCTTCTACAAACAAATAATGCCACATATGTGAGGAAGATAGAAATTACTCACCAGATTCTCAGTTCATATGCTGAAAGGCTGTATGTATACATTGCAATTCCTTTTACACTATTAGAAGTGCAGTCTGATGAACACAGCAGTTAAAGTCAAGACCCAGCTTCCAAAATTGTAAAACATTTAAGACAAAGGGGACAATTCTGTAGGAAAAGACTCCCTGTACACGAACTGTGTGCTGGAGTGAAATTAGTACTTGTATAGTTTGCCATGAAGTGGCACACTAATTAATTAATGCTCCATTTTACCTCTGAGCTACAAAAGAGGTAGCAAAATGTCAAAAATTAACAACATGCAGTTTTGGCTTATACATACATGCTTCTTGGACTACACAGTACCACATGAATACAATCAGAAAAGGAGACTGATTGACTGGGAAGCAGGAGGGCTTGAACAACTTGGGTAGTAGCCATATAGGTCACGCCCCTTCGTATAGTTCACACAGTAAAGATGGCAATTCTCCAAAAGCAACAATAGACCACATTTATGTAACAAAACCCTTCAATTACATTCTGGAATCATGTGCAATCTGACTTGGCAGTTTAGAACACAGCTGAACTTGGGTTTTGTGGCTGCTAAAAAACTTGGTAAAAATCTTCCCAGTCCTGTTTCATCCCTAGAGACATCTTTGGACAACTACTGAGAGTTTCTGCCACACCAAAGTTTGGTAGGACTTTTAAAAAAGCCCCCACTTTTCCTGTTTTATCTTAACTGTAGGTCCCAAGAAACACAGCTTGTGAAGATCATTCTTCAGAGTTAAGTGACAAATCTGAATAGCAACAGCTGCGAGGCTGTGTGCTGTAGAATTCCTCATACCCCCACAGAAGGGTATAACAGCAATACACACATCCTTTATCCCAAAACAGCACATTTTCTGTAAGGAATTATTCTCTTAGGAACATTGTTTAGCTATTGACCAAACAAATCTTGCATCACACCAAAAAAAACCCCCACACCCAACAAATAAAAATAAATAAATAAACAATCAAGAGTGGCCCTGAATTACTGCTGTATGCCTTTCAGATTGAGGAATCCTCCTGAACACAAAAAAGGTGCAGTCCAGCAGAAAAAGCTGTAACGGTCTACTAAAAAAAGGTATTGTATACCTATATATATATATATATCAACTTATATTGATGCAAATAGATTTTGACAGGGTTCAGGGAAGAGGACATGTTAAGTTAGTAGAAATGCAGGTCCTAATGAGCTTTATGGAGGGACTGTGCAAAGTGGGAGAATGTATCAGGTACAGTCACAAAGCTAACTCAGTCCTCCTCTACTGATAGGTATATCTTCGTGTTCTGTACTTTCCCACTGGTCTCAGAGGCCTGGGATTCGCAAGAAAAAAATCGTATCAGTAGAGGCAAGGAAAGTATTCAGTACCACAGCCTTTGCGATCCACGTCATCTGCTGCCCTTCCCCATTCAGCAGCCGTCCCAGGTATTTCTCTAGTCTTCCTTTTGCTGTCGATATATCTATGTAGAAGTCATTCTTGTTACCCTTCATGTTCCCTGCCAGATTCAGGTCCAGTTGGGCTTCAGCTTCCAGCTTTCTTAACCCCACCCCACATGCTCAGATGGCATCTCTGTATTCCTCCTGAGCCACCTGATCCTGCTTCCTTTTTCTGTTTTGAGCTTTGTGGGAAGTTCTCTGGTTCACCCATGAAGGCCTCCTGCCACCTTTGCCTGACTTTCTGCTCATGCAGGCAGGCCATTCTCAAGCTTGGAGGAGGTGATCCTTGAAAAGTCAACAAGCTCTCCTGGACCTCTCTTCCAGGAGTACAGTCTGCAGGATTCTTCCAAATAGATCCCCGAACAGGTCTTCAGGCTCTCTTGAAGGCCAGAGCTGTGATCCCACTTTTTACCTAGTTCCCTCCTCTCAGGATCCTCAAGTCTATCATCCCACTGCCTCATAGTCACTGCACCCAAGGCTTCCCCTGACCTTCCCATCTTCAACTACTTCCTCCTTGTCTGTATTAGGTCCAGCAAAGGACCTTTCCTCATCAACTCCTCTGTTAAATATGCCAAGAAGTTATCACCAGCGCACTCCACAAATGTCCTGGATTGCTTGTGCACTGTGTTGTCCTTACAGCAGATCAGCCAGTTCAAGTCCCCCCAGAGGGACTCAGGCCTGTGAACACAAGGCATCTTCCACTTGTCTGAAGAAGGCCTTATCTACTTCTGCCTGATCAAGCAGTCTGCAGCAGATACCCACCACAATGTCATACACGTTGGTCTGCCTGCTAATCCTGACCCATAAGCTCTCAACTGGTTCATCATACGTCTCAAGACAGAGCACCATGCATTCCAGCTGCTCTCTCACACGAAGGGCTACTTCCCCTCATCGCCACCCCATCCTGATCTTCCCAACAGGCCTGTATCCAACTGATGGCAGCATCCAGTTCTGGTAGCTATCCCACCACATCTCTGTGATCCCAGTGATAGCACAACTCTGTCGCTGCACACAGACCTCTAATGCCTCCTAATCATTCCCCACCCTACATGCAGTAGTGTACAAGCACTTCAGAGAGGCACCTGGTCATGTTGACTTTCCAGGAAATAGGTAAGAGATTCCCTTATAACACTGCTCTCATCGCTTCTGGACAGACGCTAGAGGTAGGTCCCCTTCAGCCCTGTCTTGCTGATTTCAGGGTGTCTCTCATCCACACCACTCTACACCCTTTGCTTCCCAACCCAGCTGACCACTTCCTCACTTGGAGACATGATCACCAGATACCTTCAACAATTTGGGAATAAACATGGTATGGGGTTTGATCACCTCCTTCATTCTTACACGTACTGCGTAAGAAAGGTCAACCCAGAAGCTTGATGTTTGCTGACTTCACAGAGAACTAAAAGGGCAGTTTTGTGAGCAAGGCAGTGTGAACAGCATTCTGAGGCTCGCATCAGGTTTGTCAACACAGTTTGACAACACACTCTGATTTGTTCTCATGCCTTTAACTGCTGCCATTAAATATGCATTTAAATATGCTGAAAGACACACTACTCAGCTAAGCAGTGGCTTACAACAGTGAATTACGTATGATCCTTGGTGCCTGACACTGAATGTTTGTTTCCCACCTGCCAGCTCTGGCGATTTAAGAGTCATACTATCAGTGAGGTCTGCTCCAGTACCTCATGATTTAACAGTGGTAAGATTTAAAAGCCTTATGACAAGGCATAGCTACCCTCTCCAAAAATAAACAGAATTTCAAACTTTACATTTATTCAGGACCTCAACTTAAACTGCCAGGCCTTACTACAGATTCAGTGCTCTGCTTGCTTGACATATACCACTTCTGCTCTAAACTGTGGTTCAAAGGTCTCAAGAACAAATATGCTTCTTCAGCCTCTTACTGTAATTATGCAGTCTGAACTTTCCTAGGTCCTTCTACACTTCCTACAGTGCAAAAGCCATTTCATCTCCTCCTCCTCAACAGGTCTTCCAGCAGGCGCTGTTGGGTCACGTCACTGCATTTTCTGCTTACAACATACAAGCACCTAAGCATCTACCACAGTTCCCAAGATCTAGTTCATTGTAACGTATAACTGACCTGTCTGCATTTTTCCTGAATCCAAACACATGCGCTATTTTACTTGTTTACCTTGCTGCAGCTTTTAAAAAATATCATTCATTAAAGAGATGCAACAGTAATAACCATCTTTGTATCAGCGTATTTTCTCCTATTGACATACATGACATTGCGATAATTGAAACAATGCTGGCTTTAAAAGCTATTCTGTGCGTTTTATAAACAGCATACATAAGCAGCCTGCACATAAAATCCACGGAAGAGTTGGCTTGAAATGAGAAACTAAGGTTAAATAGTTATAGAAACAGAATCACTTAGGTTGGAAAAGACCTGTAAGATCGAGTCCAACTGCAAACCTAGCGCTGCAAAGTCCACCAGTAAACCACAGCCCTAAGCACCACGTCTACAAATGGTGTATGGTGGGATTCTCCACAGTGAAAGGAGTTTATGCTTATCTGATAGGTATTTATAAACCACAAACATCCACATTATTTGGGTACTGACAATAGTCAAGTGAGAGGCAAGACACTGCTCTATACACACGAGTTAGTATTTTAAGGTTTAGTAAAAGTATTTAAATTATATATATATATATATATAAGCATTATACTGGCCTTTCATATGCAGAGATGAAAACTAAAGGATAAATACGCTTACTGTATGCTTCTGTCTCTCAGCATTAACTTTTTCAAACCAACACTAAACTGTAATGCAGGTATCTAGCAAGCGATTAGTATACAGTGGTATGGTGAAAGGGGGGAGGGGGAACCTCATGAATCAGGGTAATCTGGACTTTTCCATACCTCCTGTTTCTGCTGTCTGTCACTCAAAAACTGCTTGAAATACCAGTCGCAATTTTCTCGTACCAATCCTCGGAGTCCCAGGGCTGGTGTTGCCAAAGCTTCATAGAGTGCTAATGCATCTCCTTGTTCCAAAGCTAGGTCAATCTTTGATATGGCTGCATGTGCTGCAACAGTAAGAGTTTTGAGAAACATTAAATGAGCAACTCCCGTGGTTTATGTAGTCTACTGCTCAGAAAGAAATAGTCTTGGTAGATATCAAGTTATGTATGTGATCTGAATGGAAGACTTCTAAAGTCAATTGCAAAATAACACTTGAAAAAGGGGCTGAAAGTTGGAAACAGCATGCACTACTGAAGAATTGGGGGGCCAGCAACATGGACAATTCATTTCCTAAAGGAAGGGCAACAGAAGTCAAAATGCATTCAGCTTACAACTACGTACTGGGTTAACAAAAAAAAAAACCAACAACAAAACAAACCACCAAAACCTCCCCCTCGCCAGAAAAACCCACAAAAACAGGGGAGCTGCCTTCCACTTTTGTTAGCATTACAGAAAGCAAGGAGGAGCATAAGTATCGTTTCTAAGTACTCTTTTATTTAAGAGTATTACTTTGGCATGATACCTACTGTTCACTTTATTAATGTTTCCCTGAATCTCAGCTTGAGTCAGAAGTTCTTCATACACATCTCTCTCTCTCTCTGAATTTTCTGAGGCAATCTGTAGAAGAAATAAAAACTAATCAGTGTTTCTAGTCTCCTTTGCCCTCATAGATCCTCTCATTGAAAATGTCAGCAGGATAACCGTATATCTATATAGAACTCTGACAGGTCACAGACAGGCCTCCTCTACACATGCAAAATGAAGTCCTAGAAGTAAATACATATAAAGTAAGTATACTCACACTCTGATACAGAGAGCCTAGAAACACCTTATTTCAATGTAATGGCTCTACATGAACACACAGTAGAGCTCCAGAACATAGTACACATAGAACACTCCAGTACACACAGCTAGGCTAGGTGTTTGATATACAGTGTTCTAAAGCAACACTGACCCTTTATGAGAGCATCAGTCAGTTTTGCTCATCATTTCAGTGGAAAACATATCCACATTGTATGAAAACAGAGGGACAGCATTCCCAACATATAAAGGCTGACATGAATTCTGTACCTATGCGGCCCGTCTTTCAGACAACTAAACAGGGTAACACAGCTAACTGCTGCCTGTCTTCTGCAACAGGAAGACAGGTTACTGGGGAACATACTAGAATACCACCAGGAGTAAATCCACCTAACTCTATACATACAGGACTGTAACACACATTCTGTGAATTTGTCAGTTTACACTGCAATACAAAATTGCAATGCATGCAAATAGATAGTTTGAAAGAAGAATTGACCTACTCTGTTTTTAGCATTCTCCATCTTGTCTTGCTTTGCTCTGTAGAGTGTGTCTTGGTAAATGGATTCCAGTTGATCATCAAGATTTATTAGCATGGCATTAGGGTTCTTCATTGCCATAAGAGTGTCAGCTGGAACCTGATGGTCAATTGCTTCATTAATGGCAATGACAGCAGCATGTACTGAAAAACAAGACACAGTTTGCCAGTTAGCCCCAAACACAACAGCTCTGTTAAAAACTGAGAACTTAACTGGAAAGAGCAGAATAATTATCTGGAAACTAACTGGAAAGCAGAAGAACTATCGAAGTACCTCTCATTTCATCACGGCTTTGTGTTCTTGACAAAAACCAGCAGCCTATTTCCTAGTAGTATACTCTAGCTAGTCAAATCATCATGTTCCAGAAAGAAAAAATAAAATAAAAATACATAAGGCAAAGAAGAAAACGCTCCTCCCAGTCTTCCAAAAGGCCTGTACTGTCTTACAACAAAAGGCATTAAATCCACACTTAAAAAAAATGTCATCTGCTGATTTGAATAATCACATAAAACAACACTCCCATTTTTTCCTTACGTGCTGCTTCATCCACAGAAAGTTCATTTGCAAGAATTCCTCCAATCTTGCTGAAGGCAGGCATCTGAATACCATACTTCTCCAGTTCAAGCCTCATATTACTGATTTCCTCCTCTGAAACATACATAAAAAGTGTTATGCAGGCTTAAATACATAAGGAATCAGCACTGCTACACCAACCGCTGCTATAAAAAAAATTTAGGATAGCTACAACAAATTACAATTACTGTTTAAGTAATACTTTGAATATAACTCAGTAAGTGAAAGAAAATAAATGAAAACTGATAAGCCATTTTGCATACTTTCCTAAAATCTGCATTTCTCCTAGAAATTCATATGGGAATATTCTGTAGTCTCTCTCACTAGAAAACAGTACGTGACTCTTATGAGGAGCTGGAAACAGACTCCTTCATTCTGAGGTGCCTCCACTATGGCTGCCTACAGGTCAGGAAAATGCACAGGCAGTATTGTAGCATTCTTTTTTCCCCACACAGAGACTATGCCGAGAAAAGCGAATGGAGGTTATTGAGACACGCTGTTGCTAAATACCATACAACTCAAAAAACAGTTGATAGTTTAGCATTTTATAGGTACAATCAACAACTGTTTTGCAGGAAAATAAAGTTCATACAACTTTTAAATCAGACGCATGCTCTCAGGCAGCAATCCCACTAATGCGAAACAGAATTTGACACTTTTGCAAAAATCAAGGAACTGACACCTTGAGAAGGTGTGTGGACATGAGACCCTGTGCTGAATCTCCTGCAGCAGATCAGCTGGCAAACTCTTCTTCAGCTGACGGCACCTCTACTTTAGACTGTCCACGGAGGTCAGAACCGTTTACAAAGTTCAAAACGGAAACCTCGCCCAAAGGGATGGAGGCAAGGGCAAAGTTTAAGCATCTTACAACAGTTAAGGAAAAAAAGTTAAGGAGCTGTTATTTGGGAAAGGAATGATTAGTGAACTGATGGCTATTTAACAGCCTGGCTCAGAAGCACCCAAATCAAACCTTTCTTATAAATTACTAGACCTCTCACAGCCATTAATTTTGAATTTAACTTGCATTTAGGGTATCAACAGTAACAAACCTTTAGTTGATCTCTACAATATCTAGTAGAGTATGAGATAAAGGCAGCACAAAACCAGCACTTTTTTTTTTTTACCTGTGAAGTCCACCTTCCCATATAAATCCTGAATCTGGGGGGCAAGACCCAGCTTGAACAGGTACAGGCTAGAAAAGAAAATAATCAAATAATTAGAACTAGTAATTTTTCTTTGTAGTTCTGACAATGACACAAATAATTTTAGGATACAGATATTCAAGGAGCCACTCAGATAAGCCAATGTAACAGCTCATCACCACCAAGAGGCTGAGCTGACTCCTCTCTTTCCCCCTCAGCTGCACATAACTGGTCCACCACTGAAGTCTTCACAGAATTACAGAAAGGTTGAGGCTAGAAGGGTGCTCTCAAGTTTGTCTTGTTCAAGCTCCCTCCTCAAACAAGGTCACGTGGGACTACGTTCCTCAGGATCACACCCAGATGGCTTTTGAATATCTCCAAGGCTGGAGACTCCACAACCTCTCCGGGCAACTTGTGCCACTCCTCGGTCACCCCTACAGTAAATCAAGTGTTTCCTGATATGCAGAGGGACCCTCTTGTGGTTCAGTTTGTGCCAGCTGCCTCTTGTCCTGTCATGGGGCACCACTGAAAAGAGCTTGGCTTCATCTTCTTTCCACCTCCCCTTCGGATCGCTGCACACATTGCTGAGACTCCCCTGGAGCCTTCTCTGCTCTAGGCTGAACAGCCCCAGGTCTCTCAGCCTTTCCCCACAGGAGAGATGCTCTAGTCCATTAACCACCTTAGCAACCCTTCCTTCAACTCCCCCCAGTACATCTGTTTCTCTCATGCCAGGGAGCCCAGAGCTGGACGCAGCACTGCAGGTGTGGCCTCACTGGTGCTGAGTAAGGTCAAAGTATTCACGAAGCTGATTTGGCTTACTACAACAGTGTAAAGGTATTCATTTGAAGCTTGACGAGAAATGGAACTGCTACAAAGGAAGGATGACTCTGTATAGCTAAGGACAAACGTGACTGGGGAAGGAGAAGCAACCCCTCTCCTTTTTGCCTGTTGTGCTGGCTCAGCACAGATTATGGAAATGTACTTTCTATTGAGATATCTGATTATACAGGAACATTTAAAATAAACTATTAATAAAGTAAATATCCATTCCTCCGGTAAATTCAGTTTTACCGTGATTGTAAAAGAGAGGGTAAGCAACCACCTTTTCACATGACCTCAACATGTCAAATCTAGATCTCCCATCTTTATAAGCAGATTGTTTTACAAAACAAAACACAGGCAGGAACACTTCTGACCTATGAACTATCAACAAAACTGCATTCTAGATCTTTATTTCTTCATTGGAATATACTTAGGCACTAAGCCTAAAAAAAGAACAAGGTTTTATAAAAACATCCTTTTCCATATTTATATTTACATATCAGAATTACTCTTCTTTCCTTGATAAGTAAAATTATTGAAGTGATAAAATCTTGAGGAGGCTGCCTTTTCAGAGAAATTGGTTACGGAACACTTCAGCCAAAAAGGTTAATAACTGAAAAGAAATTAAGCAGTACAGAAAAGGTATTATTAGATGAAAGATTATAACTTCTACAGCCTTAACTACTGTGACTGTTTGCATCTATTCATTTTGCTCCCTGAAATAATTTTCTTTTCCTAATATATGGTCTAGAAAGAGTACAGCAACAGCTAACTTAATTTTCTTGGGAAGCTTGGTAATTGTACACCATTCAGACTACTGGGGGGCAGGGTGTGGGGTGGGAATGACCAAGACAGAACAGAAGAAGTAAGAGGAATATATGCCAGCCAACTCCTGCAGAAAGCAGCTACAGTAGCTATCAAAGCTGCCAGTGAGAGAGGAACTTTGCCACAGCCTAAACAAAAAGTAGCATTATTCTTGATAGCGGCAGTGTACCCCACCACAGGTCTATTCCTCACTGTTCTATAAACTCCAAATTACTTATTCTACAGAGATAACTCCTTTTAGATCTAAAGCTGGGATCAAGCTCACTTCTACAAATAATAATTTCATCTACAGCAATCTGAAATATCAGATAACATTCAGATAAATGCAGTCCATCTCTATGGATTTCACACTGGCAACAGATCAGAACAAGCCATTCATGAGAACTGAAACTGAGTGAGCAATAGATGAAGACCCGAATGTATACAATCCAGCATTCAGTCACCTAGTAAATTCTACAAAAGGAATCCTTTTTAAATAAAAATCTCAACATGTTCCAAAAGCCGCACTTGCATTCAAACCAGCTAGCCAGGGAGGAGGAAAAAAAAAAAAACCCACAACACAACAACAAACAACCCCAAATTAAAAAAACACATGCAATCTGCCATCCTGTCAAATTGAAGAGCAAAGCTTCAACAAATGAATCCTCCCAGTTTTCTCAAGCACTGGGATTATCTTACTCAGTCTACGTGAGATTTTAACATTTAAGAGACCTTTCAACAACAGTTCCTGCCTCATCATTTACTGTGGTCATCAAGATACACATACTGCAGGACAATGCTATGACCACACTGGCTTTCATTCAGTGATCTGACTGAGCCCTAGACAAAAGAATATTTTCCTTTCTCACAAACACCTTTTATGGCTTCAGGCTTTCCTTTAAGCCCCAAAATGTTTAGCTCTGCCTCAGAGAGTAGAGAGGGAGGGTGAGAACTGGGATGGGAAGGTAGCCATCACAACATACTTGACTGGTTCTTTTTCCTTCAGCCTCTGATTTGGCCACTGCCCAAGGCAAAATATTGGCTTCATGGATCTTTGCTCTGACCTGGTAAGAGTGTTCTGCTAGAAAATTCATCCTCGTCCAGCCTTCAGTTCAGCTCTCTCCCCTCTCCGCTTTCAGCTTTGCAGAAGATTTCAGAAGCGATTAGATTTCTGCCTAGCATGCCTTACCTGAGTGCATGAATACAGTAGATACAGCGTGGCATATTCTTGCGATCATAGATATCTGTAGTTTCTGGGTAGAATATCTAAAGATAAAACAAAGTTAGCAGTCTGAATCATACTCTATGTAGCCAAATCACGTTAACTATGATAAGCCCAATTCTTCTGCAGTACTCTAATGAAACAGCCCACAGAACAAAACTCTTGAAGCTTCTCTGCCCTGGCCCAACACTTGCCCTACTTGAAATCCTTCCTTTTGCTTCTACCACCCAAATCAGGGGTCCCCTTTTCCTGCCCAAGTTCTACACTCATGGATGAGTACACCCTTTCTTTTGTGTGCCCACCAAGATACTGGGTCATAAGGTACTAGTGAGGACTTTGGTGAAAGCCAAGAAATAAAAAAATACTTACAACAGAAGAGAATAAAGAGGATTTTGTTTGGACTAAATGGGGTTGAGAAGCAAGAGAAGAGACAGTGACAAAGGGTAACTGAGACCAGCACTGAGGTGCTCTCACACTGCATTTTCAGTTAGCTGAAGCCAAAAGCTTTCAGACAGTCTCAAATGCAAAGTTTAACACAACAGGCTAATACCGGAAGCGTCGATCCATTCAGAAGTGCTGACAAGGTACATTACTTTCTAGTTACTGGAAGGCTTCTTGCTGTTGCCTATGACCACAAAATAGCATCACTCTTTCTGTAAAAGAGCGAGCAACGGAAGGACCCTCACAATTCCACAGCATTACTTCCCTGGCTCTTCTGCAAGGGAAAATACTGAAAGCAGCAATATGTCTCTGTTAATGTACTGGACCCCAGCCCAGTTTCTTTAACATGTCCTCACACGGTTTCTTCCCCCCAAAACCCACTTACATCTGAAAATCTTGCCTCATACATGGCACTTCACTTCTGTCTAGCTCCCTCCTCATTTATTTTCACCTAACAACCTTCACAGCATATTTCAGTATTTCCTAATCCAAAATTTGTTCCTGTAAAATCATCATAAATCCCAGCAAGGCTAAACTAATAAATCTCAACAAATTATTTGAAAAACTTTGCCAAAACAAGTGTTTAATTTGCAAGCATGTATAAAAACAAAACATATGTTAAACTATGCAATGCTGGTTTTAGTGGGACTAAGTATAACATGGCTTACAAAAAAAGAAAACCCATATTAAAAAAATGTACTTACTATTCATGTATGCAACTTGACTATCAGCACAACACTACCACAGTTTCATGTATTTTCAGACAACAGTGTTAATTAGCTCAGAGTAGTTTATCTGGCCATTCTCCTAGTGAAGCTAATAATTTATATTGACTTAAACTACACCAGGAACATTTCAACTTGATATATTTGGTAGGGAAATTTGAAGAAATGGAAAACATAGTATTTTCTGTTGCGCTACTTCTTTTAGCATAGATTTCTAAAAAAACTTCCACAACCAAACTGTAGCTCAGATAATCGTTCAAAAGAACGCATGGCAAGAACAACGTAATGCAGATGTTATGCAAGATTAGCAATATTAAGGATATGGCACAGAGGAGGAATTACTTTGCTCCTAATCATTCTCACACACATAGCAGAATGAAATCGTACAGCAAGTTTTAGAAGAGAATTTCTATAGGGATGCAAATCTAGAAAATGAAGAATTAACTAGATGAAGCCTGCTGATTCTGTACAACAGCAAATGCTTCCATGGAATGTAAAGCTTTTCAGAGATTATTTATTTATCTGCATGTACAACACAGAAATTACCTTGGGGAGACCAATCTCAGCCATGGCATTCAGCCACTGGATTACATTATCTGTGTGCCGGAAGTGGAGACCAGTTGCCTGAAATAAAAACAGGCAGGAACAAGGGGAAGGCCATTAAGAAACAAAATACCACAGCTGCCAAGAACAGCAGGGAGGTTCATGAAGACTGATACTGAAAACGGTACTCTAATAGAAAAGACGTCAGAAGTCTTCTATATATGATTATATTGACTATTTATGACAAGTTCTTTCACATGAGCGCAAGCTCAGATATAAAGGGGTCCACCCTCCCCCCCAACCCCTTAACCAATGTTCTAGAGTCAAGGTAGAGTTTCTCAGGTAATACTAATATAAACTAACTTTCTGCTTATTTGCTCACAGTAAGTCCGCATGCACGTTCTTCTATTTTAGATGTCTACCTAAAGCAGAATGTATGGCCAACAGCTCTCACCTTATATCTAGTCTGTTCCCTATCATAGATTTTCTTCACAGAAACCACTTTAGGGGAGAAGAAGTTTCCAAGTTTGGCCAGGTAGACTCCATTTCTCAATCCTTCTTCCAGCTCTGTTGTGGGAGGCAGCTCCTCATTCAGACAGGCCTCCATCCATCTGGAAGTGCAAGAAGAACAAAGCTGGTCACATGAGTCCATTTCCAATTTGTGAACACAACCCCACACTAAAGAAGTTTCATGCTGCCACTGCTGTCATACTCTAACATACTATTTACTTAACATTAGGGGGCTGAAAGCACTACCACACAGTCGGTGTTGTTAAAATGCTACTCAGTAACACTTCAGAGAACATATCACGGAGAAGTACGGAGTCCAGTAGCCAGTTTCACAAGTAATTAAGATACCACCTCACTGTCATATTTCTCCTTTAGCTGTTACTGGTGTAGACCTAGTGGCCAACCTGTCCTTTTAACTAACTTCAATCTTCCTCTTGAGTACAGGTTTATCCCACAAGCATTTATTTACTCTACTCTCATTAAGTAATTGCTATTTATTTCATAACTTTGTACCATTTATTCAAGCTCTTTTAGCTAATCTCATAGAGAGGCCCTACAATGTGTCATCAAGTCTACCTTCCCAACCTATATATTTTCTCACACTCTACTATAAATTTCAAAATCAGGGGGGGAAAAAATAGAACAGGCATTCCTCTCCTCATAACAACTGATGTTCCTTTGTTTCCTTCTACTTCATTTAATGATGTCATGGATCCTCGTGACAAAAACAAACAGGAAATAACTTGAAAAGTCACTGTTCTCAACACAGAGGTGCATCTTGATATTTATTCTGTACAGAGCTACCAGAGGCTGTACACTGCACGCTCAGCTATGCAGTTTCTTCCAGAGACGACAGGCTCCCTGCCTGTGCTGATCTCAGAGAAAGGCAGCTGCACAGCCACGGGCCACTTTCTAAAACATTTTCCTTAGATCACACCCCACTTGCGGACAAACTCTAAAGGTCTTACAGAACGTATGAGCCTTGGATCAATAAGATCACAGAGAAGCAGCTTTCAAGACAATAGTGGCCCAGAATAGCGTTAGCCCGTAATATAAAAGAGAGCTGACAGCGTAACATAAACAGGGTTAATAATCTGGCTCATGGGGATGAGTCATTGACATTACTGGGACTGATCTTAAAGACAAGTGAGTAGAGGATCCTGCTTGAACCCAATGAACAGAATTTTAATATTCTAAATACTGTTTCAGATGCATACATAACTGTCAACTATTTAGCTCCATATTAATCCAGGCAAAATAACAGAAAAACACCGTACTGGATGCAAGTGGTAACAGATTAAATGAATAACTGGTAGTGAATTAACACAATTTCACAGAAATCAGTTCTGTAAAACACACCTGGGAAAACTACGTGGCTCTTGACCAACTGAAACTGCAGACATTTCACATCTGCAAGGTCTGAGGCCTCATGCCTCGTAATATTCTGATTAAAATCAAGCA
Source organism: Strix uralensis (assembly GCF_047716275.1). NCBI lineage: Eukaryota > Metazoa > Chordata > Aves > Strigiformes > Strigidae > Strix > Strix uralensis. The sequence continues at coordinate 26,325,961 of NC_133982.1, read as the reverse complement.
CTGTACATACATACAAAAAATAGCTCATATATACTATGAACAGACATCTCCAAGCAGTGTTTACATGGAGATTCATTGAATGGTGCTGTTTCTAATGCATTTTGGCATAGATGCACGCTATGCGCCCTTCTTTCAGTTTTCCAGGAAGTAAACACAAAAACAGAGGCTGACAAAATTAGAAAATTAAAGGATAACACCACTATTAGCATAACGGTAACCTATAATTAGTAAACAAGTGGTCACAGCTTGAGTAAGAATAGGACTGTTCAAATAACCTAGGCTTCAGACATGGTTAAATATTACGTCATTGATCTAGTTTATCTACAGACTGGGGTTTGTATCCTAAAAGACAACCGTGACACTGAAAAATGTGTAATGAGTACAGCAGACATAATTAATTCAAAGTTTAAAGCTGTAAGACCTAATGTTATCATAGGGTGTATACAAAGGGGAACAGTAAAGTCAGGCACTACTATTCTATACAACACCAATGAGACTAACCTTGTCACTGTGGTCTGCATTTTTTCAAACTGGAGAGCAGGAATAAGACAGGAAAGAAGTTTTTGATTAGCTAAGATAATACTTCACAGTGAGAAGCCTGAACATTGCAGTACATTCAATTTGTTGAAATAAAGTCTGAGAAGCAGCTTGGTGCTCTGACAGTCCTTTGGTAGCAGACTGAAATCAGATGATTGAAACTGTGGTCGCTGACATCAGCCTGCTCCACCTTTTCTGATAAACAGCACCAAATCTAAGGCAGAAGCATATGAACGACACATCAATCAACTTCTGAACCACCAATTTTCAGCCCAGCATGCAAGGCTCAATGGAAAGAGCTAAAAATTATTTAACCTGCAGTATCTGAGAAGATGACAGAATAAGTGACTGTTCTTTCTGACCTTAATGAGAAAATAATACGTGATGATTTCTTTACAGTAATTTAGAACAGAAGTATTATAAACATGAAATTTAATTTGCATTTTGGGGATATTTTTGCAGAGTTTACTCTTGATCTCTAATACAGAACACTGTAGTAGTACATGACAGAGATGAGATGCATTGAAATTCACCATGGTCAGTTCTTCATCTCTCCTGAGAAGGCAGTAAACTGCATTTCTAATTATAGAAGACAGGTAGCTGTTAGTTAGAAAATGGTAGAAAATGAAAAATCTCCCAAGGCTGCAATATTTAAGAGTCAAAGGAAAGATAACTTTGATTAGTGCAGATACGCAGTCTTAGACGATCTTCTTGTCTTGCCTGTATTCAGTTTCAACTATCTCTAAGGTTTACTTTTTTTAATCTACCACAGAACTAGCTTGTTATTACTCTACCACAGCTCCTCCATCTTCATGTCTGTTAGCATAAACAGAATGCTTGCTAAAACATACATTTCTGATGAAGATACATCTGCACTACTGAAATTCAAGGGGAATGCCAGTCAAGTTCTCTTGTCTGAATCTATTACTTCTCCGTCCCTCTCTACTTGAAATGTTAGTGTACAATGCAGTCTCATAGTACATTAAGCAGCCATCTGCCTTTTAAGATAAACAAGACAGTGTTCTTAAAACAACAGAAAAAGGTGTAACACTAGTGCTTTGTTCTTTGCTTTTAAGTCTATATTTGCTGAAATGTACACATCTATTTAGCTCAGCTGCCACTAATCTTCATATGGCCTTTTCTATTAGCACAAGTTCAAATCAACTGCAGTGATTCCGATGCCTACACCCAGGAGCATCTAAAAAAAATGTAGAGCAAATACAGCATAAAGTCCTCAAATTTTTAATTTATCCCTCTTGCACTTCTGAGGTTTTTTAAAAGATCTAATTGCTGATGCTGTCTTCCTGTTTGTGGATTCTGCAGCAGACAGTTATGCTTACAACCTCACTGTTGATACTCATTATTCAATAGAGATTTTACAAGCAGCTTGATTTCACTGCTATTTCTTTGGTTATTCTGATTGTTTGCAGTAGCTGCGTTCCTCTCCAGATTACACAGAAAAATATAAAGTTATTTCAAAAGAAAAAAAAAAAAAAAAAAACACTCACTGACATTCCATAGCTCCTCATCATAAAGTACCAACAATCAGCCACTACTACAGTCCCCCAAATCTCTGTTCTATTAATTCTTCCATCTGAATGCAAACAACTACCCAATTTTAAGACCCATCCCCTTTGCCCAGAAAAGCCTTTTCCTCACACCTGGCTTCTCTACAGAATCACAGAATCATCTAGGTTGGAAAAGACCTTGAAGATCATCTAGTCCAACCATTAGCCTGACATTGACAGTTCTCAACTACACCATATCCCTAAGCGCTATGTCAACCCGACTCTTAAAATACCTCCAGGGATGGGGACTCCACCACCTCCCTGGGCAACCCATTCCAATGCCTGACTACACATTCTGTAAAGAAATACTTCCTAATATCTAGTCTAAACCTTCCCTGGCGCAACTTGAGGCCATTCCCTCTTGTCCTATCACTTATTACTTAATTAAAGAGGCTCATCCCCAGTTCTCTGCAACTCCAAGCAGCAGAGGTGACACCTTTGAAAAGCTAACACAAGCAAGAAAAAGGTGCCATGAAGCTTTTCAATGAGGTTGCCACAGTAACTAACCACAGAAACAGGTCAGCAACCAGACGTCTCCAACAGTCACAGTGGTGGAGATTTCAGCAGAGCCTGGAAGCAGGGGGAATAGAAAACGGAAACTACACATTTCTCAGGAACTAGCACTCCCAAAAATGAACAGCAGTAAACAGTTTTATGTTCCTGCTGACAGTCCTCCCACAACAAGAAGTGGTTTTCTGCAGGAAACGGGCAACACACCAGATTTTCCAGCTTCTGCTGGCTTCTCGTTCCCCAGCTCTCACTCACTTCTAGACTTTCCCAACCCTCAAAACTGGAATAAATTTCCTAATTAATGTCTCACAAAACCCTTCATAAAATGTACAACATGGAGAATTGTATCCTCTGCTCTGAACGTCCAGATTACAAAGTCTCTGTGTGCAGAAACTTTCAATCAGCAAAAAAGTAGCTGGTTGGAATGGCTGACACAAACTTTACACAAAAATGACTGGGCCTTAGCACTGCTGAAGAAACTGTCACTTGAAATGGGACACTGCAATGCTATGGGGGGGGGGGGGGGGGGGGGGGGCAGAGGGAGAAAAACTCCCCCACCAAGAGTGGATACTCCTCAGAAATCAATAAGTATCCTTCTGTATTCTGGAGACGCACTTAAAACTCTATTTGGAAAGGTACATAAAAACAACATTTCCAAGCCTCAAGTCTCACACACTCTTTGTGGGTTCTACTTGCTTTCCTAAAAAAGCTGTGAGAATTCAGAGGACTGATTTATGTACCCTTTGATAGCACCTGACTAACTGGAAATGGTAATTCATCCCACTGCCTGGTTTATTCACAGAATCACAGAACAGCCAAAGCTGGAAAGGACCTCAGAAGATCATTGGGTCCAACCTCCCATGGGAAAGCAAGCCTAGATGAGATTATCTAGCACCCTGTCCAGTCATGTCATGTAAACCTCCATGATGGGGACTCTACTACATCGCTGGGGACTTTGTTGATTGTTCTCACTGCAAAAAAAAAAAAATTTCTTTCTTGTATCAAGATGAAACCTCTCCCCGGTGCAACTTGCATCCACTGCCCCTCATCCTCTCCATATGGCTCCTTGTGAAGAGAGCCTCTGCCCTCTCTGTAGCTGCCCTTTAAGTACTGGAAAACTGTGATGAAGTCTTCCCTGAGCCTTCTCTTCTCCAAGGTGAAAAGACCTAAATCCCTCAGTGCTTCCTCAAAGAGCAGGTCCTCCAGCCGTTTTATCATCTTCACAGCCCTTCTTTGGACCTTCTATTCACATATGAGAAAGTCACCAAGCACCAGATGACGCGCAGCCATGTTCTCTCCCATCTTGCCTTTGAGTTCCTTGCCATCTAACTTGGGAAGGCAATAGGAAGACTGTTTATGCAAAGCCTGTAAGGTACAGAAAACAAATACAACCCAAAGGACATGTTAAGCTAGTAAGGAACTGAGTCAAAGTACAAGTTACAGAAAGCAAAACCAGTTCAACAGGTTTTGACAGGAGTTCAGTATTCAATGTGAACAGCTTACAAATTTTATGCAGATAGATGGAAGTGCAGAAGGCAAAAAAAAAAAACAACTCAGGACACATACAAGCCATAGACAGTGGGGGCTACATGTCAGAAGAGTTCGAAATAAAATACCCCATATTAGAGAAGCTTCCACAAGAGAAAGGACGCTCAGTCCCTCTAGTCCAAGTGAAAACAGCATTAATAACTTCAAAAAGTCTTATGGACCTTACATTTAGTACTTCAGGTATAGTGTATTTAAATGGTAAGTAACAAGTTTGAAGTGGAAAAAGTATATATAGGAAGTTGCTAATGTGAGCCTAGTTTAGCCTGGAAAGCATTAGCTTTCCTGCAAGCTTCTCCTATATTAAGCCCCCTGCAAGTCTCCTGTATTAAGAGGCTTAGGACCACACTTTCTAATAAATACAGTGCTTTGTGACTTAGACTGTCATAATTCCTCAGGTTAATTTTGTAAGTAGGAATGCAAACACTCTCCTAAAATCAAGCTGGTCGCCACAGCTTACTGAACAGAATGTTCTCAAAGAAGCCTCTAGTGCAAATGAAGAGCTGTAGATCATGGGCAGTTAAACTTGGAGAGCACTTTAAATCCCAAATGAGACACCATTACACTGTGGTGCACAGCCTGAGTCCAAGAAAAGGGGGGCTTGCAACCCACAGCAGGACAGGGAGCCTGGAAAAGCATCAAGGAGTAGTGTTTACCAGGAAGAAAAGTTTTCTGGGAACACCTGGCCAACTTCTGTACACGAGCTACAAAAAAGACATTCTTCTGCAAACTACTCTTTTCCTAGGTTTTGCTGCTTTCCTCTCAAAAAACTTAGTTCTTCTTGAACTGTAAGTTCTAGAAAAATGCAGATAATAACTGAATGAGTGATAGAGAAAACATGACATAAGTTTAAAAATTCTGGACCATTATCCAAAAGATACCATAAAGCAAGCCAAACACTATCATTCACATCATGCTCTTCGCCCGTCCCACACAGCTGCATTTCCTGTGCTCCTTCAACCCAACCTTCACAGAATCTCTGAGGCTGGAAGGGACCTCTTGAGATCTAGTCCAACTCTTCCCCGCCCCCACAAGTAACCTTTTACCCCATTCCTTCTGAGTGGGCAAGAGGTTTCTGTAACATCACTTGCATGCCTTAGATCATCACAACCAAAGACTCCTGAGAGGACACAGAGCTACTCAAACCCTGGAAGAGTCCAAATGCTAGCAACAGGGTTCATAGTACCCTCTTCAAGAAACTTACCGGGGCAACAAAAAAAAAAACCCGATCAGCTTTGTTCAACCTAGGAAGACCTAAAATGAAAGTAGAAGGGACATGCGACTGAATTGAAGGAGGTAGAGGCAGTGAGTTCTGTTTAAGCATCTCCATAAAGTAAAATAAATAGCCCATAATTAGAACATAAGCTGTCTCAATGTACTCATACCTGTTTCAACAGATTCTTATGTGGGTGTTAATGTAACTACAAAACTAGGGCAATTTACATACAATAACGCTTCCCCTGGTGCGGCATTGCTTAACCATTTGCTAGGCCAGAGGACAAAGTCATGTTTTCAGAAAACATTATGCAGTACCTTTTACATTTAAAAGCTCACATACTCATATTAAAATTAACACCTGTCATCCTTAAAAGGCAGAAATAAATGCAGAATTTCCAGATGAACAAGAGAAAAGCATTTCTCAAGTCTCTCGGGGCAGGGGGCAACGTGGTCGAGGGGCAGCAACCTCTACTCTCTTTAGACATTAGGGATTGGAACAAAATGTCATCAATAAGCTTTCCACAGAAATCTTGAAATTTTTTTTGCTACTTCAGCAGTTTCCACTACACTTCCTCCCTCTCACCAGCACAGAAAAGATAATTTTTAACCCATAATTAATTCTTCACTCAAATTTAATCACATGGCTGCATAGTTAATGCTGGACCCTCCAATTTTACTGAAGCTAGCTCAAATTAAAGTAGTAATTGCACCTTTCTAATCACTCCGTCCTACTGCTGTGAAATGCAGATTCTCCCCTCCCCCCACCTCCGCTGAAAATGATCCTTGAATATCTATCTACATGCATCTACTACCATCAGCTGCAGTTTAGAGCAAGGCCTTCCTTGAGAAGATAGGGACACTAAAAATGTAACATCGGGTATTGTCAGGCAGCCAGTCTCTCAAATAATGCTGTCTTCAAACTTCTAAATGAAACATTGCTCCATTAGCAAGGATGGGAAAAAATTAACATCAGTCATCTCAACTACCAACTTGTTTACCCTCTCCCAATACAGCATTATCAAGGATTCTGACAAGTTACACAAAGATGTCACATTTTTCAATAGTATCACAGGCAAATTTTATGCAGAACTGGAGTTTAGACACAGCAGAAACTTAACGCTGATTACACACACATATTTTGCTCTTACATTTGCAACAGCATTGAAAGTCTGGCTAGCCCCAAGACAGCGGAAAAAAAGGCAGAAAACAAAGAAAAAGTCACTCTCTGTCTCTCAGACCGATTATAGATAAGCCTGAGGAAGAACTAGCAACCCCTCTCTCCAGAAATTTTTGCCATACTCAATTTAATAAACAAAAATAGTAGAGCATACAATTTAAAAACTGGACAAAACCTGTAAGGAACACTGCTCATTTCATGACAGGACTACTATGCAATATGTTCCAACACAAAAAGAAAACAGAACATGGCACAGAAAACACAGAAGGCATTAACAGTCAAAAAAGGTGTTCTTTATCAAGCAATGAGGAAAGCTCACTTCTTGATCATCACTAAGTAGTAGTAATTTCAAGCTAAAATTAATTATTTGCAGAGGCCAGAAATAACTTTTTCTAACCTTCAGCTGGCCTAGAATTTCAAGACAATTATTTTCCTTTTGTACACAGATCTAGCCAGTGACATTTTTCAATTCTGAGACCAGACTGCAGCCCAACACACCATCTGGGTCTGCGCCTGGTGGTCACTTCCACTGTGATGGTCTCAAGAGCAACACTTCAGTACTCACAGCCATTAAGAACTCTAATAAAGCATGTAACACTAACACCTCATGCTAAAGGATAACCAGTACCACTTGTATCGGTCTGGTAGCAATGCCACGTGTTGGTTGAAGCTCAGTTGTCCACAGGATCACATCACATTCTGCTTATTGCACACCTCACCAATTTCATTAGCAGGAAAGTTGCAAACAGAAACTCAATGCAAACTTCTGAGCCTCTAGTTTGGGAGCACTGGCCACAGAGTTCTTGATCATGGGTCAGAATCACAGGAGTCTTCTCTTTGTAAGCATGTCAGCGCCCCAGCACTCCTTGCTTACTTCTAGTGGTCCCCTACCAACTATATTTCAGAAGGGTGTTGTCTCCTTCTTTAAGAAGGCTGAATATACTTTATTTCCACCTGAAGGAGATCTAGAGGTGGACTGGAGAGGCATAAAGTTTGATTCTCTTTCCAGGTGCATATGATATTATCCTCCAGTCTTTGTAACACTGTCTGTATACTATACCAATATATTTTATTTCAAAAAATATGCCTGTCTAAACCTGTGCTCTACTAACACTGTTAGACTGTCTTACACAGTTAGACTGTCTTACACATCTCCTTCTCATAACCATGAAATAGACAGGCTATTTGCCCAAAATCAAGATCTTCAACCACATCTCCAAGATGTCATATTCATGTGCACACTCACACTATGGGTACAAATTCTTGAAACGAGGTGATCTTTTCATGCTTTCAAAGTAATCCTATGGGTATTCACCCACTGCCTGTTGCTATATCAATATACAAACAAAAAGTGCATCTTGCACTCTTTGTTTCTTCAAATCTCACAATACCCAAAATTAAACGGATGAGAAAATAAAAGGTGCATCCACCTTTGTACTGGAAGTGCCATGAAGAACTTCATAGTTATTTCCAGTTGCTTCCCCTTCTGAATGTTCACCCCCTAACATTTAAAATTTGCAACTCCAAGCAGCATTGTTCAGTCTACTCAGGGATCTGGAGAGGTACCTGGATGCTGTTCAAACAGTGACTGAAGAGCTGCTCAACCATTAACTATGGTTGGAACTTGGAAGCGGTGCAAAAGCTACATGTAGTGCTTAGCAAAACTGCTGACAAAGCTTCAAAGATCTCTCTCAAAAACACCAGTTATTTGTACTTGTGAAGGTATTCACAGCACAATGAATACTGGCACTGTTGTAGAAGGTTCTGAAGAGTCTAGTACTGAATGCAACAAACACCCGTGTCAACATGAACAGTACAGATGCCCTCTGCTATCAAAACAAAGAGGCAGGAGATCACACTGGAGTCCTTCAGCCTGGTGAAGATAAAGCATTCACAGTGTCCAAGACTATGAACTTATTTATTAATCCTGAATGCTTATAGTTCAAGAAAGAGCGATTAACAGTATTTCATGCTAAAAAATACAGCTCAGAAAAGACAACTCTAAGTGGCAAGAGCCTTACAACTCATCCCTCTGTTGAAGTGACATCCTGTTGACCTCAGAGAGAGACTCTGACTGCCAGCACCTAAGTCAGCTGAGGGACTGCCAACATATTCCCTAAGAAAATAACCATCTTGATTTTAAGTAGAGCCAAGTCGCTAGGAAGTACATGGAGTTGTAATACACAAGCACCAGGATCCTTTCACCTAATGCTGCATGCATGTCAGGCTGGGATTCTACACAAGCTCTTGCAAAAGCAGGCCTTCAAGTGATGATTAAATAAACTAATCCCAGAACACTGAGGCAGAGATTACTGGGGATATCGTTACCTCACAGGGAACTAACTCAGTTCTTTAAACACCATCGTCTATAGAGGGACTGGGAAGTTCATCCCTCAAACTATTACAGTACACCATGTCTTAAAATCAACCCCTGTAATTCCAAGTTCTACACTGGACCTACAGCACTGCATTTTCCCACTTCATTTATCAGATAAGAAATCTTTTTGCTCACTCCTCTTGAAGGAAAAGGTTCCTGCAAGAGTTTACTACTTACATCTCCAAACTAGATAGTAAAGATCACCAGCGTTTAACCTCATCCAAACAGTACAGCTACCACCATGTAACAAATAGGCTTTACTGTTGGCTCCCTGCTCTTCTCTCGCACCGAAACACACCAGACGGGCAGCAAAATCTAGCGTGGCAGTCAAGCACCTACTACAACTGAACATTTTCAGGCCCATGAAGAATTCAGGGGTGGGGGTGTCTATCTCTTTAGGATTTTATTTTTTCCCCCCAGTCACACCACATTCCCAAATGGACAACAGAAGTTACAAAAGAGAGGCGAAAGCATACCAACCAAAGGCCAGAAAGGGGCAGGGACAAATACCTTTAGAAAATTCAAGCTTCCCAAATTACTGTGGAATCATCTGCATTTCCCTTAGGCAACCGCTCTATGCTTACTTCTGTTCTCTTTCTAGGTTTTGATAGCATCTGCCTGTGCTTTATGGCTATCCAGTCTAGCAATCTGGTGAGTACAGTTGCTGACAATGCCTTCTAGCTACCTCAGCCATGTTTAATCCAGGAAGCTGTCACCAAGGAAGGCACAGATGACAACAGCAGCCCCTATGCCTGTTCATGGTGTCAGACCAACAGTTCCCACCCCACAGATCCCAACACCCTGTCTCTGACAAAGGCCAGTAAGAGAGATGCAAATAAACATAACCTTTTATTAAACTAGGTAATTAACTGCTCAATTAAATATGCTGTATCTATTCATACTTGCCTAAATTATTGTACATAGGATATGTTTAATTGATTAAACTTTTCAGCAGAACTTTGTATCGATACCACATACTTTGACAGTTTATGTCACATTTGTGAGTTTATCTAGTGTGCAAAAACATATTTGGGAATAACAGAACTATTAAGATGCGTAAAAATGGGCTTTAAATTTACTTTCACTAGTTGTATCTCACACACAGAAAGTACATAGGACCTACCAAATACATTTTGCTTTAAGACTAAGGCAAAACTAGTACCTAACAGACTGGTTTTAGTCACCCTAAATCAGACTTAACTGTATTCACATAACCAGCGATGTCTATAGATATATATAGCAAAACCTTCAGAAGTACTTATGTACCCCAATTTCTATCTCCTGCAGTAATCAATGAAGATAAGATCTTAACCTGCAAGAACATTTCTTAAATAACAGCAGGCCTTTTTAGATCTTTGAAGATGTTGCTCTATTTTATTTTTTTTAACTGGAAAATCGTCATTCTTCTCCTGGACTTAACTAAAACAAGCTTTCTTGTATTTTTTCCGCTCGTCTCTCTACCATTTACATGACTCTGAGCGAAACATTCCAAACCAAGATAGTATTCTATATACTGCAATACATTACAGAACAGGAGGTAATTTTAAAAAGGTCTTTTAAAAGTCTTCTGTAAACTAACATACTCATTTCTTTCTTTTAACCGTTAGCCACATAGCCTCAGACCTCACCCAGAAACTAACAGCCAGCACTCGGGATGCAAAGCTTCAAGTTGCCACTTCACTTGAAGTACACTTGCAGAAATTCAGAAGAGGAATGGCAGAGTTCCTGCATTACTGCAGACACAGACAACACACAACAAACAGAATTCAACTTTGCTTCTCCATTTTGCCCTTAGCACTCTACACCAAAACAAGATAACCCCTGTATATCCAAGTAGGGCTACACTGCATAAGCACGCCATATACCAAGGATACAGGCAAATGATTTATTTAGCTTTGAGAGAGATTCTCTTAATCAGTACAAGAGGGTCTAGTACAAGCCTTAATCTCCCCTCCAGCCAGGAAAAACCCAAGTATCCTCACATGACATGCTCATGTCTACACAGGTGGATTGGGTTTGCATGGCAAGATTCTGGCAGCAGGGGGTCTACAGGGGTGACTTCTGTGAGAAGATGCCAGAAGCTTCCCCCATGTCAGACAGCACCAGTTCCAGCCAGCTTCAAGATGGACCCACCACTGGCCAAGGCTGAGCCCATCAGCAATGGTGGCAGCATCTCTGTGATAACATATTTAAGAAGGGGAAAAAGACTGCTGCACAACAGCAGCTGGGAGAAAGGAGAGAATACGTTAAAGAAACACCTGTGCAGACCCCAAGGTCAGTGAAGGAGGAGGAGGAGGCGCTCCAGGCACCAAAGCAGTTTCCCCTGCAGCCCGTGATGAAGACCATGGTGAGGCAGGCTGTCCCCTGCACTCATGGAGGTCCACGGGGAAGCAGAATCCACCTGCAGCCCACAGAGGACCCCACACCAGAGCAGGTGGATGTGCCTGAAGGAGGCTGTGACCCCCACGGAGAGCCTGCGCTGGAGCAGGCTCCTGGCGGGACCTGTGGACCCGCGGAGAGAGGAGCCCACGCTGGAGCACGTTTGCCAGCAGGACTTGCGACCCCATGGGGGATCCACGCTGGAGCAGTCTGTTCCTGAAGGACTGCACCCTGTGGGAGGACCCACATTGAAGAATTTCGTGAACAACTGTCTCCCGTGGGAGGGAGCCCACACTGGCGCAGAACAACAGCGTGAGGAGGAAGGAGCAGCAGAGACCACGCATAATGAACTGATTGCAACTGCCATTCCCCATCCCCCTGCGCCACTCAGGGAAGAAACAGTTAAGTCAGGAGTGAAGTTGAGCCCAGGGAAGAAGGAAAGGATGAGGGGAAGGAGATTTAAGATTTGTTCTTATTTCTCATTATACTACTCTGATTTGATTGGGAAAAAAATAAATTAATTTTCCCAAGTCTGTTTTGCCCAAGATAGTAATTGTTGAGTGATCTCCCCCTGTTCTTATGTCAACCCATGAGCCATTCATCTTATTGTCTCTCCTCCCGTCCAGCTGAGGGAGGGGAGTGAGCAAGCAGCTTAGTGGGCACCTGGTAACCAGGTCAAGGTCAACCCACTGCAACAGGAAAAGAATCCTCTCTGAAATCCCGCCCATCCAGTAAACATACAAAGTGGTCCTCCAGAGCAGCCAGAAAAGGAAATTATTATTTACTGTGGTGCACAGAAAACCCAATTATGCACAAGCCATTCACTGTGCTTCAGCACGTTATCGTCCAGGCCATCCCTTGCCCAGGCAGCCCACAACATGCCATAAAATGTGCAACACACCAAAAAACAAAGGTGAGCACTGGACAAAGAAAGTACACTCCAAAAAGCAAAGGAAAAAAATTCCCTTACCTCGGCACTCTCAAATTCAGTGAAATGACCACTGCTGCAGAAGGCATTAAACAGAGGAAAAGACAGATGCTTTACACCAGTTGGGGGTAAAACAAATCATCTTCAGGAGGGACCTTATTTGAGGAAGATATGGAACAGGAATTCATCAAAGCTACTGTCCTTGGCCAAGTGAAAGTAGTGGTCAGCAAAAAAAAAAATATTATTTATGAAAAGGTAAGTAACATGCATTGAAAACAAAAACAAGCTTGAATTTGATGTACTGGGAAAAGGAGATTAGAGAGGGGAAACCAAAGAGAGCCACAGTAATAAACTAGCAAGAACCAAGAACAGGCATAACTGTCTAGGCACAGGTGATAATTTAAAACTGCACAGAGAAAAACATGGCAATATCAGGGCACACCTACAAAAGATAAATCTCTTTCTCTGGCTGCAGCAACAGACTCCAGCTGCTTCCCTTGCATTTTGGAGACACATGTGTCCCAGCAAGCAGATTCAGCCCAGTTGCCTGATGTCCAGCCCAATGTCCCCACCCTCTATCTCAGGGAAAAGAACAGATTATTTTTGCCAGGCCAGCAAACTGGCTATTAGAGAATATTTAAACACTCTTAACCAGTACCAATATAAATAGAATATCAAGAAAAGCAGGAGTCTCAACTAGACAAAGACAACAAGAAACAACAGCTAGAAGATGAAACAGGAAAAACTCTTACTGGAAAACACACAGAAATTTTAATCCATTGGAATGATCCACCTAGGTATTGCCTGACCTCTCACTACCTGGAGTCTCAAAAAAAAAATCAGCACCGGATGGATACCTTTATGGTCTAACTCCGTCAAATGTCGTAACACTGATGTAAAAGTCACATAAAGTTGCCTAGTCTGGGTTAAAAAAAAAAGCTGTCACAGCATGTATTGCCGATGTACAGGCTTTTTCAATACTTTAAAGGAGTGCCCGGGGAAAGATTTAAAAAGTTTCTCTCTTCTCCTTTCAGTAATTTTGAGGGCAAGTGAAAGGTAAAAGTTTTGTCCACAAGAAAACAAATGGAAAATTTGAACCTGATCTACCAAAGCCAAAATAAAAAACTGCAGCAGCAAAGACCTAAAAATATTCAAATGCTTCAGTGTTTGGCAGTTAATTCGCTAGTTTCACAATTCCTGGATATCTACATTTTGAAAAACAAGAACCTGTAACATAACATATCTGTCCCTGTGTTGAAAAGGACTTTTATTTTAGTGGAGAGTAGTTTGCTTCAAAGGATTTCTGACATGCAGTAAATGATATCATCATCCTCAAGCAATAGAGGTTGTGGTAACATCTTATTCATGCAGCTGTTGTAACAGGAAAATCTGGCAAGAATTTGGTCGAGGGTAGAAAAACTGCAGGGAGAAGAGGGCAGAACCGTCTGTCAAACCGAGTGTCAGTGATCACAGCATAACCGCCAATCAGAAGCTGGAAACAAGCCAGTGAACACTGCTAACCAGCCATTCAGTTCCACCTACAAAAATGACAAATGACATCACACAAAGACTTTCAGAATACCAAGCATTCCACTCAGAACAACAAAACCTCAAGAAAAAAAAAAATCTTCCTTTCCCGAACTCCCCACCAGGTTTGCTCACCCTCAGGGTCAGTATTTGCATAACATATCACTGCCTTTTCCCCATCTTGTCTAGTATCCTGCACTGACACACAGAATTTCAAACATTACCATCTTTTGCCTGACAACTCATCCTACAGGAACAAGGCTCACAAAAGTGGACCAAGGGACACCAGCACATTCCAGACAGCAGGTGTCCAAGCTAAAGGAAGGCACCAACAATACTTCCTTAGAATTCCACTCTTCAAAGAACATATTCAAATCCACGGGGTAGAGGGCGGGGGGGGGGGGGGGGGGGGGGAAGGCAAGTTGGCTTCCGCAGTGGTGTAACAAACATCCCCCTGGGAAACATCATCATCAAGAGAGAGTGTTCAAGATCAGCCCCCTGAAGTCATCCAAAGCAAGTAAATCTGAAATTATACCTATGAACACACAGGGCTCTGCTCAAATCAGTGTGACATATTAAGTAAGGTACCTTTACAACCATTATCATTACACCAGTAATTACCACAAAACAATCAGAACTGTATTTTGAAATGTTCTGTCGAGCAAGATCTCTTTCCTAAAGCACATTTTGCCTGTCCATTGGTTCACAATTTTCTCCAGTTCTCTATCAAAAGCAGCATTCTTAATCTCAATTTCAACTCAAAAGGTTTTGAGAAATCTCACAAGCTGAAATTGAAATCTTTGTTACTTGCCCCAGAAAAGAAAAAGCTCTTGCATTCAATGTAGGTCTAAAGCCAGTGTCTGCTGAGCCTGGAAGGTGACAGATGAGCAGGAAATGCAGTTATACCCTTGTACCAACAACAGCAAAATACAGCGTAACTGATTGTATTTGACATAAAAACTGAAAACAAAACAGGTTTCACTCAGTCTCAAACTCACAAGCACCAGAAAGCATTTGGTGCCCAAAAAGTCTGTCCAGCAATCAGGCAACCAGAAGGATGTTCAAGCTGTCCACGCAGCAGTGGGCCATTACACCTGGCCCAACAACATCCATTAGGAGGTCCAGGATCTGTCAGGTTCTCACATCTCCTGGCCTCTTCCTCTGCTGGCAAAGGCATGCAGATTTTACAGGTTACAGATATGCCTTTTCATGCCCTTTTGTAGCCGACAGTGATGACTATCTCTGTCCTGTACCACCTCCATGACTCACCAGGATTTGTTCACCATGCTCTGCCTCCCAACTGAATGCAAACGTGCTGGGGTCTTGATGACTAGCTGCTAATCTGGGAGTTTTTAAACACAGGTCGTTCCAACAGCCCTTCCTGTTGCGTGTGGTGCCTCCACATCTAGATGCTGCCATTCACATCCATTTAGCCCTTCTACTGCAATTCCCTACAGGCGTGCCAAGGAAAACACGCGTGCTTGCAGCAGCATCACAGCAGAGGGAAAAGGGGCCAGAGCAAAAGGGCAGCACTTCTTCCCCCCATCCCCCCCGTGTCTGCATAAGCCATCTGAAAGAACGTATGAAGCTATGGCTTAAAGGCTTCTGCACCACTCAGCATTGCCAACACCACAGGTATGGCATTTTTTGGACAAATCATGCTATTCATTTTATTGAAAGAAGAGGGATCTCATACTCCAGCAGATCGCTGCCTCTACATATGAATCTCAAACATTTTTAGTTCAGTCACAATCACAGACTTTTCACACATTCTCAGAGAGGATCAGAAGCATGCCCTGAGCAAGGGCATTACACAGCCAGGCAAAAATCCCGAACAAAAACCTCTCTAAAATAACTCATTCTACCAATTCTGAATAAATCAAGGAATCACCCGAGAAGACAAAAGAAGATCTCTCAGAGAGGTGAGAACAACAACAAAATGAAATAAATTTATCACATCAGGAGCGTTCTCTTCTAGAGAAGTAGGTGGAAATTTAAATGAGCTTCAGTACAGTTTGTGCAGGAGAAGACACAGCCTCTCAAATGAAGAGCTAGGAAAACAAGTGCTGCCCACAGCTAAAAAGGCCTAGGACATTCTCATTACCCACAGAGTCATTCTCAGTTCAAAGATAGCAAAAAGCAAAGGATTAGCAAGTAACATAGGCCAGATTTTTCCCAATGATTGATGCACCCTCCCTAGCAACATGCAGCTGAACAGAAGACCATATTAATATTCTGGCACTGAAATCCTCCCCCCCCCCCCCCCCCCGCCCCCATAAAAGTAAATACGATAAATCTTTTTTCCCTTGCAAACACTTCCAACAACTGTTAAAAATTACTTTAACTGCTCTCGCTGATGGGGATCCGATCACATCTGCCATGTTTGCCAAAAAGATTAGACCTGAAGAGCCTTCAGATGAGTGCCGAGTGCACCATCGTGAGAAACTTAATTATCACATATGCAAAAATCTTTCTCAGGGCACATTTATCATTAGAAACTAAATAGGTTTAAATGCTGGGAAGATACAGCATCACTAAAGTTATCACCCCTCAAAACTAAGTTGATTTCTTGCAAATAAGGGTTATAAGCAACACTCCACAGTACTCAATAGTCCAACTGCTGCGTGACAACTACTGGCTTTCGGCTGCTCTCTTCTTGCATCATATACAATATTCCTTCAGAAAACACCATCCAAACAGCAAAACCCTAGTCTCTGAATTCTGTGCAAACAGCTGTTTCTCTCGTCCTGGCCTGCCTTTCATTACTGTTTCCAGTGAGTCATAAAAGAAGTATTCAGAGTGAGGCAAAGATGGTGGTACTCCACCACTGTCCTCCCCCATCTCTCTCCACCCACTTCTCAGAAAAATATAGCTCTGAATGTGCATTCCGAGACACTTCCAGTCCAGACAGCCACTCCCTGCCAGCTGCATGAGGTCATCAACAAAACAGTACAGGAACTGTAGAGAAATACGTCCTCAAATCCAAACAGGAGCTGACAAGAAGCCCCAGATGAAGTGGTGAGAGCTAAACAACAGCCACTTCAACTCACAACTACTGATATTATTTTAAAATATTCATGGATTACAATCTAACATGGAACTTGCATCCTATCTGACAGAAGCAGGAAAAAAAAAAAAGACACACACAACAAAACCACACACACAGAAAAAAAACCCACCACAAAACAGCCCAACAACCAACCCAAAAAACAGTACCTGACCAAATTTACAAGTGAGAATAAAATGGAAATACGAGGAAATAAAGTAAAAAGTTTTGATTAGCCTGGAATAAAAAGAGGAATCCTGTTTATGCCACATGAGAGTAAATTATACTATCTCAATTAGTGACCTTCTGACCCACTCACCTGATCTAGAGGGGTCAGTTTTGGTGGCAATTACAGAAGTCATTTTCAACCAAATGCCAGTTCCTGTAATGCTGTGACTTGAATTATACACGAAGAGATCAGGACTGCTCACGTACAAATACATCTACAAATACTTCAAATTATGAATGAGCTTATTTCTCTCTTGATTCTGCAACTGGAAAAGTCAGATCATACTTGAGTATTAC
This sequence comes from Strix uralensis, assembly GCF_047716275.1. Taxonomy (NCBI): domain Eukaryota; kingdom Metazoa; phylum Chordata; class Aves; order Strigiformes; family Strigidae; genus Strix; species Strix uralensis. The sequence continues at coordinate 26,308,624 of NC_133982.1, read as the reverse complement.
AAGTGTTTTAGAAAAAGAAGAAAATTTAAAAAGGCCTCATTCTACAGTTAGAAAAACAGAAGAACTCCAAAAATGAGTTATACGTCTGAAATAAAACATGGGCAAACCAGTCAGACATCATTCAGAAGTCTCAGACTGCCTCCCATCTAAGTCTGAAGACCTCACCAATAAGAGGAACACTTTCTTAGGTTCTACTACAAGCTACTGACTAAATTACTGCAGATGTTTTCTAAACATAACTAATTACATCTTTACATCTTTTCCAGCATGCAATACAGGCCAGCAATTGTTAGAGGGGAGCATTATGATCTGATGGATTAAATATAGATGCAGGCTGACCTGCACAAGGCAAAATAGCTTTCACATGTTGTAACTACAGAGTATGTTTCATATCTAGTCTGTGAACAGTTTAAGATCTACTGCATTATCCTCTCTCTTTCTATTATTCGCAAAGTTGCAGTAAATCCCTATGCTTCTGAAGTAATACAATTAATTGCTAATAAATCACTGAAGGACACTAAACTGTATCTGGGCTGCATACACTCTGGACATTAGAAAATGAATGCAGATAGAAGTATCTTTAGAAGTTAAAAGAAACCCCATCCCACAAAGTCAGGTTTGCCTAAGTCTGGGAAAACAAAAAAGGAAACAAACAAAAGACAGGAAAAAAATAAGGAGCTCAGAGATAAACCCAAAACAATCCTCACCTTTCTTTTTATTTGAGGGACTCCACAGTTACTGATATTTACAGTAAAACAAAGAAAAAAAAGATTTCTTCAACTGCAGCTCCGCTTCACATGATCAGGACTGTGACACTCCAGGCTGTACTCCACAGACTGCTGTTACCACTCCATCCTCAGAATCCTCCAAGAGGTAGTGCGCTAACTCTGCGGCTTCAAAACTCACAGGAAACTTGCCTGTATCTAATTTGCAGACTAATTTAAGCAGGATTTAAATAAACAAGTTGTGTGCAGAATATTTTACCTGAGGCACACTGAGAACTGTACAAAAGTAAGTGAGAAAGACTAATTCTGCTTTTCTCAAACTACCTTACTGGCACCTAGTTTTCTATTACAGCTTTGTTCTTAACAGAGGCTCATATGACACATATTTTAACTGAACTACCTCATTTTTTCCAATTTCGGGTTAATAAAAGAATAGAACCAATGCAATTTATCGCCTTTCTGAAAAACCTCTGATTTGCAATGAAGAAGCCTCTTGAGACTAATTCTGTATTAGAGACCAACTATCACATTTCCTTTACAAGCAGATATAAGCTGTAGTGTACTATTTTAAGTATTTTATCTTCCAACAGGAGCTCCTTCAACAGCCGCTATCGACACCCTTACAGACACTGGTGAACCAGCTTTACAAAGTTATTCACCGAATAAGCTTTATAGAGCTTCCCATCTAGCACTAACTCTAGATGTGTTCAATCTGTCCAGAAAGTGGTATCCTCTACAATTCTTCCCCTTCATTCTTCCAGGCACCCTACACCTCTGAAGATAAAGAAACCTGTTTAATCAGACCTTGGATGACTATTCCAAATTCCAAGAGACAATGATATCAATCCAAACACTTTCAAACAAAAAGTGGGAAACACAGAAAGATGAAGACCAGATTTTTTTCTTTAAACATTAGATTTCTTCTAGGAAACAAAACTTCACTGGGTCACCTGGCAAACAATTTAGGTTTATTTTTGGCATGAAGACACACACAAGTCATCCCAGTCAAAAAAACAGCTCCCCACTTTAAAGAGAGAGAGCATGCATGGGAGAGATGGGAAGTAATTCTTACAGAAAAGCAATCAATGGGAAAGACCCTTCAGACTTTACCACACAGGCACAAAATACTAATTTCTCTCAATGTTATCATCAGTTTACACTAAGGCATCTTCCAATCTGTTAGAAAGAAAGAGATTACCACAAAATCACAGACAGTACACTTCAATCCTGAACAGATTAAATCAGCAATAAAGAGCAAGCAGCATCCTTTTCTTGGTCAATAGAGAGCATCTTCTATAGAAACCCCAAAAAGGAGAAAAAAAAAAAAAAACCCAAAAACCCAACACATGGTCAGATTCCATCCTGATGCATACAAGAAGAAACACAGTGCTCGGGCACAACGGAAGTTACAGAGTTACTGGAAGCCACATAATCTGGGCACTAAAATGCTCACACCATGCTAGGGCGTAACTCAGAATGAAAATATTTTGTACTATCCCAAGGGAAAAGCATGGTACCATCACCCAGCAAACCAGGTAACAAAACAGCCAACCACATTCCAGTTTCCAATTTGGAGAACCTAAAATATTTCACAGTGAAAGACAAAGCTTGAAAAAGCCTTTGCCAAATTGACAAGTGCTAATTTCATCATGAAAATGCCACAATATCCCAACATACAACTCAGGTAGGAAAAAAGAGGATCACACAACACAGATGAAGAATATTATAGTGCACCAGCCTGACTTCTAGACAAGGACCACAAAAAGAAGTTCTCTCAGGTTGCTTCTATTCCAGGTAAGCATAGCCTTACCCCTTCGTGAGCACAAGCTGCCATGTCACAACACAAACAGAGCAGTACTTACAGTTTTATATGCACTGCCACAGCTTTTCTCTTTAGACTACTCTGATTTGGAGACAGCAAAAATAAACCCCAAAACCCAAAAAAACACCAACCAAATATGAAACACCAAACTTGAAGTATGAAACAACACTTATTCAATACGGTCATTTTTATTCAAGGAAGAGGTATCTGGTCCAAGCATAGTACAGGAGTCCCTCTATTCACAACCTTCATTTTAGCTCCAATTTTCATTTCAATGTCTTTCACAATCTTAAGCAACTTAGTCGCACACTCTGCCTCGCTCTCTCCAACTAGCAAGAATAATGCCTGTTTCACAAGATTGTTGCACATTAGTAGCCGAAGTCAAAAACTGCTAAATAACAGTAGAACAGCAGTGACAGCTCAAGAAAAAAACAAACGAAGCTGGAATACTGTTAAATAAGTACAAGTTATTGATGTTCCTCTGATAATGCCTCTGATGTATGCTCCTTAGCAGACAGGTACTCCAAACAACTTCATTAAATACTCAAAGCTACTGCACATATGCTGTTACATCAGACAGTTCAGAAATTCAGACTTTTCTGGATTTTTCATTTCAGTATGAAATTAGGTGCTAGCTGATTTTCACCATACCTTCTCCTTTTAGCATTCATGGGAAAGGGAAACACTTTTGTTTCTAGATTCCGTATTCTTTACTTGGTTAAAGGGATAGCAAGACTCTGACAATGCTGATGCAATGCAAACCAGCATGATATTACATCATTTTAGGTGCCTTTACATTATAAAAAACCTGAATATAAACTACACTGTCTAAATGTGATACTATAATGTAAAATGATAATATGAGTACAGGGGAGAGGAGGGGAGCCATTCTTCAGCTGCCTTCCACCCTGCCTCAGCCACCATCAACTTCCAACATTCACCTTCTCAGCTTCTGACACCGGGCGCATCAGATACCTTCCTCTGCTATTAGGTCCTCCTCTTCTCCTTATAGATAGAGCTTCCAATCCGAAAATCTCTCACTATGAAGAAAGATTATAAACCCTCCTATTTGTACCCATAGCTCTGGAGCACTGTCATCAATAACACAAGCGAAATGCTACAGCATCTAATTCACACATCATGTCTCAGTTACACTACAGGCAAAGAAGTAAAGTACAGAAAATCTCAGACCAAAGACATTAATTTCAAATATAATGATCTCTTACAGTTCTGGTTTAGTTGTTTTTGTTAAATAAACTCCAACAATGCAGCCAAGAGGCCTATTTTAGGCTGTACTAGTAGGAATAAAAAAAAAAATTCAAAGAACAATTTACAAAGACTGCTCAGTGAGGGAAAAAAATTATTGGGAGTAGACCATGAACCCAAGCCTTTCTGCTCTCACTTGTGTATCTTAATTATTAAACTAAGGAGTCTGCTCCCCTCCTTCTGGTAATCTAATGTCTAACTCTTAGGCAAAGTGGTATGGCTTCAGCTGCAAGAGTCAGGAAATCCCACTCACATACACAGGAACAGCCTGCAGGCTGGCACTAAGCACACACGGGTTGAGGGTTGGAAAAGGTGTATTTGAAGCTCTTCAAGCAGACCTTTCACCTCACAAGTGCGTGCTCTGACTGCCAAGGTGGATAGGAGGAAGGCTGTAAAACCACTGCCTGCATTTTGAGGGACACAGCTGTTGCTTCATTCTTCACAAAGCACACTGGCAGTCACTAGGCGTTACCTGAAACATCAGACTGCTCATCCTGAGACAAAACAGTGAAAACATCTTGTTTCTGACAAGGTGTGGCAAAATCAAATGCCTAGCCGCTCAGCCTCATCAGTACCAAGGCAATACTCACAGGCTGAGATAAGATGGCCAAGAAACTTGAGAGTCAAAGATGATTTATCTGAAGAGTAAGTCCCCATGATTAAGCAAGAGGTTAATGAAAATATTAAAGCTATTGTGGTGTTACGCATTTTTGTGTGGATTTTTTTGCAAATCTGGATGTGGAATTGAACAGAACAAGAAATTCAGAAAGCACTGACTCTGAGGCCAACAACAGACAGAGTCACAAGTGATAGATCTGGGGCTCCTTCAAGCACAGACAGCGACTACTGCACAACTCATCTCTCCCTGTTGCCCAGCATTTGCTCCTAAAGACTTTGGATTCAAAGGGAATGAGTTATTTTGATTTATAGTCAGATCTTTCTCAGTTCTTCAAACCTCACCCAAATCCATATGGACAGAAAATTATCATCTCCTAAGAACTAAGCAGCCTCTGTGAATCTATAGCAGTGACAATTGTTATGAAGCACCTAAGAGACTACAGCATAAACTGAGTGCTCCCTGCCCCTTCAAAAATATACAATATATTCTTGATAAGGCAGCGTAAACTATTGAAATCCTGGAGTGAAGTCCTTCTTTATACTCTGCCAGCACCAAACTCGCACAGACTCAGCATTTCCTCCCCAGTAAAATCACTACAGTGGAACATGTCTGTCTTGCTGGGGAAGGCTTACACAAATTTATCCAAAATTCATCACCCAGCCAGCGGAAGACAAGGTTTTCTGGCTCTTAATCCCTATCATCTTTTGAAGGACAAGGGCAGACTGAAGTATTCGGTGAGCCATGACAAAACATGCTGTTGACTATTTTGAACACGTTTTTATGCATGGTCTGTACTTTTCTACTGCTCCAGAAGTTATCTTCTGTGGCACACACATTGGCTAGTTTGCCTAGATCTTTGCGGGAACAAGGAAAGTCTGAGATCACAATCCATTTCCTGACTAATTACAAAATGCAAACTGAAACACTAGCCTTACTTTCAGGAGTGCTGGGGGCAGGGGGAGTCACCAAAACAAATATTACCTCACCCCTTTTTCTGTAATCTTGTTCTTGAAAACCTGTCTTTGGACTCAATCTCAGTTTCAAAAAACATTTTAAGTTACAGTAAAAAATTCAATTTATACAAAGGCATGAAAAAAAACAACTGTCATGAAGGAAAGCAGAAGAAACTGGTCTGTCTCATTCCTATTCTCCACGTACAGCATATAGGATTGAATGTTCGCAAAAAGATTTTAAAAATACCAACAGTAAGACTTCATGCATTCATTTTTAATATTGGTTCCTTTTCCTTTAATAGCAGATATATAGCATCTACTGTGTTCTGATCATACTTTCTGAAGAATTGTCTGAATGAAGAACTACAGCATGCCTACATGCTTATTAAACACGGAGATGGCAACAGCTACACACATGCTAGAGGACAGCAGTAAGGTCAAAATTATTTCAACACATTAAACAAAGATGGGGAAAAAACGAATTAGGCAGCATCAAGTGAAAGGTAACACACTCAGGAAAACACAACAGACTGCAAATACAGTATGAGGAACAAATTTCAGCAGCACACCTTCAAGGAAAAGGGTTGCAAGTCAACAGAACTCCACCACATCATACCGTTATGAAAACGTCGATACCATGCCATAATGTCCAATACTGGCGTATCTATCAGGGTACACAAAACAATCCTTGTGCTCTTGTAAGTATGCATGTTAACACCCCTGTTGGAAAACCTCTGTTTTGGCAGTGCACTTTCAGAAAGATAGGAAGTGAGCAGAGTGAAGTCAGAACAATCCAGGGAAGAGTACTACAGATCTATTAAACAGGACCCACAGAGAAATACTGAAGAATTGGGTTTTCAGTCTAAGAAGACAAGTGCAAGGGAAATACACAGTTACAATTTTAATTTGTAGAAGGTTGCAGTTATGAGGAAAAGAATAACCTGTTCTTCATGTCCACTGAGAAGTAGCGAGGTAAAACTGCACCAAGACATACACACGTTGGGTAACAGGGAGAACCCATCCAGTGCTAGGAATACTGGAGCACTAGAGGTATATGAAGCCCTTGTCACAGAAAATCTTTAAGAACATATTAGATAAGCACATCAGAGGTTGGTTGTTTCGGGGGGCTTTGTTGGTTGGGTTTTTTTTTTAAGACTAATCTATACAGCCACTAAGAAACACAGACGAGAAGTAAACTGCATCCAAATTACTCCCCTTACCAAATATCACAACTTCTTTTAAAGCGCCAGCAGTTTCAAAACCACTTATTCTTACCTCTTTGCTTCCTCCAGATGACAAAGGTATTCGTAGGCTACATTCTGGCGTCGTCTTTCATCCATTTCCTCTGCTGTTAATCTCTCGTTATCCAACACAGCTGCAAATAGTCAAAACGCATTCTCAGGTTGTTGAAGACTGAATGTAACTGAACAGGCACACCAAAAGTCAGATCCAACCTTTCCCACAGAAACTCATCACAGGTTTTGAGTCAGAAAAATGAGAGACCAAATATAGCTGTTCTTTACGTGCAACAGAAGAGACCCTGTTTCCTTATTCTTCCTTCCCTATCACATAAGCTTGCCATCTTTCCTCTTTCTGACCTCAATCTGTGATCCAACTCCTTCCACCTTCCAATTTCTTAGAAACAGTCCTTCATTTTCTTGTTTTCTTCTAGCTTTGCCTTCTCCTCAAAAGCACATCAGTGACCACATGTCCCTCCATCTATCCTTCAACTTTGGCAGTCCAGGACTAATAACAGACAACATATATTAACACCATATAATCCCTTCTGTATCTTTATAGCCCATGTCTAAAAAAGATGGAAATGCTACTCCCAATCCTCAAGTGGAAGGGAATCATTCAGATCCACAACCTGCCTGTCGTCTTCAGATCAAGCTGAGGACCTCCACAGGGGTATGTGCCTAAATCTTCCAGAGGTTTAAAACCTCAGTGACAAAGCCCGCTCCTTCCACTCTTACAGCTAAGTATCTCAATACAACGTTCCCATGTCAAAAAAAAAAAACAACCCCACAACTTTTTAGGTTTTATGGACCAACTTGACGAACAGGAAAGTCTCATACCATTGCTAATCAAAGCTTAGCTTACACCTAAAATGCCTTCAACAAACACACGCGAGTCGTGAGGCATACACTACAGCACCTAGGATCAAACCAGACCTCGGCTCCAGCTCCACAGGGTCTCCTCGAAACCAGTTCCGAGCACCGCGGAAGCATCTTGCCGATTGCTCCGACCCCACCCAAAGTTACAAGAGCTGAAATCTGCCCCAAACCACAGGGTGACGCCTACCAGTGAGGAAAAGTTCTCTCCCCTCCCAACTCCTCAGCTCCATCCTCCCTTCCTCCTTCAAGCCGTGGGCCGAGCAGGTGGCCCCGCTCCCCGCACTCCACCTGCCGCCCCAGCCCTGAACCCCCGGGCGTGACCGGCGGCCGCTGACGGCCCCTCCCGCCAGCAGCGCCGCGTTTCTCCCCGCCTTTGCTCATTTTTGACGCGGTATCGCAGCACAAGCGAGCGCGTATCCCGGGCAGCTTGACCCAACGCCCCCGCCCCGCAGCAGCCGTCGGAGGTGTCCGACCGAACGCGCGTTCCGCACGGTGAGCCGGGGGCGGCTGAAACATGCGGGAAGGAACAAGGGCCGCGGCCCTGCACCCCCCCCCGCCCACGGCGGACATCTTGGGCGCGGCGCGGAGCCCGCCCGCGGAAGGCACGGCAGGACGGGCTGCGCCCCGGCGCCCGCGTCGGGAGCCGGCGGGGCCCACCGCGCCCCGGGGCCGGTCCCGGAGCCGAGGCCCCGCGGCGCCCCACGGCTCCCCGCGCGCCCGCGAGAAGGGCGCTTCCTCCCTGGAAGCGCCGGGCAGGGCGCTGCCCGCCGGATCCCCGCGCCCCCCTACTCACAGCCGTAGTGGGGCCGGGACAGGGGCAGCCCGTCCACCTCCTCCGCCGCCATGGCGCTGCGCTGGGCCGCGGCCGGCCGGGAGCTGGGTGCGGGCGCGGCCGTTCCTCTTCCTGCCGCACCGGGTGTGGCGGGGGAGGAGCCGCCGCTCCGCGCTCGCTCCCGCTCCCCGCCCCGGCCGCACCCTCGACCGCCTCCGCCGCCCTCGGCCGCCGCCGGAGCGGGACGGCAGCCCCGTCCCTGCGCCCAGCGGACCCCGCCCCGCGCGGGTCCCGGCCCCCCCATTCCGCACGGGGCCCTGGCCCTGGCCCACCCGTAGCCCCGAACTCTCCCGCCAGCCCCGTTGACAACGCGCAGCCCCGCTCCGGGAGGGCGGCCCAGGCCAACCCGGCCGTGACCCTTCATCCGCCCGCTCGGCCCTTCTCGCACGCATCCCCACCGCGCCAGCCCCGCGCCGCCACGCCACCCCCCTCACGCCGCGGGGCCGGGCTTGTGCAGGGCCAGGCTTAGTGCTGGGCCAGGCGTCCCAGCTGCATCAGCCCACCCTCCGTAGCCAGCCCGGGCCTGGCTGGACGCGGTTGTACCTGCCCGCCCCAGCGGCTCTGCTGACCCCACCACGGCAGCACCTGAAGGCCGGCCGCAGTTTGAGGCAGGGTGCCCCAAAACGTCAGCACACAACAGCAGCAACGCTCAGCAGCACTGCCACGGAGACAGCCGTGCCCCCAAAGTTCCCTTCCCCTCAGCACATTAAGCTCATCTTTCACTGTTGCTTTCCCTAGTTCTCGTTCAAGAGTACTGAAGGTGCCACAGCGTGTCCATTTTAGTTAGTCCCATCAATTTCACTGCCAGAGGTTACTGCTTGAACACAAATGAAGTAATCTGGTAGACCAATAGCCTCTATTAGGAAAAGCATCACCAACAGGTAAGGGAGGTGATCCTTCCCCTCCTCCCAGGGCTGGTGAAACCACATCTAGGATACTGGGTCCAGTTCCAGCTTCCCCAGTAGGAAGAAGGCACAGACATAATGGGACAAGTTCAGTGAAGCACTGAGCAACTGATTAAGGGCTCGGAGCATCCAACATATGAGGAGAGGATGAGAGAGGACAGGGCAAGAAGCAGTGGGCAATGGACAGAAGTTCATGGAAGTCCACTTAAACATAAGAAGAAACATTTTTACTCTGAGGGTTGTCAAACACTGGTACAAGTTGCCCAGAGAAGTTGTGGAGTCTGTCCTTGGAGATACTCCAAACCGAACTGAACACAGTCCTGGACAACCCGCTCAAGCAAGGCTGGACTAGAGACTTCCAGGGGTCCTTTCCAACCTCGATGATTCTGCAGGTCCATGAAAAAGTACATTTACATATGTTTTTTTAAAGAATCTGTATGAAAGGGAGACTAAGTGAAAGCTGGTTTTGTTGATTATAAGGGTTACATGTCACAGTTCAACAGTTACAGGAATAACTACATAGGTGAATGCCAGACATAAATTACAAAACAAAAGGTTTTATGACCAAGTTATAGTTCTAATTATTAACATTTATTTGCATAACTTCACATGTGGCCACTTTGCAGTTATACAATGAGAAGACATTTAAAGTAATGTTTATATGTAGATTGTGAAGTGCAGAACTGGTTTTGTTCCCCCTAAAAAACCTGTAATACTTTTTGCACACTCCCACAATCCTCCCTCAAAAAAAACTCATAAACTTACTCTTTCCTGTAAGCCCCATTCTGATAAGAAAAATAAAACATGATTATCACACATCATCAAAGAATCTGGCTAAACCTCTTCAAGGTTTTATTTCAGTGGTTCTTGTAATAGCTCCCCTAATTTAAGATTTCTGGTCTTTGTTACTGTCTCTGCTAACTTGTTTGTTAGGGTTTGTCTATCTACATGTTTAATGTACTGCCTCTCCTGCTTGTCTTTTTTTTTTTAATGTTGAATAGGCACTAGTCAGATAGCCTTACAGAGGTACCTATTTCTCTCTAGTTTCAAAATTTGAGTGATTTATTCTGTAAAAAAAAATTTCTTTAAGTACTTTGCCTTAATGCCTAATTACTAGACTTCCTAGGGGACACAAGAGCTCCAAAATTCAGTCCTTTATTTAAACTACTGTTATCTGTTCTTTTGGAGGTATTTATTGGCCACTTCCTTTATGAGAAAGATTTTTTTATGTGAATGGTGCTGAAAAAAAAAATGTTTAGAACACCTGAAGACTATGAAGCTGTGATTCTGTAGTCACTTAAAGATACCACTGAAACATAAGGAATCTCTAACCTCTTCAAATCCTCCTCCAAACAGAATAGTATATACAGCTATCACACCTGCCTTCCCAAAGTATTACAGTCTTGCAGTCCAAAAAAGATTGGGAAATAAAAACATATTCAAACAACCTTCTGCTGAACAATTGTTCACATGTATCCTCATTTCTGGCAAAAAAACCCTGAAGACAGAGTAGGATCTGCTCTAGGTCCCATTTAGCACTAAGAATTCTAAGCCATCACTTATTCTCTCTACAGCACACATGAAACTCGGACAGCTGGAATAACATATGACTATTGCCACTCTACATCTTAGCATCCTTCATTCTGATGATCCATCTCACCCTTATTAATCGTTTGTCTCTTAATGCCATTTTTTGTACTTCAATCACGTATAGCCAATCATGACCTTTCCCTTTAGACCCCATTTATCCCAGATAAGTTTAAATCCTATCCTCTATGTCTGTAATAAGGTTTAGATCCCTATTAATTTTCACAGTCTTCTCTAATTACCTGGTTTAGCTACATGTTCTGTGCCTACAGGGTCAGAATGCCCTGCAGGAATCTGGAGGGAGCTATTTAAGTTGAGTAAGTACATATATATTGAAAAATGTGTGTGTGTATGTGTATATATACAAAGACAACTCCTACCCCTCATATACTTGATGATACTCTCCTGTATATGGTTGCATGTTAGGCTATGGATTGCCAACAGCAAAAGTTGCCTTTTGTCTCCCAGCATCAGATCAAAATCAGTGGACAAATGAGAGAAGTTACTGACCTGATCTTAGCAGAAACACACAGACATACTCACAAATATCCCTACCTGCTCCCACCAGTGCTACTTCACAACTGCACTCTCAGGGCCAGCCCAGATGACTCCCACAGCCCTGATCCACCCGTATTTCCAGCAGGGAACTTTGCATGAAGCTCTGGAGAAACTGCAAGGGAAGCAGCTGCACACTTGGGGCAAGAGAATGCAGACCACCCCATCCCACATGCTTCCGCTGCACCAGACAAGCCAGGCAGCAAAAAGGGAAGTCTGGCTTTCAAAATGGGTCTCCTCAACCACCTCTGCTTCCAGACTCTGCTTCTGCATCCCGACCTGGCTTCAATGGCCCAGCAGCTGCCTGGGATACAGGCCTGCATGCACAGTGTCTGCAGGACTCCCCACGGAAGACTGAGAGCAAGTGACAGAAAAGCATGGAGCCCAAATCCTGCCCATTTCTGCTGATAGCCATGACATGATGCTAGGGCACAGCAACAGGTTGCTGGAATAGCAGAGGAGTCCTTACTCTTTGGAGGCAAGCTGGCAGTCTCCCCGCTCTGAGTGCCAATCATAAAATCCTCTCCTTCCCCCCTCGTGACAGTGCAACATGGGCAAGCTCTGTACTGGCAAAAGGGCTTCCTGAACTGGAAAACTGTCCACTTGTCCCCACATACCAGGTATAGTTTCTCTTGGAAGACCTGTAAGGTCAAAGGAAGCCTCACAGCTACATGGAAAAACAAAACAAAACAAAAAATTGGGTAATTCAAGATTAATTTTTCCCGAGGTACATGCTCCCTGTCTTTTTATCTGCTTTGTAATGCTTTACATGTTTTCTATTTGTTCTCATGTAGGCTATGGGAAACCAATAAAATAATTTAAGTCCTGAGCAGACCACAATATTTAGCTGGAAGCAAGTGAGTGGGGATGAGCCAGATTTACAGATTGTAAAGCAAGGACACAATGACACATCTAGTCTGACCAATTCTGCAACACTGCCCACATACCATAATACACTCTGCATCAAACCTGTAACTTCCACCATCAGAGGACTCCAATGATGAAAAAGTCACCATCTCTCTACTTAAATTGCTTTCATAGTTAATTATAATCTTATCCCTAGTATGATTCAAACAATTCATCACCTTCCACAAAACTTAGCTCCCCCCCAACCCCCACCTTTATAGAGGAAAGTTCCTTCTTTTCTAATAAATTTTACACCCCATTTACTCTTGCCCTGTTCTTAAGGAAGATGTGCGATTTTCCACTTTTTGTGACGGAATACTGCTGTAAGCTTAGTTTCTGTCTGCAGAAGACTGTGTTTAGACTGAAAGATTTCTTTAACAGATTAAATATGTAGTATGTATTTATGTTAATAAAAGCATTAAATTCATAGTACCGTACAAAGATACCACTAAACTACATATTTAGTCTTTACAGACTACACAGGTTTTGGTCAGTTATTGAGCCATCACTACATATTTAACTACCTATAAGCTCTCTATAGCATGCTTAGCTTTATAATCTACTGGAAATAGTGTTTAAATTCGACATTAATCAATGTTAGCACAGAACTTTTGGTCAGCAGCATGCGACTGAACCAAAGCCTTTCACGAACAAGGGAAGGTCGGCCCAACGTCAGCACTGAAGGTTGAAGCCAGCAGTGCTAAACCTCAAATGCAGCTTCCGCACAGCAGCAACGGCACGTGGCTCTCCTGGCCCAATTGTATACGGTGATATTCATGTCAATGGAGAACAACAAATTCTTAGCCTAATTCCTCAGTCTTTATTCAGACAATAGAAGCTTTATCAATATAAAGAGGATAGTTTTATTATACTGCTACATGACAGAACAATACTGTTGGGGCTCCCAAGTTATACATAAAGATAGCTATTGAAAGCAAATGCATACATATCAGACGGTCTGTATTAAAAGAAAAAATTATTTAGAAGATGGGGCAACACATTAGGAACTTGCTCATCCCTGTAAGAACAAACAGAAATTCTTCTTCCTATGTTTCACAGCTCATAACAATAGCTGATAACGCTATTATTATTGCTATATAATAGCTGACAATGCACCCAATACACGTTTAAAATGCACAATTAAAACAGACATCTGTTATATGATACTTAACGGTAATTTATTCTAAGCGAAGAAGAGTAACATGAAGAAAAACACTGCCAAAAATAGGAAAAAGAAAAGGAGATTGCTAAACCCCAGTTTACTAGATAACTCCACAATTTTGAAAGTGGGTGGTACTGATTAAAAGACTACCTGGGTTAAGAGAGAAAGCGAAGGAAAACAATATAGAATAAATGGAGAAAGGTAGAACTAGCAGTGATAAAACACTGACGAGTAATATGCGAAACTGACAAAGAAACCCGGTAAGGAATACCAATAACAAAAATCAACCTAGAAGGCTGCGGAGATGCTGCTGTCCTAGAAGGGGCCTTCCGGGCCAGCACTCGCCATCACAAGCACCCACGGGACTGGGCCGCCCACCTGCAGCAAACCAACGCGCCCCAACAGCGGCCGGGCGTTCCCGGTACCCCGGTACCCCCGTACTCCCGCCCGCTGGCCCCTCAAGGCCCCTCACAGCCCCGCCCTTCCCGGCGGCCCCTGCGCGCCTCCCAGCAGCCCGCGCGGCGCCGCGCGGCAGGATGATCCACGAGCTGCTGCTGGCGCTGAGCGGGTACCCGGGGGCCGCCTTCACCTGGAGCAAGCGCGGCGGCCTGCAGGTACCCGCCGGACCGGGCCGCCCCGTCACGGCCCCCGGCCCGGCCCGGCCCCGCCCCGCCCCCGGCACGGACCCGGCCCGGTCCCGCCCTCACCGCGGCTTCTCCCCTCAGGTGTCCCAGGAGCTGCCGTTCCTGCACCCCAGCGAGACCAGCGTCCTGAACCGGCTCTGCCGCCTCGGCACCGACTACATCCGTTTCGCTGAGTTCGTGGAGCAGTACACGGGGCACGTACAGCAGCAGGTGGGGCCGCCGCGCCGCGGTGCTTCCCGGGCAGAGCGCAGCGGCTGCCGGTGCGCGGATGTCCCGCAGCCAGCGCCAAGAAAGGCGCTTTCCCGAGCAGGGCCGCGGGAAGCTCTGTGCGGCGCACGTAAGAGCGGGCTCAGAACACCGAAGGATGGGCCAAATGTAAAATCTCATTCTTGCAGAAGTGTACTGTAATAATTTCTGGTCACTGCAGACTGGTCGGGGTTTGTGACCTGCACAGGATGCTCGTCCCTGTGTTGTAGTGAGTCCTCGTGGTTTGTGAAGAGCCTCGAGATCCGAGAGGCACGCGTAAGTGCAGAGAAGCACTGAGGTTACTAGTGGTTCCCAGCACTTGCCTATGTCCACAGAAGAGCTAAATATAACCCTGCTCAAGTAACTCTCTTTGTGACAAACTTCTGTGTTGTTTTTTTTTTCTGGGCACTTTCTGGTGGGCTAAGGTGCATTTCAACATCTTTGGACCACTGGCAGCTGGTGTAACGCTCCACAGAAACCCCTTGACTCTTTAGGCCTGCACAGGGGAGCTGATGTAGATTTTATTGTTTGGTTTCAGGACCATCATCCATCTCAGCAAAACCAGAGTGGATTACATGGCATTTACTTGCGAGCCTTCTGCACAGGTCTTGATTCAGTGCTGCAGCCATATCGACAAGCACTACTTGACCTAGAACAAGAGGTAAAGGAGAGAGACTTGGAACAAGAGGCTGTCCTGCTGCTGACAGATTGTGGAAAGTTGTCATTTCTGCAATTAATATGCTAAGTCATAGTAGCTAAAGAGGAGAGAAAGTATTTTCCTTTCCACATCAGGGATGTCTTCCAGATTATTCCTGTGAGGTGCTATTGTAAATGACACTTCATTCTAATAAGTATTAAGTGTCTTCTACCTTCAATTCAGTAAGTGCCCCATCTGCCTCAGAGCCCAGTGCTGTCTCAGACTATTGTGACTTCTGTTTTCAATCGTAAAAGTTTTGATTAATCTCTGCTAGATTAGCAGCTGTCATATCTCGGGTATCACCATCCAGTGGTTGTTATAGCCTAAAATGGGACACAGCCCAGAAATATGTGGGGCGTGAAAAAAGCTGTGGGAACTAAAGGTTTGGAATATAGAGCCAAACATGCTTTTTTTACTTATCCATGCCTTATTTTAATTTTCATTACTTGCTTTGTCGTTATTACAGTTTCTGGCCGACCCACATCTTTCCATCTCGCATGTTAATTATTCCTTGGACCAGGTATGTCATGTTAGTAAACACGTCGTGCTCTTTGGTTACTCTTATCGCTTCTTGAGTCTAATAAGAAAGTGGGTGGGATAGATAAGGGTTAGTCTGTCACGTTGTGCCATTTCTTTTTAATGCCTCTACGTTTGTAGTCCCTTACTCATGCTCAGAGGATCACTTGTGCTTTGACACAAAGCCGAGGTCCTCCACCTTGACACTCGCATACTCCTCACTGCCAGTGTTTATCCTGAACTGCAGCTGGGATGCAGTAACTTCATGCATCGTGGTCCAGTGGAGAGAGAACATACTTCCTAGAGATTTTCATGTTGTGTTTCTACTTTGTGGGGAAAGCCAGGTGACAGTTTCATTAAATGATTGTCATCAGGTGCTGTCCACGCTTACTCAAGTACAGTTTTTCTCTCCCTTGCATAGCAGCCTAATTCAATATTTTGCTCCTTGTTCTGCAGTTTCAGTTACTCTTCCCCTCTGTGATGGTGATGGTGGAACAGATCAAGACTCAGAAGGTACAGGAAAATTGTAGCTAGTTTCTCTTAACAGGTTTCCTCTCTTGCTGGTAAAGTTATTTCTGCCCCTATCCCAGACGTCTAATACTAGGAAAGAATGTGGTTTCAGCAATGGGTACCCTATTCCTAGTACTACTGTAAGTATTGAATAACTATTTTGCAAATCCGTGTATGCTGGATTTGACTTCATTATCAGTGTCATCTGTGATGACTTGCATTTTACAATCACAATACATTTCATAGTACAAGATGCTGCCGGTTGGAATTTCTTCTTTTCTGAGTCAGTATTCTCCCACTGTCACCCGAAAAAAAAAACCAAGGCAGAAGTTAATGTTTTCAGAATCCAGAGATGCTTACGTTTTGTTAAGGGAAATTTTGAGAGAAGCTTGGGTGTGGAGCCACGTATAGAAGGCCTCTTTCTTCACTACATGGCATATGTTACATCTTTCTTTAAGACTTGTGCAGCTTCTTAAGGCATCTTCTTGTTAGCCAAAAGTGTAGCGTTTATATGTCTGAAAAGGTCAGTACAGATCCAAATAACAGGCCCAATCTAACCATCTTTTCTTTCTGTAGATTCATGGATGTCAGATATTGGAGACAGTCCACAAACATAGCTGTGGGGGGTTGCCTCCTGTTCGCAGTGCTCTTGAAAAGTATGTAGATACAGTAAAGCTATTATTTAATTCTTCTGTAGTAACTGGAGTTAGTGTCAAAATGTTTATCTTACTTGTGAAAACTACATGCAAAACAGGCTTGCATGATCTAATAGTAGGAGTAGCATGCAGGGAAAACTGCCACAGTCCCCATTATTTATCTAAAACATGCTTACGGCAGGAATTAAGGCTTTCTCCTTACTTTGGATTTAGGGCTGAGGAAAGTTCAGACCCTATGTTTTTTCTTCTTTTGAGGTCTGTATGTTTTGCATATGGTTGGCCTGTTGTTATTTTTTGATCCTTCAAAAGGATGTGACTGGGTGAGTGTTGCTGGGTTTGTATGTCCTTGGGGAGAAAGTCAGACTACTTAAAAGATAATTTGTGTTCGTGCTGAAATGGTAATTGAGTAGAAACAGGAGGACTAGAAAGCCACTGCAAACTTACTTATACTTCTGGTATACTAGCAGATCTCCATGGAGCAGCCACATAGAGGATATGTTGGTTTGGTTTCGCAAGTGATTGGTCCACCTTTCTCTGTTTAAAAAAAAAAAAAAAGTTATAAAATTCCACGTTAGCCATTTAGCACTTGCTGTATTGCCTAACTGGACTTTCCAGGATGACGTACAGTCAGGTTTTGATTACTGTGTGCAGAGGCCCCACTGTCTTATTTCTCTTGACCTCAGGATTCTGGCTGTGTGTCATGGAGTCATGTATAAGCAGCTCTCCGCCTGGATGCTGCATGGATTGCTACTAGACCAGCATGAAGAGTTCTTTATCAAACAGGGCCCCTCTTCTGGGAATGTCCCTAGCCAACCTGAAGAAGATGATGACGACCTAGGAATTGGGGGACTTACAGGAAAACAGCTACGAGAACTGCAGGACCTGGTAAGACTGCAAGTCATAGCTTGGCATCCTTCAGTCCTTAGGGAACTAAAGGAGAAATAGATTGTCTTCTGCTTCAGTGCAAGCTATGCTAGGCTGGACGTATGCTGAGAGCTGGTGGGATGGCAAATCAACAGAATATTGTAATGGGTTGCAGCCAGGCATAAAGAACAGAGACACTGTTTGGCACAGCTGGATAATCCTGGGGCAGAAAGCCCCGTGGATGGAATCTGTAGATGCTGATGTCAAGGAATTGGAAGTGCTGTACTCTCGCCTTGCTCTTGAGTGACTCTTCCGACTCCTTACGGCCATCACTGATCTGCTGCACACAGGCACTGGCAGGACAAGCAAGTGCAAGGGAAGGGGTCTGGGGAGCTCGGGTGTTGGCTTGACTTGCACCCTTTCTGTTGGCAGCTGGGTCAGGTACCTTTCTTGCACAACTGTTTGTTGTGCAAATGTTACCTAGCAGGATAATACTGCTGACATTACTGGGGAAAACGTGCTACGTGAGAGTCCAGAGACTGCTAAGAACACGTCCAGGGTGCTAGGCTAAGCAAGGGAGCAACCTGCCAGCACACTGGTGAAATGCAGGAGCTCCTCATGGAGATGACAGGCCGTTGGAGTGCTCTTGTGCGAAGTAGCTTTCTCAGTGGAGTAATCTCCCACACTTTGTGCACCTGAATAGCGTCTGCATCGGGGACCAGTGAGGGGCAACTGCAATTCTGTAAATTTACACTCCGGGCACCCATGGTGTTAACGTGCTACGTGCAGCTTGGCTGTGAGCACACAGAAGATTCACCCCCAAAACACCCTGCGTTGCATATTGATTAAGTGCCCTGTACAGGGAGTCTCTGCTACACACAGGCAAAAACAAGGGAAAACTTTAAAAGGCAGTTAGTGAAAAATCTATTATTTCACTATATTGGATATAGGAAAAATGTGAATATTGGTGAGTCTTCTAGATCTGTGGTGGAAAATGTAGGCATTAAGAAGATGACACCAAGAGAGCCTAATTAACTCTCTTTGTCAGTATTATTGACTTAACAGTCTTGGCAGTTCTTCAGTCAGAGAGAAAAATAAGAAATAGAGTTTTGATGGGATTGCCCAGTAAAATACTTGCGTATTTCCTCATCTAAAAGTGTCAAGAATCTTAAGAATTGCCAAGCTGTTAATGTTAGTATACAAACTTGTACTGAACTCCTCTATTAAAATGAAGAATTCTGTAGATGGCAAATGTTCTCAAAAACTTGTCAGCACAGTGTTTTTTGGATTATAGACCAATGAACCTAATTCTCCAATAACAAGAAAGCCAAATGAAATAATCACTATTGCTTCTCTGAGGGAAAATCTTGCCTCTGTACTTGGAGCTCTTTATTAATACATTCAGAAAAAAGTTAGTAACTTACTGTATTGTTCTAAACACCTTTTGCAGGAACTGAGAAAATTGCCTAATTTATGCTAGCAAGCCTTCAGATCTTTAGCCTATTAGCTCACTAGCGGAGGTGTTTACATTTGGCCCATATCACAAGTGTTCTAGCAGTATTAAAACATATAGGAATGGATGTAGGGGAGGAATATTTTTGGTAGTGCTAATTAACATTGTTATGGCTGCAAAAAAACTAATGTAATGCAGTTGCAACAAAAATTCCGCTGGCTGATGTAACATTATCCTTTGGGAGAGCCAATTTGCTGCTGTTCCACAAAGGTTTAGCTTCTCCTTTTCCCGCTTCTGCTCCCCTCTCTGATGAAAGCAACATCTTCTCTAGGGAGATCTGCTAGCGTACCAGAAATATAAAAAAGTTTTCAGGCTCTTAAATGATGCAGATCAGGTTTGCTACCTTTCTGCTTACTTCAAATATACTTCGGTTCTGCCTCTCTCCTCCTGCTCCCTTTACACACCTTTTCTGTCTGGTTTTCTCACACTTTTTTTGCTTGATTTCTTTTCCCTGGGGTCTCTGACAGCGCTTGATTGAGGAGGAGAACATGTTAGCTCCATCTCTAAAACAGTTTTCTCTGCGGGTAGAAATGCTGCCTTCATACATTCCTGTGCGGGTTGCTGAGAAAATCCTCTTTGTGGGAGAATCTGTACAGATGTTTGAGAATCAAAATGTTAACCTGACCAGAAAAGGTAAGGAACATCTTTCTTGCAGACTTTGCTCAGTTATGCGTGATTGACAAGTATCTTCCAAAATGCTGCATTAATGAATGCCTCAACAGTCTCCCACTGTTGGCCAGTATTCCTCAGAACATAGGGATGGTTGTGCCAGGACAGAGCAGTGGCCCCAGTGTTCTGCTTCGGATTGATTTCAAGGGATCGGTATAAGAACAGGATGAGTAAATAATAATAATAACACTTCCCAAACACAGTCTCCAAGTTTCCATCAACAAGTCACTGTGTGATTTGCTCTGGATAAATAAATAAAACAATTGCAAAGGTCATGTTTTCAGTTTGCATCCCTGTCCCTGAAGGGCACAGAGAGACACAAGGGCACATCTTGCTCTGAGTGTACATGTTGCAGAATGATGTCACAGGATTAAAGCGCATCCACAAACAAGAGATTCATTGCAAGGTGGTCCCAGAGGTCACTGTGGAAGACAAATGATCACGATGGAGCCTTTACGAGAGTAAGAGAGAGATAATTCCAGCTGATGGTTCTCTTTGAGAGCCTGATGGAAATACATTCCTACACCACTTGGGGACTGCTCTATCTTGAACTTGTCTATGCAAAAGTACTGAAGTGACTCGACATTGCAGAGAACAAAGGACCAATTAAATTAGACTGTTTTCTTGCCTTAACAGAAGGCAGGTGAAAAAAGGTCTCCTAGCTTAGTTGATTTAAAAAAAAAAAAAAATCCCCAAGTTCAAGCAGTAGGACAGATTTGAAAGGGGCAGGGGTAGATGGAGAACCAAACCAACTAGTTAATCTGGCAGAAAAGTTGGGGTTTCAAAGATCTAACTCAGCCCTAGGAAGAGGGCTGTTAGCGGCAGTCATTTACATGGACGTATTTTGGGTGTTTACTGACAGCACAGCATGGCCACGTCAGGTGTCTCTACTGTAACTGTATTTGCAGTAGTTGTCTTGTACTCTGGTACCTGTACTTTGAGGCCTCCTCAGCTTCACATTCCTCTCCAGACCTGGGATGGTGCTGCCCAGGCGGCCTTTCTGTGCTGGGAGGGGTCTGCACTTCTCCAAACAGTATTCCTTGTTACTGTCCACAATGCTGTTCTCACCGCTGCACAGGCTCCATCCTAAAAAACCAGGAGGACACTTTTGCAGCAGAGCTACATCGACTCAAGCAGCAACCGCTCTTTAGTTTGGTGGACTTCGAATCAGTGGTTGACTGGATACGGAGCACTGTTGCCGAGGTGAGGATCCTGGGAAGGGTAACGGCAGCTCCTGGTTGTGTGAAAGACAGGGAGGAGGCGGCTCTTTAGAATCAGTGGTTGAACAAGCGTGTGAACGCTGCAGGTGGCTTTCTTAGGGGGCTCAGAGCTTCGTGTTACCCCAACTTCTGATGACAAAAGGACACTAACAAATACTATGCACTTTCATGGGGGAAAGAGGAGAATTTTTATATATTTTTTTATTTCACCTGAAACAACTTCAGAACTTCTCATCATGCTTTCAGCATAATGGCATCTCACTGGAGAAATTCTTTGCTTTGGCAATTTTTAATCTTTTTTTCATTTAGGGCTGGGAGGGAACCTGAGAAGATGGGGAGGTTAGAGAAGTGAGAACAAAGCTAGGGTGGACCTGATTTAATAAGAACTTGCTTATTTTTTTGTCATGGGTTGTCATGTTTCCTAGGCAGTTTCTTGCTGGTATACATCAAGAGTGTACTAACTAATAGCGTGGGCTGCCTACACACAGGATTCTTAGTGTGTTCTCTTGTGCTTTATATAGTATTTTATATAGGTGCTTTTTTTATATGCATGACAAGTATTTTAAGACAGCTGCTGTTCTCACCGAATGGGTTTAGATAAATCTGAAGGGAGCTTTCTTTTGTGTTTTTTTTTTTGTTTGTTTCCTCACTAGCATCTTTGGAAACTGATGGTGGAGGAGTCAGATTTACTAGGACAACTGAAGGTAATTTAACTGCTATTTTGTTTTTGCTCAATCAGCTTAATTTTTTTTTCTTTTTTAATGGCTCTTTCCAATTAAATTCTTTAGTGTGTTACATTGTGCGCTTTCTTCTTTTAGGTAAAGCTGTTTTCATTTTCCAGATCTCAAGAATAAACACAGAGTGACAGAACTTGGTCAGAGACAGAGTTAGAGGGGTATCTGTACGTGGTTTTGTGGTTTGCACCTTGAAGCAAAGGCAGAGTAGACTTTCTGGGCACTGGATGAAATTCAGAGCTCCCTAGCTGTATTTTGAAGGGAAGAAGTTGTCCAAGCAATAGTAAAAATGGATGCTATCAGCTAGGATGCTTAAAATTTCAGTTTTTGATATGCTTATATACAAAAAATTCATCTCTACAGATTATAAAAGACTTCTACCTTTTGGGAAGAGGTGAGCTGTTTCAGGCCTTCATTGACACTGCACAGCAAATGTTAAAAACACCACCTACGGCTGTAACTGAACATGGTGAGTGTTGCTTCTTTGCTTACCAAACTGTCCTCGCTATGGTATAGCCACGTCCAGTCCAGAAGAGCCCTCTCTTATCCTGTGGATGTTGCTGTTAGTTCTGAAAGAACAGCACTTGTGAATTAGAATGTCTCACAGAGTGGGTGAAAATAACATCTTGGAAGCTCTCAGATGGCAGGCTTCACTCCATGTTTGAAACGGGAATTAAATGAAATGAGTGGAAATAGCGTGTCAGTGTTGTTTTTTATGGCTGAGCATAAATAATTAATGGGTGCAAAAATAGCACTAGCTGCATCATCTTGTGTTGGTATCTGTGCTCTCTCATCAGATGTCAACGTTGCGTTTCAGCAGTCTGCTCATAAGGTGCTGTTAGATGATGACAACCTTCTTCCTCTGCTTCACTTAACCATTGAGTATCATGGAAAGGAGCATAAAGGTATCTACTTCCATCTTTAGTAGCGAGTTAAGAGGAGAGATGATGACCTTGTTTTCAAGTCCCATTACTTACCCTTCTCTGATGTTAAAGAAATACTAACTTTGTTCCCTGTGCAGCCCTATGTGATGGCCTGGCCTGCTTTGGCTCTTCTTACTCTGTTCTTTCCCCTTGTCTTCCTTACCATGGTTGTCTTGACTGAGAAGACAACTTAATTCAGCACCTCATTTGTTTTCAGATACTTCTCAGACTCGTGAAGGGCCTTCCCGGGAGTTATCTCCACGTGAAGCCCCCGCATCTGGATGGGCAGCTCTGGGCCTTTCTTACAAAGTGCAATGGCCACTGCACATTCTCTTTACTCCTGCTGTTCTGGAGAAGTAAGTACTAGGTATGGTCTTTGTATATTCATCTATAGGTTCCTTGATCTCAGCACTCACTAATGTGGTGGTGGGGTTTTTTTTTTCCCCTCTGTGGAGAGAAAGGTAGAGCTACAATACTTCATCTTGCTTCTTGAACCTTGAAATGACTCCACTTACTCAATTGAGGGTACTTGTTGTAGTGACAGTAAGACCTGCAAAATGCTGATGGATATTTTTTTTTTTTTTATGAACAGTGCTGTTTTGACAAAACATTGTCAGCTCTTCCTATGGTGAAATTAACTTTGTATTTTTTAGGTCAGTAATCAATACAAGCAGAAATCTGATAACTCTGAGATGGGCCATCACCTGACCTACCTTGTCTGTTGGCTGGCAGCCACCTCCTGTTTCTTCTTCCAGTCTTGCATTGTTATGTCCTCCAGTACCTGCACCCAAGGAAGATTTTAATCTTAAACTTTGTATTTTTTGACTGTAGGTACAATGTTGTGTTCAAATACTTGTTGAGTGTGCGACGAGTCCAGGCTGAGCTACAGCACTGCTGGGCTCTCCAGATGCAACGCAAACACCTGAAATCCAACAGAACTGATGCCATCAAGTGGCGTCTGAGGGATCACATGGCTTTCCTTGTGGACAATCTTCAGTATTATCTGCAGGTCAGGATTATAGAGAAAGGTAAACTATCGGTCAGTCAGGCACGGGCAGAAATGCATGGAGGGAGCACTGAAGTCATGTGTTTCAGCGTTCAGATTCTTTGTACCTTAAGGAAATCAGGATTTCCTTTGGAACAAGTCTATAACTTTGAGTTCCCAGATTTAGTCCTACAATTATAAAGTTTTGGACTTGTGAATCCGTGAGTGTTACTGGAAATGCAGGAGGTTTGGCTATCCAGTGCTGCTGAACATTTATGAGAAGCCAGAGACATCTCTGAAGTAGCCTCATTAAGATACCATCCTGGCTTCCTCCCTTCACATGAACTCCAGTTTGAGTTAAGTGACAAGCTGTTTTGGGTTTTTTTGTTAGGCTTTTTTTTTTCCTTAAGAATTGAAAGAAGCCATATTCTGACCATTTGAAGTAAAAAAAGAGACTTTTCAAATGTAAACAGCAGTTACTAGTAGCATGATTTTGTGAGAATTATTATAATTTTGTTAATAGATGTAACAGCTGAGTTGAGGGTGCCTGGCCTTCTAGATTCTCCAGAGTAATCTGGCTGAGCTTTTGCACTGCAGCCTTTGCCCCGAGATTCCAGATAGTGTCTCCCAGTATAAAGTTCAGAGATTATTACAATCAAATACCTTTGTTTACATGCTAGTTGTATCCTTTTTCAATAGTTAATCTTAAAGAAAGTGACCATTTCCCTTTTTACTTAGATAATACTTAGGCATCAAAAATTGTGTGTTGGTCCATATGTCCCCACCCTGCCCCCCTTATGGATTACTGTTTTATGTAATTCCCCATTCAGGAGGCAGAGAGGTGATCCTCAGCCTCTAAGGTAAGAGTAGCAATAAGGAAAGTAAATTTCTCACACAAAACTTCTGGCTGGTCTGAAGTACTCCCATTCCTCAAGATACTAATGAGATTTCTTCACATATCCATCAGGTAGATGTACTGGAGTCTCAGTTCTCACAGCTTCTGCAGCAGATAAATGCCACGCGAGATTTTGAGAGTATACGATTGGCTCATGATCATTTCTTAAGTAATCTGTTGGCTCAGTCTTTCATCCTCCTAAAACCTGTAAGTAGGTCTTGTTTTCACCTTTTTCTACAAATTCTCCAACTGCTCTAAGAAACACACTTTTGAACAGATATGACAAACAGTCTCTTTTAAAACAGATCAGTGATAATCTCCTGCAGAGCACAGACTACAGTTCTAGGAATAAAGCAGGTATAAGCTAGAACAGATAACTGAATTAAGATCACTTAATTTAATTTACTTAATTTACTTTAAATTATTTACTTATTTAATCACTTAAAAGTTGGTGAGTGTGGATGCTGCATTCCTGGCAATTTAAAATCAAGGTTATTCCAGTGTTCAGTTAACCTTATTAACTTAAATTCTGTTGGTGTATTTTCTCACAGGCAATTTTATTAAGTACTAATTAGCATAGTGCTGAGAACTGTATTCCTGAGGGACTCATTCTGAAATGCATTAGATTAGGAAAAATTCCCTCTCTCTCTTATACTTTGGAGGATAAAAATAGTTGAGATGTTCCTGAGTGGAGTTTAAGGGTCTTTTTTACGGTTGCTTTAGTAAAAAATGTTACAGTATTCCCAGTATTTTTAGTAAACACGTGACCTCACAGAAACATTCCCAAAGAAGGTTGGTATCAGTGAAACACAGTGATACGCAGATATTGTCCGTTTCATTATTTCACTCCGTTTACAAGGCTATAGCATAAAGATGGCAGAATACTAATTATCCAGTCTGGAACTTTTATGTGTTCCGGTAGTTCTGTCTGTGAGGCCTTTGGGCTTTCTTAACACTCCTGAGTGCATGTTACCTTGATCAACTGATACCAAAGAAATTCCAGGTTTTGTGAACAGTGCAACCAAGGCCTTGAACCACAGCTCATCCTGTTCTTTATCCTTCCTTCTCAATCCCGAAGCTGTGGTGGTGGCTTGCTGGCTGGGCAGGGAAGCCAGTGTTCAACTTCTGTGCCTGTGCAGATGGCTTAAGCCAGTCGCTGTCTCCCCAGTAAGGTCTGCAAAAGGTTGGGGGTCGGGGGGAAGATGCAGCATAACGTTTAAGTTCTTTTTCCATAGAAAACCTTACAAAAATGCTATGGGTGCTTTAACATCTTCCTTACTGATCAAAAACAGGGTATCGGCAACATCTTGATTATAAATGCTGCAACTTTTCAGGTACTAAGAACAGCTTTCTCTGGGTTTGAACTCTGTTTAAACTACTATCTTGTATTTTTTATCCCATGCAGGTTTTCCACTGCTTAAATGAAATTCTGGATCTTTGTCATAGTTTTTGTTCCCTGGTCAGTCAGAATCTGGGCCCATTAGATGAACGGGGAGCTGCACAACTCAGTATTTTGGTGAAGGTAAACCTGTTTATATGGACCTGTTCTCCCACGCAAACATTTGCCTAAGCCATCATCTTGGCTTTAACAGCTGTAGAACAGGAGTGAGTTTAAGCTGAGACCTTCTATATGAGTGCTTGCAATGATTTTAATTAATCAACTGCTCCCAAGTCAAAAATTCTATGTGAAAAGAGAGGAGGAATGGGGGCAGATATGCAAAAATTACCCTATTAGAATAACAAGGAGTTGGGTATCAGTTGTTGCCTCTACTCCTCCTTTTGGATACCTAACACCTAATAACTCTTGCAGCTGACAGCTTACCTTACCCTGGACCACAAGCATCGCTTCTCCTGCAGTGATTCTTTCCTTCAGGCTGTCGTTCCTTCAGGATTGTTTAGGCAGGAAGAGATGAAAGGCTTGCTTGCTTTTTTTCTTGAGCGTGCCCAGAACTGACTCCTTCTAATTTGTAGGGATTCAGTCGTCAGTCCTCACTTCTCTTCAAGATTCTGTCTAGTGTTCGCAACCATCAGATAAACTCTGATTTAGCTCAACTGCTGCTACGCTTGGATTATAACAAATACTACACCCAGGCTGGAGGAACCTTGGGCAGGTAGGAATATCTTCAGGGTTGCTTGTAGCGTTACCTTGAGGTACTTGAAGTACAAAGTGATCTAAATGAGCATAAGTCCTTTTTATTGGCGGTGTAAGGCAAAATAATTAGAAGCAAAGTGTTGCTAAATACGATGACAGAGAAGTAACAAACCAGCATGAGTTGATTGTTGGTTTTCTTATGCTTTCTTCCCCCCCAGTTTGTTTTGACACAAACAAGCTGCTAGCTCATATTGGCTGAGAAATGCTGATGTGGGTTGGTAAGGGGAGTTCCTTTCAACACCTAGTTAATATTGCACCATTCTCTTGCAGTTTTGGCGTTTAAGCACTAAGACCTTTTCTTCAGGCTGTGACCAACGACACGTCAAGCAGTGGAGACGGGTGCTCTTGGGAAGTCTGCACTCAACTGGTAGCTGGCTCTTGCCTTGTGAACCACTGTGTCAGAAGGAACTGGGAGGAAGCACCACTTACATGAGGCTGCCCGGTGACTGCAGAAAGCTACTCCACTTTTTCTGAGCTAGTAAAAACATGCTTTCTGCAGCCCTGCGTGTACTTACAAATGCTTCTAGGGAGGCAATCTAGGCCCCTTCACAAAGTGAAAGTGCAGCAAGAATTATGTTCTCTTGACTTTTCAGCTGGACTATGATCCTTCGCGAGTTGGGAGCACGGAGGAACTAGTCTGTTGTTCTTGACTAGGAAGAAGTTTTGGCTGTATTAAGAAGTTCCACTTGTGCAGTAAACTGATTTTCAGTACACAATGTCCACTCATCAAATAGCTCCTTCCAGGTAAATGAATCGACTGCACTGGCAGAGGTGAAGGGGGAGGGAAGAAGGAATAGATCTTTAAGAATCCCTTCTCAGAGTAAACTGTTGTAGCATATCGGCAGAGGAGCCACCGGTGATGCCACATGCTTTCTCTATAGCTTAATACATTTTGTGTGTGCTAAATTTACACATCAAAACAGGAGCTTTGCCCTCTTCAAAGTGCAAACCTCCCTCTGCTGGCAGAAAAGGGGGTTAGAAACAAAGCTAGGGAGAAACTTAACTACGCTGCCAGCTCTCAGTGTACTGTTTACATGCAAGACTCTGGAATGCTACTAGTGATCAGAATAAAACTATCTTGTCATGCAGTTATGTGGAATATTGTCAATGTCTGCACCCAAGTGCAAAGGGACTCGAGTGGCACAGCATCCTATTGCAATGAAAAATAGTACCTGGTGGGAACTTTATGCACATTACTAAGATTTCCCAGCCTTGCTGTAGCAGTCTTGCCCTAAGTCCATTGGGATGAGTGGCAGAAGATCCCTCCAGTCTGTCACGGGGATGCACTATCACATTTCCCAGTTGGAACACAAAGGCCACCAGGAAAACAGCCTCCCCCTCAAGGGTTGGTGTTTTCACAGTATCCAAAGCTGCAGCTCTCAAGAAAGTTCCGTGTCCTTGGGGGAAAAAAAAACTCCTCTCTGCCTGCTCAGGACACAGTTAACAACAAACAGCAAGTATGAGGCCTGGCCTCTGCAATGCGCTGCAGCTGTTCGTGGTAGGACTGTGCTCGATGGAAAGTTTAAAATCCTGTGACCATGAAAAAAAGCTAGAAAACTGTGAAAGGGTGTTGCAAGAAAGTTTGGATGTGAGATTTACAGACCAACAGTCAGAAAGTGACTGAGCTAGGAAATAATAGGGAAAAAAACACACATCAAGAAAAACTTAAGACTGTCGAAGCAGGGGACTAAAGACTGCGTGCGAGGCTGGATGGAGGCCTGCGTACACCTCTAGCCTACAGCACTGCCAGAGCGGAGAGCTGTCAAGCTTGGCTTTTGCCTTTCTGCCAGGTGAGCACTAAGATAAGGTGCCTGGCTGTGAATGCAGCAGCTCCGAGGCAGGTGCTTTACCCTGCTGCCGTTTAGAGACACAGCACTTGCATGCTCTGCACCTAGCTCTCCCCACAGTTTAGTTGTGCTGGGTCCCTGTGTCTAGATCTCTGCTTAGGTAGTGCTAGTCTGCACTGAGGCAGGTTAACACCTATATAGTCACAACAGGGAAAAAGTAGCCAAAACAAAATGACACAGTGTCCTAGAAATTCTTACCAGTCACTTCAGCAACATCGTGATGAAATGAATGGAGAACAGCAGGAACAAGGCGGAGGAGTACACAAAGTGCTATTCTTCCAACCAACAGAAGTGCTGCCGCTGCTGCCCTGAACTTGGTCACAGGGCACTCGCTCCTGTAAATACAGAGAACGCCCCTTTCCCTTCCTTTATAACTGACTGTGTTGAGGTCAGAAAGTAGAGTATTAGTGCTATTCACCTCAGAGATACGTAAGCATTTCTCTTCTCTCTGCCTTCCTCTTCAGACACGGCCCTCGAGTAAGTTTAGATAAATAAGGAGTCCCAGCAGCTACCACAAGAGATTGAACATTTATTTCATCATAAAAGTCCAGCAGATAAAACTATATACAGCAATCCATGCACACTGTCCAATTACACAAACATTTAAAACCTGATTAAAACACAGTCTGCACAACAGTGGGACAGCAGGGCAAAGTTTTAGTTTAGTGGGGGACATAGTCATGTTTGTATTTTGGATGCTTGTTGTAGCCTACTCTCTCCCCAGCAATAAGGCTTTGGATCACCCACTCTTGCGAGACAACAGGCAGCCGTAACGCTTCTGCACACTTCAAGACACCAGCTGGGCAGGAAAAATCAGTCACCACCACATCATAAACACCCAAAGCAATATCTGCACAGGAGGAAAGACAGGCATCTGTCAGGTGAAAAAAAGAGAACCGATCTTCTCTGCAGCAGCAGATCAGTGTGTTTCACCACTATCCATCTCTCTTCCATGTCCTGGCATTCCTAGCCCATGAATGCTATTTGTAAATGTTAAGACATGCTCTACAGCCACACTGCACCTTGCAAGTAAAAGATTCCCTCTAGTCCAGATAGAAATTAACAGAAACCCAGTAGCCAACATTACAGGCAAGACTAGATAAGCAAGTCCTGACCTTGGTCTGTGAGTACTAGGGCCTGCATCCCAGAGGGAGAGACAGCTGAGCTCAGAAGGACAAGGAAGCACAGCTTGAGTGGCCTACAGAAGGTCCAGGAGCCACTCTTGCCCATTTCCCCCTTTCAACATAGGTGGGAAGCTAACGGCTCGTCTCCCGCATTGCTGCATCTCCTTCTCTGGAAAGGTCTAGATGTAATTTTCTATTTACCTTCAAGCAGAGAGCTAGTGTCTGCACTTGCTTTCCTTTATGCTTATAGACAACCTTGTAAGCCCATCCTAAACAGTTTTAAAACATATTAGAGACCACAGTGGCACGGGATGCCCAACTAGGCCTGAGAAACCAGCCAATGAATACCTTTGTTGTGAGCACTTGAGTAATGCTGTTTAACAGATGCTGCTCCCCCCGTCATGAGGATTTCAGACCACAGATCCAGGAAGTTCTGCTGCTGGTCTGACACCAGGAGAACCTTCAGGTTATGAAATGGGTTTTCTCGTGGGTGCCTGTAGAACAAAGAAGAGCAATGCAGACTGCTCAGAATATCCAAGTAGTCTGAGACTTTATTTCAGGACCATTACCTACTTCTAGTCACCTGACTGGCTCCTGTATTGGCTCTTGGACTATTCTGCATAGTGACCTGCTCTCTTACCATCCCCCCAAAATACCTGGAACAACTGTCCTCTGTTTATAGACAGTAAAACAGAGCTAGACAACATTGGTGAGGGGGTGTGTGTATGCAGCAGCCTAAATCCAAAGTTAGGCTAAGCTCCTCCTTAATCCAGAACCACCTTTTCTACACGTATCCAAAATGCCTCTGGTTTGACAGGACTGAGCAGGCGGGCATCAGTCTCCTGCCCAAAAACCCAGAGACTTACAGACTGCTTTTGCCCGGCCCTCACCTTGCCTGAGGGGTCTGGCCTGACAACTCTTTGTCTCAGATCAGACCTACTGGATTAGACTCCATAGAAAATGCAGCTGGCTCAAAACGTGCCAAAGGAAAAGGAAATCACAGTAGATTTGCTCTCATTTATCCATTTCTGAGCAACTGGAGAAGTCAGCCAAGTGTGTGGGAAGTCTTGCCTCACTTCTGTCTTCTTCGTGAGGGGACTGACATCTTCCCTCCTTCCCAGGAGGCTTTTTTGTGTATATGGCACCCAAACGTACCCTGGCATTAGGGGTTACTGGAAACCCAAGGGAAGAGATGGGAGTGTGTGCTGGGGGTGTGTGTGCACCACCAGGGGGGTGGGGGTCTGTGTGTCTGTGTTACAGTGGTGGCCCCTGTGAGAAGCTTCTCGAAGCTCCCCCGGCTCCAAGTCGGACCTGCCTCTGGCCAGCACCGAGCCAACGAGCGACGGCGGCTGCGCCTCTGCGATAACATATTTAACAACAGGAACCTGGGAGGAAGAGCTGGGGTTGTGAGGTGGGGTTACGACACTTCTGCGAAACCCAAGTCAGTGGAAGGAAGGTCGAGGAAGGGGGGGAGGTGCTGGAGCACAGCCTCCCTGTCCCCCGTGGTGAGATGGCAGGGCCCCCGCCTGCACCCGTGGGAGTCACCGGAGGAGCAGAGGCTGACCTGCGTCCTGGGGAGGGCCCACGCCAGGGGAGGTGACTGCACCCGAAGGAGGCCAGGACTCTGAGGGGAGAAGCAGCCTCCGCACGCTGGGAGGACCATGACAGAGAAGGTGAGGAGTTCCCCCCCCACCCCACCCCCCGAGAAGGAAGGAGTGGCGGACTGACCGTAACCCCTGTTTCCTGAGCCACTGAGGGGGGAAGAGGTAGAGAAATTGGGAAGAAAACAGCCCGGGAAGAAGGGAGGGGTGGGGGAGGGTGTTTTTAAGATGTGGTAATGCTTCTCACTGTCCTACTCTGTCTGTTAAGTGTCGTTATTGTTAGAGTTTGAATTAAAGTGATGTTCTTTTTTTCTTCCCCTAACGAGTCTGTCTTTTGCCTGTAATGGGTGAGTCAGCCCTCCCTGTCCTTATCTTGATTCCCGAGCTTTTCCTTTGTTTCCTCCATCCTATTACTGAGGAGGAAGGGGTGAGAGTGGCTGCCCAGTGCTCAGTTGCCCTCTGGGCTCAAACCAGGACAAAGTGCTGTTCCTACATGGGAAGGAGAGCATGGGGAGCAGGACCACGGACACCTTCAGTACCTGTAGTATTCAAGAGCCTCCCAAGTGTAACAATTCTGATTAAATCCTCAGTCTGTGGACTCAAGATCACGGTTATTTGGCACTTACCATTCTAGCAATTTTTGCTCCTGGAGGCTATAACCAGCTGGCAAAAGGTAATTCCGGTAATTCTGAAGCTGGTTAGCGTGACAGCTATCATGGACCCAGATGTGAGACACACAAGGGATCCCTCTGGCAAGGCACAGCAAGTATTTCCGAGTTCGACAATGCTGGTCCGCAATTAAAAGACACTGATACGCTGCGTTACACTTCAGGGGAGATAGACAGGCATGTAAACAGGAGACAATGCTTGCAAAAAAACCCAGAAGTTATGCTGCTGCTAAACGCTCTATAGCAGACAACAACTGAAACCCTGATTTTCACAGCTGTATTATGTGAAAGGTGAATTAGATAAACAGATTCTGAAATCAGGAGTACCTAGAATAATCACCTATTCCAAGCTACGCAGTCCACAGGCAAAAACTCTGCCCAGTAGTTTTTGTATCGTAACTATCTCTTCCAGTTCAGACAAACGAGAAGATTCCTCTTTTAGTTTGGAACTCATTCACTTGAGACTCTGCATCCTCAAGCAAGATGCTCCTATTAAAAAAATCTAAGTTTAAGTAAAAGTGACATGAAATGAAATTATTAGCCCAAGTGGATCTGGTAAGTGAAGAGCTCTGCCTCCAACTGTTCTGAGGCGCTGCACCGTGGTGAGGCTGCAGCTGGAGTACTGCATCCACCCCCGGGTTCTGCAAACACAAGACACACTGGAGCAGCAGACCCAGTCCCCGGGCACTGGAGCACCTGACACATGAGAAGAGGCTGACAGAGCTGAGCTTGCTTAAGCTCAAAAAGGGAAGGCTTTGGGTGGTCTTATCAATGCATATTCATGACTGATAGGAGGGTGCACAAAGATGGAGCCAGACTCTTTTCACTGTTATCCACTAAAAGGACAAGAAGCAACAGGTACAAACTGAAATTCAGGAAATTCCATTTAAAGTGGTGTGGGTTTTTTTTTGTTTTTGTTTTTTAACTCGCCAGTGGTCAATCACAGGATCAAGCTGCCCACAGAGGTTGTGGAGTTTCCATCCCTGAGGGTACTCAAAACCCAACTGGACGAGGACCTAAGCAATCTGCTCTACTGGATCCTGCTTTCAGCAGAGGGGGTGGACAAGACAAGCTACAGAACTCCCTTCCAACCTCAACTATTCTGTGACTATCGTTCTAGATTAGTGAGTGAGCCCTTACCTGGGTTTCATTGAAGTCTTCCAGGATATAGCCAGCTCCTGCTCGCAGCTGCTGTGCTATGTAATGTTTGTCGTATGGAGTCATCTCTAAAAATTCTACAGCAGAAACAGAAAGTTCAATTTTTGGCTATCATTTATCTGCTTATGTCCATACACCTCTCAGTCTACAGAGCCCTCATCCCTTCCAGTAAGGGACCCCAGCCTTTCTCCCAAGAATACCTAGAGAAAACCCTTAGAAGGGTTAAAAAAAAAAAAAAAAAAGGGCAGCAGATAGGGAAGCACAGCACTGGCCAAACAAACTAGCCAGGTGAGCACCCTGTCACTTTTCTCATGCTGCAGTTCACTGCATGAAACATGACCCTAGCAAAGGCAAACTGGAGCAACCCATTCATGCTCTGAAGTACTGTGTTTCCCAGCACTATCCCTGGAGCTCTCAGAACCTTCATTCTCGTATTATACTATTCTGAGACTGCTGATGTCACTAGTTTTCACATCTTTCTTAACTTGCTGAACAGCCCTATGATCATCATTGATGTTTGCCACATTTTAGGCTGTAAATTCTCTAAAATAAAGACTGAGCCTTAGGTCCTTTCTGTAAAGGATTAAAGAGCAAAAGAGTAAAACAAGCACTCACACAAATGCCTGATCAGACAGCATCCAGCGTTTTTGCTAAATCCACAGCATTCCACTTGAAATGCAATGGGTAAGATTTGCCTTACCTTCTTCCTCCTCACTACTCCCTGTGGGACCATCTGATGGCTTCTGGTGATTGACCAATTTGTCACTGGGTGTTGCCATGGTGAGGAGAAAGGCATAGCCCAAAAAGAGGGTTTTATTGTGGGGCAAGGGTCCATGATGGTCCTCCAGCACTGGGAGATCTACAGCATCGGCACCTTCACAAGTGCTTACGAACTCTCCGGCTCTCACAGCCCCTGCAGAGAGATGGAAGCACCACGAGTCTCAAAAGTCAGGGTCAGCACAAACACCCTGCGTAAGATTTGGGATATGTTCAACTTCAGTTATTTTACTGGAGGAGACAGAGGGAGGCAGGACTGGGTTAGGATTACACTAGGATAGGTAGCAATCTTCTACTCTCCTGGTTACAAAGAATCTTCAAATCAAAACCTGAATGACTAATGGCACAATGCTCACCAGTATCAACATCCTGAAACAACACTTACTGTGGTGAAGGGTCCCTTTAATCACCAGGTATTTCAGGACTGACTAAACAGATTAAAAAAGAGATAGGCAAGGAGAGAGGCAAAACTGAAAAGATGGCAGGTAAGTACTGAGACTATGCTAAAAACATCTCCGGCTGCTGAATGCATCCAGGGAGAGTAAGTCTCGAATCCTGCAAGGCAAACAAGCAAGCTGAGCTGCTCTTTGCTTATGGGAAAGATCAATTATAAAAATACCAGGGAGGGAAAAAACAGCTGAATGCAAATTTAGGAGCAGAAAATAAGGTTCTCACCAGGCTTTATCACTGCTGACTTGCGGCCACGTTTAGCTGGGGATCTCTCTTCTTCAGAGGCAACGAGCTTCCTCTTCCCTGACAGTGTGCCTAGCGGGATGCGTGGACTCTCCTGCCCTTTACGAGGGGGAGTTGTGCTGCTGCTGGAAGTGCTGGGAGAACCAAGGTTACTACGTCGCTTCCTCTTCCCCTCCACAAGATTATCTGGAATACAGTATGCAGAGAGTAGTCACTGGCTGTCACCTAACTCCACGAGCTTTCACCCTACCTATCTGTACAGAGGTGGCTAAACTGAATAGTACCTAGAAGGTACACACTACCACCCTGACAGAGAAGAGCAACAAAAAAAGATACCTCGCTCGTATAGCTTTCTTCTCCAGCCCTGTACCCTGCCTGTCTCTTTTGCTCCCAGTACTGCTGAGGAGTTTGTATCATAGCAGCCATCCACCAAGTGTCAATGAGGCCAGCAAGCATCACTGTCCTAGGAGCAGGCCACTCTCCACAAGCCAGTCAATACCACTAAGTCTCTGAGCAAGACACAAAACAATAGAAGGATCTCAAAGATCCCATTAGGAAGTACCAAAAGCACTGCTGAATAGCCAGAAAGATTTAAGCACTGGCAATGCAGATCAGGAGTTAGAAGCATCTCAAAGGCACAAGACACAGAACAGCCCAGCCAGCAGCTCAACAGCACCTCCCCTTACCAAGACTGATGTCAGCTGCTTTGGTCAGGGGGGTGACAGGTTCATAAGGACCCAGCCCAAACTGCTCCCGGAGCTTATTTCCTTGTTCCAGGGACAGGATAACAGCCATTCGTTTGTACCACTTCCTCTGGCCTTCCTTTTCAATGCAGTAGTACAGCTCTCCAGACTCCTTCCGGTGTCCCTTCACCACACCTGACAAGACAGCAAATAACACCCATTAACCAGCTATACCCAGGCTCCTCATCCTCCTGAACAGTCACCCATTTCCCAGTGCATTCAGCAACTCAGAACACCCAAGGATGGAGGTCACCCACTGCTCTCACCAGCGCTGAAGTACTCGTCCTCTGAGAGCGCAGTCACCTCAGTCTCCAGGGGGATGGGATCACAGAGTAAAATATCTTTCCCGAGCACATCACATTCATATCCGTCATCAAAGAGCAGCTTGTACTTTCCTGCCCCAACATCCTGGGTAATCATCCCAGAATAGAAGTACCCATTTGAGGACCACTTTGCTACAACCCTGAGGCCTACAAAGCTGCTCCCAGAGGACGAGTCTGCACAGTCTGAAGGACCAGTCACCACTTGTAATGGGATTTCTGGAGAGTCACTTCGACGTAAGGCACAGAAGCCAGAAGCATCAGATTTCTCCCCTCCATCTGGTAGGCGAACTGAACGAGTAAATGACTTCTCCTCAGGTGATGCTGTAGTTGAGAGATCCTCCACTCCTGGCAGTCCAGCTAAATCTCTGTGGAAAAGAGAAAAGCAGTCCCAGAAGGAAAGAAGAGGAAAGCAGTCCCAGAAGGATCAGGAAAAACAGTTACTAAACAAAGAGTACTTGGGCGAGACGCCTGCAGCTGCTGCATGCTATCACCAAAAACTAGCTCCCGAAACATTCAGTACTCCTCTTTCTCTGTCACATTAAGACAGCAGCTCCCCATCCTCTTCCTTGGCAATAAATTAAAGTTACGGTCTCCTTTTTCCAGGGTACCTTGTTCCTGTTGTTCGAGATGGTGGGCGGCCTCTTCTTCCTCGCCCACGAGGTGTCACAGGTGCTCTGCCACCCTGACGAGTGCCAGGCATAGAGTCCTCCTCTTCCTCACAAGGCAGTGCTCCTGCCTGGCTAACTCGGAGTGGAGATGCTGGCTGACCAGCTCCTTTCCTAGGGCTGGAGAAAAGAGAAGCCAGCTCATGAGGCTCCCCACATTTTCTCTGTGATCTCACAACTGGTCAAGAAGTTTGCCTCATCACTGCTAAACTGGCAAGAGCTTAGTCAAAGCAATGCCTCACAAGGAAACAAACGACTCCTTTAGGAAGAACAGATGTGAAAGCAAAGACTATCTCCTTATTTCTGTTCATCAAGCCAGATTCTTCCCAGAAAATTCTTGCTTTAGGGTTTACCCTGCTTCACACTCCACCCAAGGCAGCTGTTCACTTCTGTAAAGTATCTGTTCTTCCTTTCCCAGGGTTCTGCACATACCTTAATTTTCCTAAGACGCCTCTGCCAATGGGTAAAGCAAACTCTCCAGTTTCTGTCCCACACACTTTCCCTTTGACAGCTCCAGTTCCTCGCCCTGAGCTGCTGCTGCTGCTGTGTGTGGCAGAGTGACCACTGCTTGCTCCACTGGATGTACGGTGAAGGCTTGAGGCCTTGGAGGAGAAGGAGCTGACATCACCAAGGTCCCCTGAGGTCAGCGATGAGCCCACTGCAGTTCTGGAGGAGGATGTGTCAGTCTCACACTCCTGGCACTCCACTACAGGCTCCTCAGTTTCCTTAAGGGGGGAGGGGGGTAGAAGAAGAAAAAAAAAAAAGAGGTTCATCAAAGTTCATCAAAGGTGACGCACTTGCTGGATGGAAGCTCTACAATCAGGTGAGGCCACACTTGTGACGCTGAAGACAGCCGTGCAGATTTGAGTCTGGACTGATCAATGGCAGACAGTGTGTCTCGGCACAGGGCTGTTGCTGTTCTGTACAAAGAAGTCACATTAAGAAATCAGTCAACAGGACAGTCTGGCTTTGAACAATTCCCATCCTTTGAGAGTGCAACAAATACATGAGACACTAGCAGCCTTGGTTACTAATAACCCAAGATTAGTTTCAGACAGCTGGTCATTTGAGGCCATTAAAGTTTTATGGATATAAAAATATGTAACTACAAAATAGCGATAGCCAGTGTTGGTAGATAAACTGGAAATGGTTATGTGATTGTGATTACACAACCTACGTAAGCACATTTCAGGAAACTTAATTATTTTAATGTTACTATAAGCAAGTTCATGGGCAGTATCAGGTGTGAAAGTATAAGGTTTGCACTGAACTAATTTATCCTTTTGGGTCATTACTCACTGTAACAACACAGCACAAGACTCTCATGTTGTTCACCTTTGCAGCAGAACAGCAGTAACGTTTTATTGCTAGTAGGCTGATGCTGTGCACATCAAACCAGCATTTGTCAGCTATCTTTTGAGATTCCCTAAAGATTTTCTGATTAATTAACGTACATACACCAACACAAGTGTACTAACAATAGGCTTGCTTATTTTTTGGTTTTAAGTTGCTTTTTGTAGTTCTCTTATGGAATCTGGTCCACAGGACTCAAAAGAGTGTGGTTAAAAGTGACGCTGAGCTGCAAAACAGGCTAAACTACCTTACATCATTCAATTTTACAGGCAGCAGTGATCTTTGCTTACTAATAGAATTTCTGCCCATTCTGAAATCTCTCTATTCTGACAGACACCCAAGAATTTTAAAGCAGTTGGATGTACACAGCAGAGTCTTTTGTTCAGTTCTTTGGGAAGAAAAAAGGTCAGTGCCTTCAGAATACAGTAACAGGAACAAAGTACACCAGCAACAAATAGACAGCTTTCACCACACACCGAACGCTCTGCACGGTCGCTCACGAAGAAACATTTGTCATCACAGCACGCTGACTTGTTCACTCAACATCTTTTCTGCAGCCACAACACATTCTCATTTTAATTTACTTTATTTTACAGCAAACATCTCATTACGTTTGGCCCTGAAAACAGGAACTTACCTCAACGACCTTTCGTTCCACCTCTGCACCATTTATGTAGTAGACATCTGTTATAACACGCGTAACTACAGTGCGCACTTCTCTAATAGTTCGCGTGTGGCGATGCTGAACTTGGCCTTTGGGTGGGTGAAGGAGGTTAAACTCCTCCTCTCCCTGAAATAAACAGGACAAATTAAAAACAAAACAGACCACAATGAAAAGCAAATAATTTCTGGGTAGAGCTATCTCTGCAGTACAGTTTCTTCATACCACGTTCAAGTACTTGGGCAGGGAACCTTTCAGCATCTTGTTACAAATTAGATGCAACAACACAAGAGACACTAAACAAGGGAGAACTGAACACATTTTGTTGCCTTGCTGATGGGTAGAGGAAGTGAAATTGTAGCAGTTCAAGAAGGAAACAGCAAACTTGCTTAGCATGGCTTCTGATACTCTTTTGTTCAGTGAACTCTCAGACATATCACATTAGTGTTGCACTGCATATTTATGGCCCTGTTACTCTCCTATTTCCCAGAGGACATGCTATTCTTAACTCAAGTTTAGAAAAAACAATTTTTCTAGTTTTTGTCTTCACAAGAAAATATAGAAGCTGTATCTGCAAAGCAGTGATTCTTCTTGAGTCTGCAATACTTCCTGAAATACTAATTCGAAGTTATTTATCTTGTTAGAATGTTTCTCTGAAGGAGCTCTCCCCTCATGTGTTTATCCACTGACATTGGACGGAGTGGCAGAACAAGCTGTCAGAAGCTGGCTGGTGCAAAACAGAAGGCATCAAACCCTTTATTCAAAATTTCATGCAACTCATTTCCATCCAACAAACAGTGAAATTTTTTTTACTGTGTTAACTACATCTGGACACAAACCCCTCCCCAAATCCCCAAACAAACCAACCAAACTTGTGGTATTTTTCTAGAAAATAAATATGGAGACATTGACTTCCCAAACTTATGCTGCCTAGTGAGTATTACTACCTCAGCAGTTGTGTACAGTTGATACAGGAAAGTTTGTGACATTAACAGTTTAAAGTGGTCTTTTGGCTTTTTTCAACAGAGAACCTACTGTCAGTGAATTTACTGGCTGAAGAGACACTTTACTGTTCTAAAGCAGTAAAATTAAATACAGGCAGCCTTCATCCCACCTGACTGTGCAGAGAGTCTGTGTCCTCTCCAGAGGCGTTCACAAGCTTTTCTTCACTCTCCTCGGTTTGGACATTTGCATCTTGCCGCCCAGGTCTTTGCCCAGACATACTGGTTCCCACTTCCACCTGCCTACAGATTTCTTCTGACGTCTGTGTTGCTGTTGTAACAGTTGTTGGGGTAAAAAGACAGTCTGCTGTAGTCTGAGTCCCTTTATTCTTGGTGTTTGCCCGCCTCTCTCGGCTTTCATCAATTTTATCAGCCTTACTTGATTTCTCCTGCATTTTCCTCCCTTCTTCTGTCTGAGTGCTTACAATACCAGTCTCCACAGACTCCCCATCCTCTGCACCAGGAGGCTGCTGAGGGCAGCCCTGCGGCATCCTCTGAGGAATTGGGACCTGTCCACCACTGCCATCTGCCTTGTGTTGCTGGTACTGCCAATCACCTGGATTTTTATGTAATTCAGCATCTTCTTGCGTGCCAGGAAAACTGAACAGATTCCCCCTGCAAACCAGTTATATACAGATCAAAATTACTGATTAAAAAAGCAAGACAACCAATATGCTGCCACTCAAGTGAAAGCACTATGAAACACAACCCTGGCAGTCATTCAATTACTTCTTAAGATTGCACAGAACTCAGTGAGTCTCAAATTATAAAGTAACCTTTCACCATCAGAAGCTATTCACACAGTAGCAAGAAGAATGGCTGACACCTGTAGAGAACCAGGTGCTTTTCCAAACACTAATAAAGCAATCTACACTCTGCATGTCAGGCACCAACTATGCAATGTGCTTCTGGAAGTCTTGCCCTCCTGAGCTGCTACAGGCTGCTTCAGCACTTCACTGCCTTGGAACTGGTAACCACACCTAGTGAGGACAAGCAGGAGCACAAACACAAATACTGTCTCTTGTTTTCATTAGAATTTGTCTGCCCTGTCAAAAGTGTTATCAGGGACTATATGGGACTGTACACTGAGCCTTACTAGGAGCATACATTTGGGTTCCCTCATGTACTTGAGGACTTTGCAGAGTGACCATTTTCCGCTCTGTCTGTACATCACCCAGCACTGGAACTCCCTATTCATTACAGTCTTTAGTGTAACTGTACAGTGCTCCTGAAATATAGGTTACTCTTTCTCCATAGACCAAGATCTCACTTCCCCATCAAAAGACAGAATGGAAAACACTGAAGCAGCAGTTTTCTACACTTGGTCCTCCAGCCAGCACCCTGATCACCACTACATATGCAGTAGTACAGTCCTCTTTTCAAAGCAACCAGACACAGCAAAAACTGATGGACTTGGAAGGGAGACAATAGCAGAAACAATAACAAACACAACAGGTCAGAAGATCTTGGAAGAAGGAGAAAGAAAAGGTATTAAAACAGCTGTAAGTAAGATCTTAGTTCTCTCAAGCCCCAGATTTTACCAAAGCATATTAGACAGCTGGAATCACATCGTTGCTCAGTCAAAAAGGTAAGTCTGATCACCATGTGAGATACAAATGTACAGTATTTATTATACTTACCCTGTTGTCCCCAACCTTCTAAGTCACCCAAAGACAATGACTTAGTGCAATTTCTTTGATGTAGAAAATGCACATGTGCATATAAATCCAACCAGGACTGGCAGGCAAAGACTGTGAGGAGTTACCTAAACGGAGAAGTGGAAAGACCATGACCTCTGGCCTCATCCTCTCGACGAACTTCACAGACACGACTAAACACAGATGATGCTTTCTGGGAGCTAGCAGTGCAGATTTAAAACAAACAAACAAACAAAATAGCATCAGGGAGTGAGAAAATCCCTTAGACAGCAAAACAAGAGTTCTCTAGCCCCTTGGGGAAGCAACAACTGGTATCGAGCTTGTTGACCTATACAGCCACAGAACAAGTGAGATGGTCAGTCTCAAAGGTCAAGAAAAAAGCTGCAATTGCATAAGCATTTCTGTCGTTTCTGCAGATGCCCTAACAGGCAAGAGCAACACAACAATTCCAGAAAACTTAGTGTGGAAAACTGCAGCGCCATCAGGAGTTTCACCATCTACTACCTCTGGTACCATCAGGGGACACAGTTAGACCCTTTATCGCTTACTTCTTAGGATTTTCATGACACCCCAAAAATATTGGGAATGACAGTTATAAAGCAGACCCTGAGAGGTCAAGTTCAACCTCTACCTAACAAAGGCAACCCATCCTCAATCAGTGAGGAATGACTGCCACTCATCTTCAGCACTGAGGCATGATCACCATCCAGCATGCAATCCTGTGACAAGAGATACTGAGTTCATTTCAAAGTTTTCTCACTGCTTCAAACCATTTTACTTCACTCAGATGACTATCGGTCACTATCTTCTGACTCAGATTCTTATCAGTACTTACCGACTGTACTCACCAAACTAAAATTAAGCAATGCTAGGCATTAAATGTGAGATAAGATAGATACATACAGATCAAGAGACCAAAGGGAGTAACTTATGCTTTGGTCAACCCATTAAACTGTGATTTCAGTACACTGATGACCTGGTTATGTTTCTAGCTTCACACCAAAAAGAGAACTCTCTTTCAGAACTCCTCAGAGATTCTTTGCAGAGAATTGCACAATAGGAAAGCATAAAACCATGTTTGGAATTTTAGAGGTGGATAGGGCAGACCTGCATTCCAGACTGCACAAGACATGAATTTCTGCTTTGACTACAATCAGAAGGAGGCAAAATGCTGACATTAGTAGGAAGCACAAAGCCTACAGTGGAAGAGCAGGTGGGGCACCCACCTTGCCTATGTAC
Source organism: Strix uralensis (assembly GCF_047716275.1). NCBI lineage: Eukaryota > Metazoa > Chordata > Aves > Strigiformes > Strigidae > Strix > Strix uralensis. Next base: position 26,266,440 of record NC_133982.1, on the reverse strand, counting down.
TTAAAACCTGCTGCGAGAGCTGAAGAGTTAATGTCTACTGCTAAAACGGTTCCCTCCTTCTGTGTCTCATTTTTAAGGCTTTTTTTTTTTTTTGCTGCTGGTAACAAGTGGAAAAAGGATCTACCCAGACCTTCATATTAACTCTGTGCAGCAACAAACCGTTACCTGGCAGCAGCAGTGGATCCATCTTTCCTGTCACTGGCTGTAGGCTCTGAAACAAGAAGGAAGGGAACCGTGATTTCGGCGTCACCTGAACAGACCCTCCTGCCTGTTCCCAGCCCCCGCCTCTCATGGAAGAGAGAGGCTGAGTAACGCTGGACAAAGGGTGCCCAGACCTCCATGCACAACTTCTCACCACAAAGTTCCTACAAGTTTTAGACTATTAGACTGAATGTCATTGTTCTGGTTAAAATGTTGTCAAACTTTTTTGTGCAGATTATGCCTTTAATATCTTTTCCCTCCCAATATAATCAAATCCAGTTCCTGTCCTGTGATGTTGCCACTATACATCACAATTTTTAGTCTGTTGGAAATACCTTTCCTCAGAACAGAGGCCTCTCCTCTCACTCCATCCTTGCTTAGAGCATTGCAGAAACAGAGAAACAAATTTAAGTGACACTGCCCAAAAAGAAAAGTGAGAAAAATTACAGAGACTGTCGCAGGGAATGCCACAAAGAGGTTCTGTGTTAGGGCTGAGATCTAGTAGGACCCGTATGTTTCGAGGTTTCATTGTCTTACTTTCCAAGCTGAACGGCAGGGACTCCTCGCTCCCGTCATTCACGGGGGTAACAAGGTTCATTCGCAGAGAGAGTTTTGCATCAGCCTCAGGAACCACATGAGAATCTCCTTTCTCACACACGTCTGACACATCTGCTGATACCACTGCACTTTCCATGGTGACGTTGTTGGTGCCCATTGTGCCCTCTGCTGTAACATCACTAGTCACTATAGTGCTGTCTGGGCAACTATCATCCACTGAAAATAGGGAAACAAAAACAAAAATAAAACAGAAAGTAGCTACTGTCATTCACACTGCTGGGGTTCAGGTTCCAGTACTGTTTTGAAGATGCTTCACTGCACACCTCATTTGCAATAGTGCAGTAGCAGAAATTTCTATCTAGGGTTCTGAAGCATGAAAATTCTATAGCACAGGTATCATTCCTAGCTTGCAAAGAACACTTTACTACTACCCAAGCAGAAATACATACTTGTGCTGGGGGTGTGTGTGCGCGGCGGCGGGGGGGTCTACAGTGGTGGCCCCTGTGAGAAGCTTCTCAAAGCTCCCCCGGCTCCAAGTCGGACCTGCCTCTGGCCAGCACCGAGCCAACGAGCGACGGCGGCTGCGCCTCTGCGATAACGTATTTAACAACGGGAACCTGGGAGGAAGAGCTGGGGTTGTGAGGTGGGGTTATGACACTTCTGCAAACCCCGAGTCAGTGGAAGGAAGGTCGAGGAAGGGGGGGAGGTGCTGGAGCACAGCCTCCCTGTCCCCCGTGGTGAGATGGCAGGGCCCCCCCTGCACCCGTGGGAGTCACCGGAGGAGCAGAGGCTGACCTGCGGCCTGGGGAGGGCCCACGCCAGGGGAGGTGACTGCACCCGAAGGAGGCCAGGACTCTGAGGGGAGAAGCAGCCCCCGCTGCTGTACTCATGACAGAGAAGGTTTGTGGAGGACTGTCTCCTGTGAGAGGGGCGTCATGTGGAGCAAAGGAATAATGTGTGGAGTTTCTCCCCTTGCCCCCGCCTCGAGGAGGAAGCAGCAGAACCCCCGTTCCCTGCCCCCTGTGCTACCTGGGGGTGGGGGGAAGAGCTAGAGGGATTGGGAGCAAAGCTGAGCCCAGGAAAAAGGGAGGGGTGGGGGAAAGTGTTTTTAAGATGTGGTAACACTTCTCACTGTCCTACTCTGTTAAGTGTTGTTGTCAGTGTTTGAATTAAATTGATGGGTTTTAATTCCCCTAACGAGTCTGTCTTTTGCCTGTAATGGGTGAGTCAGCCCTCCCTGTCCTTATCTCGATTCCTGAGCTTTTTGCTTTATTTGCTCCATCCTATTACTGAGGAGGAAGGGGTGAGAGTGGCTGCCCAGTGCTCAGTTGCCTTCTGGGCTCAAACCAGGACCCTGCTTCCTTTCATCCAGCATATGCAGGGCATTTTGTGAACCTAGCAGAGAAAGTCCTACTAAAAGATGATGAATACTAGGAACAATCTTCTCTTAGTCTAAGCTCTTTCACTACTCAGAGGGGTCTTCCGCATTCTTTAATGGAGTTGTATGTGGGAATGCAGTGAGTACAAGGAAGACAAGTTCCCTACCACCCCACGCTCAGGGATCAAACACCTTGGCTAGAGATTGAGGAGAGAACCTAACAAGGAATGTGTGGAAAAGGCACGAACCCTCCCCGTATAACTGCAGAGTTTTCTGCCAAGGTAGCTTCGAGTTACCCCATCAATAATCAAAAGCTTCCCAACAGGCTTCCACTGCAGAACAGAGCCGTGTGGGTCGAACTCACCAATTGGTGTGCTGTGTCTTCTGGGTCCCATTTTAAACTGGCCAATAAGAGGTGGCGTTATGCTGGTCAAGGGCTGAATGACATCACCCTCCTTCGGCAAAGTAAAATGAAACGGGGTTCCTAAAAGAGAAAAAGCGCCAGGATCAGTAATTTCAGGGGACTGCTTTGCTTCAGATACGAAAAGCACAGGTTCACTATGCTGTGGAAATGGGGAAAAGCATCACCCTAGTACTGTTCTGTACAAAACCCCCCTGAAGAGCTACTGGTTTCAGGACAGCTGCTTTAACTGATCTTCCTCACAAGTCGTGTGGACAATCTCTCTTGGGAAAAATCTGGGCTGTGGTCAACTTGATGCAGGTGTCCCCAGGTGCTAGATAAAAGTGAGACTAAATATCCTGACATGAATAGGACTTTTACAGAACGCAGCTCTGCTTCAGAAATACTCAGGATTTTCCACAGAAAAGGGAGATGAGGCCAGAAACAGAAATGAATGTTAGGACAGAAGGCGATTGGCAGAGCTATCTGTTGCCTGAATTAACAACCTGAAACTTAAACAGAATGATGTTTTATCATCAAACAGCCTTGCATAAAAGGTCAGCGGTACACGTCAGACAGACAGCCACCTCTGAGCCCAAACAATTAGCAGCAGTCAATTAAGGGTTAGACAATGACAGCAGAAACTTGCCTGGAAAGTGAGCTTTAAGAGAAATAAGAGATACTGCATTTTCATAACCAGCTGCAAGCTGCCAACAGAAGGGCTGATCCCATCCTCCTGTCCTCTCCAGTACTTCTACGCCTTCTCGGGCAGCCTGCAGCACAGAGGGTCTGCAGGGTCTATGGGCTGAGGCAGCCTATCCCACCAGGAAAACCATGCCTTGGTGGATTTACCTTATGGGGATCTTGCAGGATTTAACAGATAAAATACATTAAGAACCTAGAAAAATGCTCCCTCCTTTTGCCTCACCCCATGCCATTTATTTGCAAACCTTCAACTTCACATACCAATAATCTGCAAGCTGCATTCTTTCCAAATTTCCATATTTAACAAAACTAATGGAATAAGCCTTTCCTCCCTCACTGAGGTCAAAATAGGTTTTCAACATCTTTGTCACTATCCTTCCTATCCACTCCAAAGAGTGGCTTATTGTTCACTTTTGAAAATAAATCCAGCCAAGTGTGATGCGTTTAAGTTGCATTTAGATTTATCTAAGAAAAAACATTTCAAGTACAATATAACAAGGGAGATGTTACCTTAAGTTAAATGCAATTTTGTTCGCACTCTCTTAAAAGAGAAGTTTTGGATTGTGAACTCTGTGAAAGGCCATTAAACCTACCTTGTTACATAACTACAGCTACTTATCTTTATCATCATTTCAGCAGTGTACTGCCAAACATATCACTTTAATAAAATCTATACTGTTCTTAATTTCAAAGACCAGTACTGTTCTCTTAACTATGTCAAACTGTCTTAAGAAACATGCAGACCCATCATACCAAATGCCTTGGACTTGTTCACAGAAAAGTTAATTTGAGATCACAAAATGCAATGGCATCAGAACACCTCTGAACTTCCTGACCTGTATTTTGACCAGATCCCCTCAAAGCATTACTTTTTATAGAATAAAGCTTTTCTTCCTTTAGTTAAAGGAAATTAAGAATACTGTATCTAAAACTTCATCATTCAACTTCATGTTAAATAACATTTGAGCTCCTGCAGTCTTTGTACTTGCCTAACAGGGAAAGGAAATAGATTTTCTGATACTAATATAAAATTCCTTCATTCTTGCCATGTGCAAGTTTCTACATAAAATTTAAATTCTCAGATTTTAAAGTCTTCAGAATTAGGGGGCATCAAATGAAACTAACACCTGGTGAAATAAAGCTAGTTTTTTACCCAGTACGTAATTTAAGCTGTCAAACTTCCTACTGCAGGAAGCTTTGAAGTCTAAAAGTTTACAGAGGTTAAAAAAAAAAAAAACCCACAACAAACCACACACAGAAATTCCATGGTGGGGGAGAAAACAACAACTATCCAAGATATCAAAAAAAAAGACATTACGTCAGACTCAGCATGCTCCTACATCATACTTTTGATGGTGAAAGACTTCTTGTATCTCCCCACTGCATTTTTGTCCTATATTCATCCATATGCATCTCGTATTCAGTACTGGGGGAACTTGTATACCAAGCCAGACTGATGCAGTATAACTGTTCTGACTGTTGTAGTATCTCAATTCACAGAAACCATCACTTTCAGTCTTCAGTTCAGAGTTATCACAAAGGCACAATGACCTATTGCAAGACACTGAATGGGAAAGACTGCAAAAACCCCACCCCGACAACAACAAAAAGCCATTAAATGGCAACAGAATAATCTAACACTAACAAAGAAGCTGTTCTTCTTGGTCCACAGAGTATCTCAAACCCTGGTGATTCAGATTTGGTGTGCAGCCTCCAAAATATGTCACTGAAGCATTTTGGTTTTTTCCCTAGTTTGAAAAATACAGCATGATTCAATTGTACCTCTTATAAACAACATTCAAAGCTTTCCCTAAATATGATTAGAGAGGCAGCCTCCAAGCTTTGGATAAGATGTTGCTAAAACACATCCAAATACCACAAATTAAGAACTTAAATCTGAAATTGATGACACTACTGTCTTGACTGAGAAAAGAACCCACCGCATTGCCTCCAGCATGTTACTTGCTTAGCACCGGTTCCCCAAGCCAACAAAGACTCTACTGTCAGAGGATGCACTACATTAAAAAAAAAAAATCATTGCATTTCTGGCCAACTGAAACACTCTCACGCTCAACAACAAAGATGTTTGCTCTAACATTCCAAAAGAAAGCGATGGTCACTAGTTATGGGATGTTAAAGAATGTGAAACCAAAAAAGCACCCGAACATCTGACTGGTCCTACTGTACTTGGAAGAATGGGTGTAAAAGTTACATCAGTTAAATTGCTATGATAGCTGTTATATTAAGCAGTGCTCAACAATACAGATTAATTCATATGAGTAAGTTACTGGGAAAGTGGAGTTTTTAAATCTAAAGAAAGAAAATACCAGAAGCCCTAAAGCACAGGAATTTTTACATGACTAAATGTATACATAGCTCAAAATGAAGTAACCACTGCCGAAGTTGTTCTCAGATGTCAGTGATGTTCAAGTGCTGTGGCCACTACAATCCATACTCCTTGAAAATAATTTGAGTTTTATTTTGTTTTAGAATAGGTCAACAGATACTTATAACAAAGTCTAGCTTGAAAACTGCTCTTAACTTTTGCTGGAAGTCTCTCCAAAACTGATGACCTGCATCTCTTTTCCACACCTCACTGTAATCTAACACCAACAGGTATCAAAGTTCACCTGTCATTCTTATCTTACAATGTAAGATGCTACCTTCATCCTGTCTTTTAGTATCTCTCGTTTCTTCTCACCAGCCAGTTCCATACTATTAAATGGCATCTTTCTCAAACTTGTCAGCAAATTTGGTATTGAAAACACATGTATTACACTCAATCTCTGTACATCCAATCTCCATCTAGCATTTCAAAGTCATCTCACCTACTTCTGTTCAGACATAAAGAAGAAAGCTCTTCATCGTGCTCCTTTTGAAATCTGCCATTTTGACCTTCCCAAACAGGATCACATGTTCCAGAAGTCAGCATGGTTCAAGGTCACAAGAACTGAAGAAAAGGGGAGGGAACCATTTAAGAACGAGCTCAGAAGGCTTTCAGGAAGAAACAGCCAAAGCTGCCAAAAATGGCAATAAGGATCAGTTCGTAACTGGAAAAATTAAACAAGCAGTTCAGAAAACAGTAAGAAAGAATATTGGATTTGTGAGACTGACAAGGGAAGTTCTGAAAAAGTTCTTAAGAAATGTACAGCTCTTGAAAAAACACCCAAACATAAATTGGCAGATAAAATAGGAGAGATATCCCTCACTGACAAAGAACAGAAAGTTATTCAGACCAGTTATCAACTGAGTAGGTAAAAGACAAAAAGAAGGCTGAGTGTTAGGAAATGCTTTTTAAGCACTGCGTCTTACACTAATTTCTCAAAAGGGAAAACTAGAAAAGATTATCACTTGCACAAAGCTCTGCAGAACAGACTACAGGGCTACACAACAGTACCATGACCTTTGAGAGGTAAGAGAAATTCTATCTATCCTCCAGCTTTATAGGTTCCACAAATCAAAATCACAGACTAGTCAATCTGAATCTAGCAGATGGTTCACAATCACTTTCCCCACTAGACATCTCATTTAATTCTAATAGCACTGCACAACTCTATTAATCTTCCACTGAACTCTAACTGAAGGACTTAGATAACTGACAGAGCATAAACCACCTAGCACATCAGTGAAGAGTTAAATAAACTTCTACTAACATACCAGTCTGTTCAGGAGATGTAAAGACAACCATCACCTGTTGACAAGTAATGTTTTCAGACCCTCAGCTTTCATAATCACCAACTTCAGGAGCCTGGAAGTCACCTACCATCATCATAAGAGGGGGAAAACTCTCTCCCACTCTCATCCTGCAGTTTAATGAAAGATGACTTAAAATCTCAAAAATGGGTACAACTCGACAAATCTCTAGTAAAACTTTGTTTTCTAATACCTTCCTATTTGAGGAGTACAGAACCAACTAAGAGGCAAAAGTTCCACAAAACCCAGGTACAGCACCTCACATTCCTTGTACAGAAGAGCATGTTAAAGGGATTTCAACGCATCATGACAACACCTGCTGAGCCACAGCTTACACACGAGTGAAAAGCCATTCTACTCTAAAATAATCTGAGAATGAAAAAAGGAAAGGAGACCTACAAGAGGGAAAGCAGAGACTACCACACGCCTTTTTCCTTTCAAGGATACTACTCTTGCTGTTTCTAGGCAAAAAAAAAAAGTTACAAGAATTCCTGGGCATTGCCAAGGTGACAACATTTTGAGTTTTCAAAGTTGCTCTTTGTTTCTGCCATAAAACAGTGAGAAAGTGTTAGGAACAAGAACTACTTTATCATTCTGGCCTGAAGTAGTGTGACAAAGGGGAAAAAAATAAAGGCATGTTATGCACTAACACAGTAACTTGCAGTGCTGCTCTTGAGACACTGTTCATCACACATCCAAGGTCAGCACTCCCTGAAAACACAGAGGATTGTACACAGCTGTCCTTGACATCATTCAAAACACACACCTGCAAACTACTAACCTAAATTCACTTACCACTAGGACTGGGGGATTTAGCAGTTGCCTTCTCCTGTGGCTGCCTCCGCTCTTCTCCCTCCAGACTCCTTGTTGTAACAGTGTCCTCCGTATTCTTTGGCACCCGATTCTCCTGTTGAGTCACCAGCATGTCAACCCCTCTCTCTTGAAGTGGTGGCTTATTTCCTATTACCATTATCTGTCCTAGTTCTGAACAACCTGGGTGTTTTTTGGCACACAATGCCACTTCCAAGGGAACATCACTCTTTAACATAGGAAACAGATTGTTGTGCTGTTCCAGTAACTCTCCTGCAGAAGGCTTAGATAAAACTTTATTGAGCCTTGGCATGTTCTCCAAAGCAGCCTTAAAGGACAGTTTATCCATGCTCTTTGACACTCCAGTGCCAGAAGTACAATCTTTTGAAGTTTCTTTTCTCTGGCTTTCTGGTCCAATATTTCCTAATTCTTCAGCCTGATCAGACAAATTTTTGCTACTTTTACAAGAACCATCAGCAAATTCCACTTCCATATCTTCATGACACTGTACTTCCCTTTCAAGAATAAACCTCTGAGAAAGTGTTGTATTAACACGGGACCCATCTTCATTTATTTGCTTCTCTTTTACTTGCACTTTTTCTTCTTGTTCTTCACACTGAGTCTCAGGAACTGCTTCAGGTTCAGAAGTTTCTTCCAACGGATAATCCTCAGACTGTGCTTCTTTACCCTGAGTGCATGACAAAACCTCAGGCAGACCAGACTGATCTGCAGCAGTCTGACTTCCAGAAATACACTCAACCTCCCGATGAGCTGTAGGGGCTAATGACACATCTCCTGCTACCCCTGCACTAACTAACTGCATTACAGGCTTTCCTGCAGCCTGTAAATCCTCCTTCTTTGCTTTTTCAGAGATTTCAGAAAGGGCTTGATCACCTGCATCCAGCCTCAGTTTTACATTGTCATTCTCCACAGAAGAGAGTTTCGAGTCTGAGGCCTCGCACTCGGAAATCATCCCCACCTGCGTGGTTTCGCTATCTTGGCCCATGTTCAGAGAGCCTGAGCTGACCTCCGGATTTGTGGGCTGGCTACATTCACTTGCAGAAAGCATCAGCTTACAGGACTCAGAAGGCTGTGACATGGAGTCACCTGCAGACATCTTTGACAAAGCATCTGTGGGTCCAGAGAGATCTCCTGGTAAGCATAAATGGGTTAAAGGAGCAGCTTTTTCTTCTTCATGCTTCTTCTCTGGGCTCTGAGTTGGAACAAAGATATCCTAAAATGAAGAGAGTGGGACATGGAGCATCACGGCATCCTGGGTAACACTTTTTATCTGTTATTCCTAGAACATTACACTAGATTATGGAGCAGAGCAAGATCAGCACAAAACTACAGATAAAAAAGCCCAACTTCTGCCCCCCGCCCCCCATTTAGAAGAGTCATAATTGCCCCATTCTTGTTGAGAAAAATTATCACCACCCATCACTTTTTAGTACCTCCGCAGCAAAGTCAAACACAATCCTTGGTACACATCTCACACTACCAAACCATGAAGTACAGGTCAACTATGGCAAATCAGTAGCTGTTTTTAGTCAAACAAACAAGGGTTCTGGAAAGATTCTCTGGAGAAATCTATCACATTAGCATGAAAGTTACTTTCAGCTAAGGAGAAGCCCTGCTTCGACTACTGAGTCTCTAGTACAACCTTTATTTTCTGCCTTAAGTTGATGAAATTTGTAATATTAAGCTATAAAGCCACCAACTGTCTGTTAAAACCCTTTGAACAGTAGTAACTTCCAGAATGAAAAAGCACAAAGGAAACAACAGACAATAAGCAACTTGAAAAATGAGTAAATGAATTCTAGCCTTGTAGGTGAGTACAAATGCTTTATCACAAAACAGTTTCACCTTCTCTGTAACAAATTATGCTAAGGTCTATCCTGATAAAAGCCTAATTTATGACACAATTGAGATGCAGGATGCCCAATTCATCATCAGAAAGCAGCAGCCTTTCAAAGAGAGAAAGGAAAAAAAAACCACAGAAAAGGTTTCTAGCACAGATTACAAGACAACAAATTCCACGTTCAGTAACTCACTATGTCCTCTTAAGCTGCTCCACACTTTCTCTGCGGGATAAACTGTCAGGCAGCATGATCAACATGTAATGGTGACGGGTGGGAACGGGAAAGCTCTTGAGAACGAGCTTCGTAGGGAAGCTCAACGCAGAAGCACAGAGGCTGACTCAAACATGCATCTTCTGCAACAGCCATATATAAAAACCTCAGAATAAATATCTGCATGAATCCTTACATGAGAGAACTCTGGCTGTGATGGTATAGATAAGGATCCAGGGAAGAAGGCTGGGGCACTCTGGGACACTGGAGTTGAAGCCTGCGGCAGGACAAGAGGTGCTGGTGGGATACACAGGATGCCCATCTCCACCAGCGTATCTCCTCTCTGCTTCTGCACCAGCTCTCTTCCTTCTGCAGGGACAGATATATCCACCTGCTCATCTGGTTTGAAAGGGCAGAAGATACATTATTAGCAAATTCTTGCACTGTACCTAAGGTTTCCAACATTTTATTAAAAGACTTGTCTCCAGTGATGTATGCAACATTCTCATACTTTAATGGGTGAGTCTAAAGTCTTCTCTCCAGGTGAATTCTTTTTGGAGGGGGAAAAAAAAAAGAAATCAACAAGAACATCCATATACTTAAATTTAAGGGCGGGAGAAAATGTTTTGTTAAGAATTCATGTAACTATTTTGCTACAGGTCTACAACTTCTACAGTTAGAAAAAAGTATCTAAATTTATAAACAGCATTTATCAGGGTTTTTTTCCTTTTGCTATCTTTATTAAAAATGTACCAAATTCAGACCCCAGCTAACAAAATATGTATTCTAAAAGTATTACACATTCTGTGACAGGAATCTCACAGAAAGGAATGGTGATTTTGTATAAAGTCTGAATGGATGGATATCTTATCCCTGATGGCAAAGGGTTGCTTAGAGAAAATGTTTAAGAACCAAGGTATCATACAGAACAATCCCTCTTTTGGCACGGTGTTCTAGAATACGCAAATATAAAATACGAAAGCTTTTTAAAATACTGTGTAAGTCATCCAAGTTAAGGTAAAATAACTGTTATGATGCAGTCCTCCTCTGTCCTTTCTATTGCCCTAAGAGTATATCCTTAATACAGATATCTGCCTGTAGCAAGAATGGCTTGTCCCTAAGAAAGGAGGACAGTTGCAAGCAGCAATCTGTATCCCATATGAAGTACTTCCCATCTTTCAAGTGAAGGGGAGCTAGCCCACATTGGTAATTTGATGATGATACCTGTGCAGGACATACCAACAGTCCATCAGCATCTGAGTCACAAATACAGATCTCCCTTCACCTACCTCTTTCACTATTCTCAATACTGCTTTACTCTTTAAATATAATTTTATCAGGTTTTGAAAAGACTGCATGCTCAGACTAAACCTCAGAGCACAGAAACACAACCACAGAGAGGTATGCAGGAAACTTTACCTTTTGCTTGCTCCTGTTCAGTAGGAGTGCTGGGGACAAGAGCACTGGATCCAAAGGCAACAGGAGGAGGAGTAACTACACCTGAAGAGACACTGTGGACCAAGAGAAGGGAACATGGAAAAGACAACCATACATCACTAGAAAATGCATTAACTTCTCCCCAAATGTAGCTCCAGCTTGTAACAATAGAAGTCTTCTCATAAAAGGAGAGTGTCAGGTGTTCACTATCAAGAGACTTGAGAAACAGCCATTGACCAGATGGACATCGTTAGCTCATTTCATCACAAAGTAAAGCCATGCTCCTCTCATAGCACAAAATTAAAACATTGAATGCTTAAAATCAAGCACAAGTCCTTGAATAAAGAAAACAGTAGTGGAAACGCACTAATGCAATTAAGCTACTGCAATAGCTTGGGGATTTTTTTTGCTTACATGGAATGACTCTCCTGTGCAAGGGATCCCTGTCCAGAGAGCTGCAGGAGTTGCAGGCTGCGAGCAGGGGTACACGCCAGAGAACTTCCCTCTTCCACCCTGGTGCTCGGACAGCCACTCCCTGCAGCCATTTTGAACAAAAGGAAATAAGATTATAAATCTGGCCAATAACCAAGTTGATCAGAAAATTCTGAGGAATGATATTCACACTACTGCACAGTTACTTCTCAGGCAGGCAAGGACAAGCTGATTTTCGCAGAGTTAGAGATGGACTGCACATGAAAGTTCAGTATATGAAATGTGAGCATAATATAGTCAAGATGAAAAACGTAAGTTTGTACCTATAGAATAGATTTTTATCGGGCCAGACTGTACAAGTCTTCCTACTTGGGAATTTTAAAAGAAATATCCCCAATGGCTCCAATATCAGTGCATTTGATCCAGCACTAGAATGGAAACACAGGCAAGGTTCTTACAAGACGACACCTTGCACTGACTGCTGACTCGGTGGGAGCAGGAGGCTGTTACTGAACCTTCCGGATACAGAGGGTTCACGCACAAGATCATACTGGTATGGACACAACTGTGCACAAATTAAAACTAAAGAGAAAGCATAAAGTGAGACTTCATTTAGCTCATGCTTTATAAACTGTGAAAGAGTTGCCTTTCAAAACTTTACTTTCTAGGCCTTTCACTATTAAGATTAAGAACCTTTCTACTCCTTTATTAGCCTTTCAGTTGTGGATACCAAAACCAGACACAGACCTCCTCCTAGCAAAACATGCAGTGATGACCTCTCTCCTGATCCTATTTCAGGTAATCTCTTCTCTTACAGGGTAGGAACGTTAACCTAGGTGACAAATAAGACCGACCAAAACTGTGGTATGAGATTTTGATTGCAGGATCCTGTCCTATCCCAGATAGGTAGGCCAACTCAGAGGAGTAAGATGTAATGTTTTGCCAAAGCTACCCAGCATAAGAAAGTCGACAACCTTTGCCTACACTACTTATCCACACTTTAGATTCCATCACTACAAAGGCTGAGCATTATTATTGTCAGTTTCAGGAGAGGGTAAGAGGGGTGGTTTTGGTTTTGTTCTTCAAAGGGCACAGAAAGAACGGAAATTAAATGTATTTAACAAGCCAGTGTAATCGTTCTAACACAGAGTGACATTTAGACATTGCTCTACAGTAGAGTGAAAGAGGTTGTGGCCTTTCATTTCCAATGCATTCTCAATTTCAGCAGAAATTACGTGAAAAATACTCACAGCACTCTGCACCCTAAGACACTACATGCCTAAAAAGATCAAGCAGGGATGATGGTTAGGACATTTTGGCTCTGCTTGTTTATTGTTACCTGGTGCATTACTCTCAGGAAACATTTCTTCCTGAGTTGACAAGATATCCAACTCCTCGTGACCAGAATCAAGGGATTTCTCAGTCTTAGTGGGGTCACAGACAGGCATCTGTTTCCCAGTATGGTCTTCTACTTCCTGCAGAGTTCTGGAAAAGCAAGACACAGTCACCGACCTGAGAAATTCAAAGTATGAAGTAAAACTGCACTACTGTAAAGAAAAATTATCAGCACAGATGAAAGGTACTCATTTGTGTATACCACAGGAAAAAAAAAAGAAAAGATAAAAAGGAAGACCAAACTCCCTCTCCTGACAAAACATGTTGATCCTTGGCAAGTTACACTTTCAGAATTGTTTTTTAAGTTTTCTACCAATCTAAGTGATGCTTAAATGGAATGCATATTGTTCTTCTGACTTCTATTCAACGTGGATTCTAGGAATTTTGTTTCACCTCTTTTTTAATATTATTTTGTGGCAGAATATGACAATACAAGATGAGCTATCTGGCATGACATTTTCAACAAACTGAAGTTTCACATTTAAAAACAATTATAAAGCTTATAGGAGCAAATACTCCAAAGCATCCTGGAATAGCACCACTTAGCCTCTAGATTTCTCCTGTGAGGCCAAAGCCCATGCCGCAGTGACTAAGTTATCTTGAAATAACCTCTGTGATTTAAACTGAATTATTACTTTTACTATATTCCAGTCATTTAACTTTTAAGAAAGCTATTAGTATATTTTCTTATCTAGTGCACTCTCCCTTAAAAATAAACCTATTGATATCTTCATGTGTGAGTTCGACACCACCTCTCTCCTCAGCTGCAAAAAGGTCGCATCAGTACTTCATCTTTCCCTTCACTTTTCTCTTTTGCCTTGAAGCCTGAACCCTCCTACATCTAAAAATATAGTAAAAAAGCCACAAATCAACTTCCAGAATGTCAGCAAGAGACCTTCAAAGAACATGGACTGTTTTACCTTTCCGACTTCTCTGCCTGGCTTTCCAAAGCAGTATGTGCTTCTGTGCTGGAGACAGTTTCTGTGCTATCCCCATGCAGTTCTAGCAAGAAAAAAAAAACTATTTGTTACTTGGGTCACCTGGATTAATATAGAAAGAGAAGAAAGTGTAGTTCTGTAAGTTACACAAATATTAAGACAAGTTTTACATAACAAAAAAATAAATCTTGAGCTAGCAATGATAACAACCACCAAACAAAAAAGGACAGAATGAGTTTTTTTACCAGGAAGGGAATTCACTGTCAGATTATCTGAATATTCTGGAAACAAATGAGAAAAGAGAGGTGCAAGAATCAATGACAGCACTTGGACAGCTACAAGAAAACAAGTGAACTAGCTCAAAGGAAAGAGAAGGCAAAATTCTTTTCAACTACCAATGAGCTGTGAACTCATTTTTGAAAATGACTAATACTGTATTTCCTGTCAAAGAAACATAACATCTACAATTTAAAGACACCAGAGAGAATTGACAGAGCAACAAAAGGACATCCAAGATCATTTTCATGTACCATCTTTAGTATCGTTCTTCACAAGTCTGGAAGAAGGAACAGCAGCTCCGGGGTGAAACTGATGCCGAGCATCTCCCTCACCGGGCATGAAGTTACTCTCAAAGTCCTGGCTCTGTGAGAGCTCTAGAGCTCCAAAAGGCAGCTGCGACATGCCTGTATCTAACACCAAACATCCATAACTAACATACATACCCAAAAAAATAACATCAAAGAGCCATCTATCACTTTACAGGGACAAAAGATACACCCTCTAAGGAGAAAAGTATTCAGGCTATTGCTGAAACTTTATTGAATAAACTAACACTGATCTCAGCTGTACGAATTAAAAATACGGTAAGAGAACAGGGACAGTGGCCATTAACTCAGAAACCAGTGTTAATCAGCAAGGTCTTACACAGCGCCACCAGGTACTGCAGCAGATTTGGATTCCGTGATGAAGAAATAATCCTGACAATACACAGCCTGTGCCTGAATGTCATTTGATGACAACCACCATTATGCCAGGAGTTCTTTGCCATAAAAAGGCTCCCTCTCCTAATGGCCACGGTGCATCCATGCTCTTCTAAGCCACTTCCTGTCTCCAGGATCCTGGTTAACAATGCTATGAAATCACCATTTTGTTTTTTCAAACACCAAAGCATACAGATTAACTTCCGGAAAAATACACCGATTTCTAACCCATTATTACCGGCATAACTACCCCCAGTGAGACGAGTGAGGCAGCTGAACTGAAAAACTACACAGATGGTTGATCAGATTCACAGCCCCAAGAGACCTGAAATGGAGAAGTTACCTTCTACACAGGGCGAAGCAGCAGAGTCCTCGGCATCACCTTCAGCGCCGTCCCCAGCCTTCCCAAGGGCACTGCAACACAGAGACTTACTCACGCGGCTGCGGGGTTTCCCGCAGGGCTCTTAGAACCCCCCCGTGCTCCGAGGGGCTGCAGCCCCTGCCCGGGCGCTCCCGAGCCTTCCGAGCCGCGCCCGAGTTTTAAGCCTGTCCCCGGCCCGCGACAGCAATTTTACAGGGCAGCGGCCCCGGAGCCGGCGGTCCGCGCACCTGGTCTCCCGGCCGGGCGGCGGCCGCTCCTCGGCGGGGCGGCCCCGCAGCTCCGCGGCCTCCGGACGGGCCGGGCTCTTCATCGGCTCTGCGCCGCCAGCACGGCCGCAGCCCCCGGGCGCGCCGCGGCCCCGCGCCGAGCTCCCACCGGCGGGTCGCTCCCGGGCCGCCCCGCCACCGGGCACCCTCCTGCAGACGATCTCCTGCAAGACAGACGTAGGCGCCACGTCAGGGCCGGGTCGGGCCGGGCCGGGCCGCCCCCGCGCCGGGCGCTCACCAGCACGGGGCTCGGGCTCCGCCGGGCCGGCGCGCCAAGGCAGGCCCGCCCCGCGCCCTCCGGCTGCGAGTCCTCCACGATCAGGCGGGGCGTGCCCTGTTGCGAGAAGCCGAGGTCCAGCTGGCTGCTGCTGCTGCTGCTGCTGCTGCCGCCGCCGCCGCGCTCCATGGCGGGCGGGGAGATGGGGGGGGGGGGGCCTACGCCGCCCGCCCGCCGCCCGGCCCCACCGGGCCGCCGCGCCGCCCCGCGCTTCCCGCCGCCGCCATCTTGCAGCACGCCGATTGGCGGCGCGCGACCTACCCGCCCCGCGCCGCCGTTACCAGGGAGACGCCGGGCCGGGCGCCCCCTGGCGGGTCTCGCGCTCCGCGGGGCGGCCTGGCGGGGCCTGGCGGGGCCGGCACCGCGACCGCCGCCCACGGGGCGGTAACGGCGGCGGCCTTGGAGCTGCCCCGCCCCCCGCTACTTCAGCGAAGGGAGACGCCCCCTCGGCCTCCCCGTGACCCCCGGCGCGCCCCGCGGCCTCGAGAGCAGCGGCTGTCCGACCGGCGGGACGGGGGCTCTTCTTCAAACGAACAGACCACCGCCAGCTCCGGCACGGAACGGACCGCTGCTCACCCCGGGCAGCCGCAGTCATGTACGTGAACTTTTAGGTATCACAGCAAAGTGAAACCTCATTAATTTCCCTGAGTTTCTATTAATTAACGGCAGTTATCGCAGAAGCCTCAGGCACAAATTGTTACAGTACTGTTGTCTTTCAGCATTAAACTTTTCACCTAAAAACTAGTTTCAATAGACTAAATCTGCCTTTGCAAGTTGTTATTCACTTCCGCATCTTACACACTTGCTGTTATATTATGAGAAACATATAGATGAAAAAAACTGTTGTAGAACTAAAACCACGGAAGATTTAAAAAACAATACCTGGCCTGGAAGAAACTCTTATGATGCAAAGTTATAGACAAAAGGTTGTACATAGTGAAACAATGCAAATACAAGTTTGTGTTAACAAATACTGTGTGTAATGTGAAATCCATGTTTGCACATGCATGTTAAGAACTGAACAGGCTATAAATATTTACAGTTCCGAGACAGAAAGGATGCTTTAGTGGTTGATTGTTCAGCTCCCAGAAGATGCTCCTTTAGCACATATTAAGCTGTATTACTGACAATTTTTTCTGATATACTAGTTTCAAAAATACATACAACTTCAAATGTTGCCTGAAATTTGCCTCAGTGCCAAAGAACACCATGAGGTCTACAATTACTAAATCCTTCTTCTGAAAGATGGAGTTGTTCATAGGCTTTTGGTAGCCATCTGGAGAAGCCAGATTTCATGTTCACAAAATACTGTATCCCAGGGAACTGAAAAGGAGACTGGGATTGTGATGGGACAGTTGGCAGTCTATGATCCTCAAGTGTCTCAGAAATTTTAGAACGGGCTCTTGCAGTTTGTTCAGCTCCCTTCAAGCAGAATTCTGCTTCCATCAGAATGAAAGCATTTCAAATGGTCTTCCTGTATTCTTACTCTCAAAATTAAATAAAATATAAAATTCCTCTTTTTTTGACAAAACAGAAAGTAAAGCTGTCTTCTAAGCATGCGTATAGCACAAGCCCTCATTTTTTTAAGCAAGGTTATGGTATGCCACTGTGATCCTTGCTGGACTTGCCAGTGGGATTCCAAGCTGGCTACTGCCTTCCCCTTCAGTGGGTAAGAATAAGCTCCTTTTCTCATCGACAGAACATGAAACAACTACATCCTTCCTTCTATCATCTTCTTTTACACTTATATCCTGCCAGCACCTCTTCTTTATTACCTTCTCCTAGAGAATACATGCTCTTCATTATTGCACTTGAAATGCCTACCTAAACCAAGTCCTTCCAACTCCAGATTTTCATCTGAAGGTGTTTCTACAATAAACACAGTTAACTACTAACTGGGGGAAAAGAAGGATAAAATGATTGTGCTTATAACAACACCAGAAGTATGAGCAAGTAAGCAGACACTGGCCATGCATAATGTATCTTTGGGAAGAAAATAAGAGCAGAAAAACAAAGAATGGATTTTGAGGAGCAGATGTCAATAAACTGTCAAGTAAGATCTTGTGGCACAAAAAGAGTGACAAAGAGATGGCAGTTTCTTTACTGAAGGCACAAGTGCCAACTATCTTAATGCAAAGAAAGGATAAGAAATGTAAAAGGAGAAGGTGATTTGCCTCAGGTATGACAAGAAAACAGAGGAAAGGAAACAAGGAAATCAGAACTATATCAGCTTTCTTAAAGGATCAGTATAAAAGAATAGCAGAAGCATACAAGGACAAAGATTAAAAAGGCCAGAGATACCAAGAGCAACAAGAAAATGATCTATAGACATAGCAGTAGGAAAACAACCATAAGAATTGTTGGTCTGCTCCTCTGAGAGAACACTACTGGGTGGCTAATGCCAAGGCAGAAGCATTTACTGTTCTTCTCTAAAAAGGTTAACAGAAAATGGGAGCTATCTCAGTTAAACAGTGACAAAGGGCAAGATTTCAGCCTTGAAACAAGACTGAAACAGGTTAAAGAATGCTTGTCTAAGCCAGATGTTTTAAAAACTTCAGTCTAGACTTATTCCCAAAAAATGTTGTCTTAGAAGTGTTAAAGACACCTTGCAAAACTCATGGAGGATAATGAGGTATCTGAAGACTAGAAGTGGCAAATGTGCCAGTCACTCTCAAAATTCCCTTCAAATTCTTGAAAACTTTGGTAACAAATCATCAAACAAATTACCAGTTTGTACCTAGAAGATAACAAGGAGATGAGTTAGCAACCAGCACAGATCTGTAAAGACAAGGCACACAGCATCCATCTGATTTCTTATGTCAGAGTAATAGGCCTTATGGAGAGAAGTGGCAGAATAACAACTTTACTATAGCAAGACTTTTAGCAGTATCTATATGGGGTTCTCAGGAGTAAACAGGGGAAACACAGCTGTGATGGAATTTCAGCAAGATAAGTAAAAAATCTGTTGAATATCCACCCCCAGAAAGTAATCATCAGTTCTATGTCAAAACAAGTATGTTTGAGTGAGGGTCCAAACATCCATGTGCTATTCATTCACTGTTTTCTTTAATCACCTTGGTCACAAACTAAGGCGTACAAGGATTAAACCCACCAGCAATCTGAAACTGAGAGAGACTGTAAGTAGTGGAAGAAAAATTTTTAAAAATGGTCTGAAAAATGGACAAAGTACAATGCAGGTAAGAACAATATTCTACAGAAGGAAAGAACTGACTGCACAGATCCAGGATGGGGCTGCTGGACTATGTGGCATCGCTGTAAAACAAAGCAATTGGGAGTCACAGTGCCTGACAAACCAACCACAAGTCAGTGTCACGCAACTGCCACAGAAAGAGGTGCAAACAGCAAGCAGTATACTTACATGTACTATGCGTGTATGTTAGATGTGTGAAATAATTCTTGTACTCCACACTGGCAAGGCCTAAGCTAAGCGTTACATCTAGTGAGAAGATGGCAAAGGAACTGGCTATAGTGTAACAGTCTTCAAACAGAAAAAAGTCGATGGCAAATAATTTTTCATATTCACAGTTTAGAGGACAGCTGCAAATTGATTTACATGAACTGCAAACAGTTTTAAAGTAAGACAAAACAGAAATAAGCAAAAATATTTTAAAAGTAAGGCTAACGAAGCTCTGAAGATTATGCAGTCTCTAACATCTAAGACTTTTTTTTTTTTTTTAAAGTAGTAACGGGTATAGTCAATGTTGGTCTGAAACAGGAAGTTGGACTAGATCATCTCCAGGATTCCCTTCCAGTCTCATTTTTCTGCAATTCAATACTTCTGCATGAATCTGGGTTGGACAAAATTGAGAGCTCAGTCCAGGTAGTCAGATTAGTAAATGCCAAATCTGTGTGTGAGTTTTAAAGCAGACTGCACATTTTTTTGTGCTAAATTTGTAATCTCTTTTTTTCCCCACCTTTTTTTATGCTATGAAAAAAAGCAGCCTGCTTTCCTTATTATATACAAATCTTTGATCTAAATATCCCCACACGGTTTGCAGACTGCCTTTTTTCTAATTCTTACCATAAATTATGAATAGGGCGTGGCCACCTTTATCTAAGAAAGAGGCTAAAAGAGCAAAATTAATCTTTGCTTCCTTTCCCTTCAAACATGTCCAGCACCAGACTTTCAATGAAAGAAGGTATGAAGGCTGTCTGATTTTTCATATTGGGAGTACTTTTTCTGAGTTTCTCGTATCTTACAGAATTTGCAACGGCAGTTGAAGCTATATTTTGTTCCAACGTAGTCTCCTAAGCAGGATGGGAAACCTAGAAACAAGACTCCTAGTACTCATTCTCATCCACTGTGAATTCGTTTCTCGGTGTCTCAGTGCAGCCCCAGGCACCATCTTCAAGCAGGGCAGTATTCATATGAAAAACACCGAATTCCAGATCCTGATTCCACGTGGGAATTAGATACCTAAACTAAGATACCGAACAAGATAGCTCAACTTACCGAAGGACTAAGGATGCTATTTGTCTTTGAAAATCCAGGTTCAAGTATTGTACTGTGCTATTACAATTATTATTTACACGGGAGACACATCTATCAACAACCCGGACAATTCCTGTGTGCACTACCCTCGCTCTACCAGTCTGGGAGCACCGCGGAGCATTCGCCGCTCCCGGGGTCCCCGAGTCCAGCGGTCGGTAAGTCGCCGGTCGTGCTGCCGAGCGGAGCCCACCAAGGGCTGCGGCCGCCTGTCCCCGCCCCCGCGGCCGGACAGCGGTACCCGCGCCCCGAACTGCTGCCGCCGCCCCCGGCAGCCTGGGCCGGCCCCTCCCGGCCTCCCCCGGCAGCCTGGCCCGCCCGCGCCGCGACCGGGCCGCGCTCCTCCCCGCGACCCGCGGCCGCAGCCCCGCTCCGCCCCGGCGCAGTCGGCCGTTCCGCACCGCCGCCCCCCCGCCGCTGCCGCCCCCCGGCCAGGACCGGCGCAGCATCCCGGGTCGGCCCCCGCCGGGCGGAGCACAGCGGACACGGCGGCCGCGGGCGCGGGAAGGCCCCGGCGCGGCCCAGCTCGCTCTGCTGTACCTGTCTCAGCCGGCGGCCGGCGGGCGGGGCCGGTACCGCCGCGGCGGGCGGAGGCGCGGGCGCTCGGGCCCGCCCCGCTGACATCAGGCGGGCGGCCCCGGGCCGGGCTCCGCCCGCCGGCCGCGCGGCCCCCGGAGCCCCCGGGGAGCGAGGCCCACGGGGCGCCCCGCGGTGCGGGATCCGGGCAGCGTCCCCGCGCCCGGCACGGCCCGAGAGCGGGGCCAGGCTCGGCGCTTGGCGGCTGAGGCGGGCGAGCCGGAGCAGGGCCGAGAGCTCTGGCCCGCGGGGCGGCCCCCGTGGGCCCCGCGCTGGCCCCCAGGGCTCGGGGCGCGTCCCCAGGCCCAGCAGTGACCAAAGGCCCTGACACCGTCCCTGCAGACGTTTTAGAGCTTCTTCACTGTAAACACATGTTTAAGCACTTTGCTAATTCAGGTGTGTCTTCAGAAGTTACTTTCTTTAGGGTGATTTAATCCGGCCGTGTAACCTGTGAGTTACTGACATCCTTTCCTAAAGATGTTCGATCCAGGAGACATCAGCAAAGTGCTGAGTTACTGGCTTGAAGAGCAGCATCAGAGAAGACCACCTAGTTTCATTAGATGAGCATAAAAGATGCAAAGGGTAGGAATTAACCCTCAAAATTAATTTTTTCCCCAGTTTCACATGTCTGGGATACCATAGCTTCTCTCTTGCAGCTGAAAACAACTAAGAGTGAGACACTGTGAACTTTATATAGCTATAAAAGAAAGTAATAGTGTTACAAAGACGATGAGGAAACATAACTAAAAGGACCTATTTTGTGCAAAAAACTAAAAAAAAAAAAGGCAAAAAGGAAAGTAACTGAAGGGAAAACAAACCAAAAGAATTTATTTGTCCAGTTGTTTGAGCAGAGTAAAATGCAGCAGGCAAGTAGGGAGCATAAATTATGACAAATCCATTAATGTGCTCGCCCTTGTGGGTTCTGTGTTTTGAATCAAATATATTATTGTTTATAACTTTCAGCTCTTTCTAAAATCTTCATCAGCAGGTAGCTACTCTTCCTTGCCTTTGCCCATGCAGCTACTGTTCCATTGCTCCACTCTTCTTACTCTTTTTCTCTGTTACTTCTCCAGATTTTTCAATTTTTCTTCATATTACTTTTTTCCATTCTGGCTTTTCCTCAATTTTTCTGCAGAACCCCCTTGGTCTGGAATATGTGACCTCCTTTCACAACTGAGTAGAAGTAGTGGGCAAACTACACCTGTGTGTGTCCGTGTGTACATCTAGCCTAGCTCACGGTTTCCCTCTGTCTGTCCCCCACATGGGAGTCCCTGTAACCTGTGCCTCCCTCCACACAACATTTCATAGGGTTTGACGACACTGCTTGACAGTAGCTCCCATTTCAGTATTGTTTTATTCAGGCTTTTAGTTATTTGCTTTAGCTGAGATTTAGGAAAAAATATTTTCAAAACAGCAAAAGTGAAATTGGATAGGGTTTTATGTGCTGTTTTATATCTGGATGAATCACACAAGATTTTTACAAGAGAAACATTTTATTAAAGTCCTATATAAACTGTTTCACCTTGTATGTTCTTCATATCATACCAGATTCCCTCAGGTAGTTTTCCAATTACTCCAAATTCCAATTGTTCTTTTTTTATAAAATACCAGTGATAGCTTTTCCACTGTACATGGCTAAATATTTAAGAATAGATAAGAATACAGACATGAAGAACGAATGAATTTTAAAGACAATTCTTAAGAAATGTCTGCAAGCGTTTCATTGTCTCCCTTTAGTGAAATGGGCTTTCCCCTTAGCTGCCATTGTAAATACATTTCATGGCACATGGATGATACACAACAGGAATAACAAAAGCAGTTTTGTTATCAGAGTGCGCTGGAAGCCAGAGTTGCAAAATGTATCTTTGATACATCAAATTACTTTCAACTATATAGGAAGTGTATATATACTTATATATACTAATCCTGTAAAGATGTATGCATTTTCTTGATTTTTACACACTATACTGCCCTACTGACATCAATGAATTTAAGTTTTTGGAGCAAAAAATTTTTAATATGGTGGCTCTGTGGGTCAAACCTTCTTTCATGGAAGTGATGAGAAATTGCCACTGATTTTCCAGAAAGGAATATGGTTTTGCAATACTGGCCAAAAGAAAGGTCCATTAAAGACAGTGCAGAGACATCCTGTTCATTTATTTATGTTAACAGTAAGGCTTGTGTAAATTAATAATATTTTTGTATTTGAATTACTGTTAATATTATAAATTAATAGAACATTGGATGAAGTCTTTTATTCTTCATGAGTGCTTAATCCTGCATGATTTACAAACATGAGGAGCAATATCAAGCTATGAATGAAGGTATAAAATCAACATATATATATATTCCTGTCCGGATTAATGTGCCATATGGGTGCTGATTTTCATTATGTAATCTGTTCTGGGAATGGAAATAAGCACCATTATTATTTGGAAATACTGTGAGTGCAATTAGCAATTTGAATCTAATAAATTATTAAAGTCTACTTAAATTTGAAAAAATCGGTTGATTTACTTCAGTAAAAATTTGTAAGCAGATCATAAACTGCATTCTATTTTACATTATGTTCTCCAGACTATGATAGATTATCACCTTCTCTTTTGTTTTCAAACCTTTCAAAGTTTTTACCAATATAATGAAACAAGTCACAGGAACACATGCCTGGTTATAAAATATGCTATATACATCTTTTATCTTGTCTCAGCTCCATTTGGTTAATTTTAAAAGGTCACAATACTTAAGACCCCGTGAGTTAAGTTTCTTACATTGTTCATGAATCATCTTGGTCTACAACTACATTATATAACACTACTAGGTTTACACACACACACACAGAGGATACTTGCAAAACTAAACGAAGATTTTTCTGATGGTACCTACATTTTGAAAATTGGTCTGTTTAGTGCCAATTCTGTCTCCCCAGGAACTCAATAGTAGAGAAAGTCACTGTAAAAATGTCCATTGACTTCAATTAAGTAATTTGTATCAAGGTGGAGAACCTTGCCAAACTGATATTAAACAAATGATATCAACCTTTTTTTTTTTTTAAAAAAAAAAAAAAAAAGAAGGGTGGCGGAAGCTGTGCGGGTGCTTATATATATTTATATATATGTATAAGCATATACCTGCCTGATCAAGCCTGCAAAACTGGGGAGCACTAGATGCCTTTAGCAAATTACGTGCCACTTTCACCAATATATTACTCCAGTTTTACATGGTGCTTAATCTCCTGAGAGCAACTAGAGTAGTGCAGTGGTAAATCAGCACCTCAACCCTAAAAGCTTGTCAGTTGATCTGTGAAGAGCTTGCATTTACCACTTTGAGTAAACATACAGACCTGTGCAACAGCAGCATGTCATTTGGTACATGCATTTAATTTGGATTACAGACTGCAACAAGATTATAGTCTGTCTGTTTAGCCAGGTAAGCATTAATCTCTCAGACAAAATCTTGCAGTCATGGCCCAGTCTCTCTCCATGTTGGAACCTCCTGCTTCATTTGGTGGATCTGCTTCTGTAGTTCATCTCTGTCCAGCTTCATTTTTGCTTCTAGAACTTGCCGTAGAGACCCAATGCTCTCGTAGATAGCTGCAAATCCTAATTGCAGGTGAGAATTAAATTAGTTCATAATCAAAAGCAAGTGTATTGCATAATTACGATCAGAATGTGCTTCCTACCGTAGCGCTCTGCTTTACACTAGGAAGATAGCAAAAGTTCTGAAGAAAAATAGGACTGTAATTTTGTGCTGAAGGCAAAAATGCCTCCGATTGCAGCCAAGCTATGCCTGTGTATGCTCTGGGGAGAGCACTTCTAAGCTAATAAAATGTCACCTCTTGTTGCTTTGTTCAGACTGTTTTCACACTTAGTGAAAATCCTTTTTAATGCCACAGGTACAGCCATTACATCTGGCCCAAAAGTCTTTAAGCTACTTTGATACAAGCAAAGGCATTTTGTGTATTATTATAGGTCAATCATTGTTACAATTCAGAATAAAGAGCTTGATAACTATGGTCCTACCAGCATTAACTTCAGCTTTCATTTCTTTTATATCTTCATTTATCTCATTTTGAAGTTTGCCAATGCGAATATTTATCTTTTCTTCAGTCTGTTTTGCTTCATGTGCTTCCATGGTTATCTTCTGTATTTCTTCTATTTTGTCAATTTTCTCTGCCATTTGATTGAATTTCATCTCTATAGCTCTTTCACTTATTTCCTGGAGCCGGGAAAAAGAATGTTAATGATTTACTCCACATATGAAATTACAGTGGTCTTTCCCAAATCTTCAGTAGATATTGATTAATCATCTTTTATGTAGAATTCAAAGGTGTAAGGAATTCTAATTATTTTTATAAAATGGTTTAAACTGACTTGATTACTGTAGGCTAAAATACTGATACATTTAGAAGTGATCAGCTTTATTTGAAGGCTGTCAGGCTGTGGGGATGTTATACTTGACATCAGTGAAAAGATTTATACAAATATTGAGGAGGTCTGAAAGTATCACTCAATATCTCAATTATATCATCTTAGATATTCATAATACTTTTGAATACTTCCTGAGAAGTATTAGGACATTTTAATGAAACTTACAGTGTTTTCCTTAAAAGTCAATGAGAGTTGGTCAATTTTTTGCACAAGCTCTTTCTCAATCCTTTCGTGTTCCTGTTCCAACCAGCTACGTGCAGACAAAATCTGGCTGCTGAGTTCCTCAATAGCATTTTTTAATCTAAGAGCATAATAGAAATTAGCAGATATAAAAGAGTAGAACTTTTGGTCATTCAGCAGTGACTCTTTAATGAACATGTTCATAAAAAAATTAACAACAATTTAATACCTTCTTGACACCATTTTAAGGTGAATCTTTGAACTTTAAGGCTACTAAACTGGGTAAGGTAACATTGTTTCAGAAAATAAAGATGAAAGAGCACAACAAAAGAGCAGTTATTTATATGAAACACATCACAACATTTTAAGGCATAGTAGATGTAAATTATCTGCAGCACTGAAAACAGAATATGGTCATCCATTCAGATTATAATCTTCATGTCCATAGGTCTTAAATCTGAACAAAGATTTGGTAACCATTTATTTTAGTGGCAATGCTGGTTCATATAGCCCCACTTAAATTGCCAATACTCACCTCGTTTACACCAACCAATTGTGCCAGTGAAGCTATTTCTTTAGACAGTCTTTTTTTGCAGTGAGTATTTGAAATCTGGATCTATTCTTTCATCTGGTTTGCAAAGTTTCACTGAGGTAACTGATGGGATGGCAATAAGCAGTAAGGATGTGGTTGGCTTAAGCCAGGACTGCCTCTGAGTGAAATGCCTGGAAGAGTTAATATCTGAATTGAAAATATCCCTATATAATGTCTAGTAGTAGCGCAGCAGCTCATCATTAATAATTTAGGTATCTGAGTTCTGTATTCATATTTGACGCCAATTTAAAGCAGTAACACTTTGTGAATGCTGTGCCTTGCTTCCTGGTTGCTTGAGTTTAACCTTTTGCCCTGCTCTTGACAGCTCCCTCCAGCATTCGTTGTTTCATATAGTTCTTGCAAAAAGGTACCAGGCCACTCTTACAAAAATCCTTAGCCGTGTTCTGTAATACAAGTTCTGTCTGAATACTTAACTAGGGACTTAATGGGCTTTTCAAAATTGCCTAACCACATCAGGGGCAGAATTCTTGTTGAAAGCGAGTCCCACTTGACCATTATGCTTTTGTAATATCTGTTGGGCACACATGCATATTTAAACAGGTTCATGCGTTTGTAGACCTGAAGATTACAAAGCCAAACTTGGCTAATGGAGGGAGGCCCTGGCTCCCGAGGCGCGCGGCCGCAGCGAGGTTTCCCGGGCACTCACTTCATATCCAGAAGGTGGAGCTGTTGGTTGCTCTCTTTGTAGGCAATCTTCAGCTTTGCTTCTTGTTGCATGATTGACTGCTCTACTCTGCTCAGGAGGTGAGAAATCTGAAACAAAATTCAGAACTTGCTATTTTTCAACAGCATTTCATCACAGTCTCATTTGGGATGTTTTCATAACAGTAGAGGACATCTTAAAGAGGGGCCGTTGTTTCTGACATTTCACAAATTGTTGAATTTGCACATTTTACTTTACCATGAAAAATATACTATCTTGCAAGATGAAAGTATTGACACTGTGAAAACTGTAATTTTTCAGCCATAAATAATATGAACAGTCTTTCCTTGAAAGGATGTGCCTGCTCCACCCATTGAGACAGCAGAATTTACATGATCCATACATTTCCATGTTGCCACGTAAGCAGAGTAAAGAATGGCAAAGCACTCCACCAATACTGAGTGATATTCTTCATTACTTCATGTATAATGGCTACTGCAGTGATAAAAGTGCTGGATTTCACTGAGGATAGGTCATTACTAACAGAAAATATCTCTCACCAAAACAATCACCCCAGTTCTATGAAACATACTGTTCTATTTTACAAGACTCATGACACTATGCCCCTAGCATGCTTACATGCTAATATGCTATACTGAGTCTTCTGAGGAAGGTAAAGTGGATTTTAACCATTTACCTACTGCAAAATTAAGATGTAAAATACTTTTGTTGCACAAGAAAATGGGAAGATCTTGAGATGGAGATATGAAGGATCCTTTTCCTCAATGTCATAAGTCTCTGCTTGTATCTTAGTGCTCACTTCCATTCCCACACCCAATGCAAGAGAAACCTGGTGGACAGATTAATGGATTCATACAATCCCAAACCAGTTTTGTGTTGCAGACCTTCAAAAATTGTCTTCAAATACATATGAAATCATCCTGGGAAGGCCAAAAAATACAGGGAAACACTGATGCTTGCATTGCTGTGGTAGTTTTGTAGAGCATCCATGTCATGTTCACATTTCAACCTCAAAAAGCCATTCAGGCCAGTAATCACTGACTTTTTGTAAATGCCTGGAGTCCTTTCAGGTGCCTTTAAATTCTAGCCCCTTCTACGCAGCATGTTAAAGGCAGCAAATTCAGGACCTTTTTTCAGTTAGACCAGTACAGTAATGGAGCTAGGTACCAATATTCAATCTAATGAGGACTGTGAGCAGATACACCTCTCCATTTGTAAATCTGTGACCTCACAGGATAATATTCAACAGTAATTGGGTCCGTGTGAATTAGACTGTAACTCTTACCCATACATGGATCGCTTTGGTCTAAATACCATACCTGTATTTCCGCCTCTTTGATTTTAGATTCTAAGATCAGCTTGGAGGTGTGTTGGTCTTTACTTAGGCTCTGAAGTCTTTCATACGTAATTTTATGCTCTGCAGACAGTCTGGCTAACCCAGCATCACACCTGTTTGAATAAACAAATACCAAAGCAACAGCTGAATAGAATATAAGGTCCAGTTTTTTAAATTGTCCATTTTAGACTGGGCATTTCTGTAAAATTGCTGGCTGTCTAGCAAAACAGTGTCTTATGAGACTGTAAGAATGATGATATATCATATAGTATTCAGCAAACTGCTCCCAAATGGGACTAGAAGTCAAATAGTCAGACACACACGTTCCTGTCTTCTTGGCAGTGACATAGTATGTGTAGACTGTGTTGTTCTCAGTCAGGGAAATCACATTAGAAATGCAAAGATGCAGAATTTCAATACCTCATATTTTTGTCATACTCCTAAAGACATTTTTAAGGTGTTTATGATTTTGCCTACATGATCGGAAGCCTAAATAATTGAGGACCATTTTTTCATTATTGTAGCTGTGTTGCTCTGAGTTTTACATTCTTATTTTTATTTGTGAAATAGTAGTATACAATTAATGTGTAGTAAACAATGTGGGGCAAATTTTACAGTTATTAGTCTCTATTGAGGTAAAACTGTCATTGAAAGCAATGGCAATTTTGTCTCACAAAAGACTATGAAATGTGGTCTTGGAACATAATTATAGTTTCCTTTCTTCACATTGATGCTTTCTTCATTCTTGAAGCTGTAACATTTTCAGGATAAATGTGCTATAGAATATGTGCATTTTCTACCACATTTCAAAAATACTTTGGTCAGATGGATTTAATCTACAGTAATACAATAAGGACATTAACTGAGCTGCAAAAATATAAGTACTATAATTTCAGGAGTAAGACCTTTGTGAAGTATGAGTCATGTATATTTTTTTACTAAGGGAACTATGTAATTGGCAATGTTACCAAATTTGATCTATGAAACTGACGGAGAACAGACAACAGTTACAATTTGAGGGAGAAAAAGGCAGTAAAATGGAACAAGCTAAGGCATGTTAAGTCATTACCTAAACCGATGACACATTTTAACCTCTTTTTAGTCACATTTCAGTTCAAAGGCTTTCATTTCAACATGCATTTTCATCACCTCAGTTACAGTAACTACCATTATCATTAAACATGAAGGGAAAGGAACAGCTAAAATGACAAATGGAGCATCTGCTTAGTATTATGGTACAATTTCAATATGAAAATAATCAGTAACGCAAAATAGCACATAGAAACTGCAAAACTTGTGGAAATTTAATTTACTGTTTAGCAGTTCAGCATTGTAAGACCAGTTAGTAATATCTGTAGGAAGACCAGCTAAAGGTTACATAGCAGTGAGCCATATTTGTAGGTCTTACAGTCAGGCAGTTTCTTTAGAAAGGCAAGAGAAGCCAAATCTCTCCATGTTGTTATGATCAGAAGGAATCAGAGGAATGAAATCATCTTGCATCTAGTCAACAAAAGCCTATGGGCTCAAAAAAAATGGTTAGTTTGTTTCTCTGAGGCATGACAGAAAATATAAAAAGCAACAGCTTTGAAACTACTCTAGCAAATGTAAACAGCAGGCATCTGTAATTGTTTTTAAGGCAAATGAGTGTTCTGGGTTTAATCACCGTGCATCTCTCTTCTTTGAGGAACTCAGTTACATGATCAAAGGGGTCACATAGTTGCATGGTAACTGAAACATTAAAATTCTGACTATGTTAATTTAGTGTCAGCCTGGTATGTATTAATTAGATTATTTCATTTTTCTACAGGGATACTGTAATTGGCACACTTTTAAACAAAGTTGGAATAAAGTTTAAATACCATTGACAGTAGTTATGGAATGCTTATTGTGCTATGTTTTTTTTAAAAACAATATTCCATATATTGAAGTGGTCAAAGAGAAGTCTCTTTGCTGTATATATATTGTGCACACTCACAAACACCTGATTAGTTTTGACCTGGAAGAAAACATTAATGTGTCGCAGACAAAGAATGAGATTCTGGTATTAGTTATGTGAGTATACATTTTGAGTTAAAAACTTACAACAATTAAATAACTTCAGTCCATGCTTCCACTAGCCTTCAAAGGGGGGAGGTGGGAGGCAATAGCAAGATGAACATATGGAAAACCATGGGCTTTCTAACACTTTTTTGATGCAGGTTTCTATTGCATCAAAATCAGATCATCAATCTAAACAAAAGGTCACATTATGGTTTGGAATTTTTCCCTGTTTAAAAAAAAAAAAAAGAAGAAGGAAAAAAAAAAGGCACACTGCAATCCGCACTGAATTTCCCATACCTCTGAAAGTTCTGCTTTGATACTTATTTATAGATTCATGTTAAAATAACAACAGAATTCTTCTTAAAAATAAAACTAAATGTTTCTGCACACTGGATTTAAGTTCGTGGGTAATTTAATCAGACTGTTTATATAAATGAAGCCAGTGGACTATGGATATAAAGACAGAAGTTGGAAACAACTTTTGAGGTTTGGTCATCTTAAAAGCACAAGGAAAGAAATGAGAAACAGGTTAAGATTTCTAGGAAGAATACTAGCTTAAAAATATAAGCTGTATATAAAACCATTTTGTACAAAGAAATACACAATAAATAATTCTCTGTCTTCATGTCAGAAATGCTGAAGCTGGTCATACAAACAACCCAGTGCAGTTTTTCATGTGCAATTGCACACATTCGCTGTTGAAATTTGGGGCAAAGATGCACCACAATGTTCATTTTACTACTGTTTGATTTGGGAGGACATTTTCTGAAAGTTCTCAAAAACTACCTTCCAGTTCGTAGTAAGCAAAAGCAGTAGTTATTTTTCTGGCACACTGAAGAGTATTTTTGTTTCTTTCATCTCTAAGAAATTAAAGCATAATGGTTGCTCTATTCAGTACCACCAGGGACTAGATAAAGCTGAGAACTACACCAATACTCTGCAACAGGATGCCATATAACGGTACATACAGGTTTTTAATGTTCCCGCTGTAATAAAACAGGAGACGTTTCAATTAAAATACCAGTGTTTCAGTGAAAACAAGTAGGTGAAGAACAAGTAGTGAAAAGCAAGTTGATATGTCCAGGGGATCCACTGGACAAGAACAGCAGAGCTGGTAGATTCTGGATAGCCTGGGTCAAGGAGCCCGGATCAGCCCTCCCTGTGCATCTCCTACACAGCCAGTAGCCAGAGCGCAGCAGATTTATTGTACATATCAAGTTCATAAACGCAGTGCATCCCAGATGCATCAAGACTCATTTTCTGTGCAGTGTAGGAAAATCTGCCTACATGTAGTGAGTCCAGGGTGTCTGAAATGAATCAGATCTATAATGTATATAAAAAATCAGATATATATGCAAAGTAGGCCCAGTTTGAACATGCATAGTTGCCATTTCTCTGGAAGTTTCAGCTATCAGGAAGCTTCTAGAGACAGCTACTGCTATGGTTCTGACCAGACTGCTGTATTTCAACTTTCCAGACAAATGATCATAGTCCACAAGTTATTCTGTAAATAAATGATAAGGCACTACTCCAGAGATTTATGATCTAATATCACTAGAAATAGAATAGGTAAATCTGTGTTATATAAAATTGCCAACATCAGGGATAGGAGGCTGGAGTAATGGATCTATCAGCATCTATCTAATTTTCTGCTGAATGTGTCACTGAATTTAATAGAGGTAATATTCTTCTTAAAGTTAATAATAATGCTGATTCTTAGGAAAATGTATGGCATCATTCATGGTGAACTCTGTAATGATGCTTTACAAATTCATCAATAAATTATGCTTAATGAGAAATGGTCCAGAGACATGAGCTGTAATGTGTATTCCGTCTTCTTCTGGTAGCAATATGGGTTGATTCTGTGATGCAGGTGAGGTCAGCTGTGAGGTCTGCCCGAATCTCACTCATCCAGAGCTGTGGGTAGTGTGGTTTTGGAGCTGTGCTTAAGAACTGCATGCGCATGTAGGGATCCCTGTTCTCATCATTAAAAGCAGCAACCCTCAAAAAATGAGACAGTTGTTCGATGATATATTGACATGTTACAGAACAGTTGGTGTTAGGAAATAAACACCACTCTCTCCAATACTGAAGTTGAATAAGATGTTTAGTATGGATGTAGTTACTGGAACTGAAATTGGCCGAAATCCTGAGATTGACACTAAAATTATTACAGGACCAAAAGGCTTAGACTTAGGTGATTCACTATCATGCATTATAAATAAACTGATTGACAGTGATTGTCCATCTGCACGCTTCTAGCCTAGAGCAAACATGATGTTCTTGGAGTTAAATTAGCCTTCTGTCACTACAGCCTGAGCCATACATAGTACCTTGGCTGTGGCTGAGAGCTGATGCGCAGTAAGTTGGTAACCCACAGTAACTTGATCATGTTTCTAAGGTTTCAGTCTTTGAACTCATCTGAAAGCTAGCAGGACTAGATGTAAAAGTAAAATTACATTGGGTGACTTCAGCTTATTTTATGTAAGGAACATTGGCTAGAGTAATCAGAAAGTGTTTATCCAAGGGAAAGTTTCTGGTAAGTATCTGTACAGTGCCAACAGCATAACAAACTGCCATCTTGACCATGATCTCCAGATATTACTATAATTACTGCTCACAGGAACACTAATTTTCAAAACAGAGTATGTCTGTAAATAAAGGCAAATAACTCTCCCATGGAACACTGCTTTAACTTGATTTCTGATAAAGGGAAGCTTATTTTCTTCCTCAGTGACAGAAAATTTTTATGTAGAGCGGATATTGCTGAATAGAAGGTAACAGTTAAAAGACAATAAACTGATTCTCTCATGGTAATGAATACAAATATCCAACATTCCTTGCACAGTCTGACATAAGGCAGATTGGTATAATCTCATACAATTATCAGATAAATTGCAACCCAGGCACAGTACAAGGGCGTTGCCCTAAGTAAATAAAGGAAGAAAACCTGGCACAGGCAGTGCTAGTCCACCACCGAGCCCCATACCAAGTACTCAGGAAAGGCAAGGGCCCCATTGTGAAACTCACGTTGGCACGTATTTATTCGCTTGAGTTCTGTTACTGAAAGCAAAGGCACTACATTTGCCTTCCTAAGGTGTCAGTAACTGTGTTGCTCCACATATGGACCTCTCTCACGATGTAGTATGATTTCAAAGTGGACTTTTTATATAAAGAAGCAGGAAGATCTAAGCATGTAAATTTGTCAGGGATTTCTCAGTGAAATAGATATAGATGTGTGTGTGTATCTATATTTTTCAATCAATTTTCTGATTTGACAAACTTGTTTAGTTCATTCCTGTTTACAAAAGGATAGTGCATAACTTAAAAAAAGAGAGTATGTAAAACCTCTCTAAAGTATTCTTTACAAAATGGGCTATGAAAGTTACAGTGGACACTTTGAACAATCAAATAATGTATGAAAAAACTTTAGCTCAAGGAAAATCCCTCCCTGATTATTTTTGTAGGCTGTTGAAGGTTATCACTAAATCAGTTGAAGTACAAAAAAGAAAAATTATCTGTACAATGTAGAGAACAGGTCAAATTCAGAACAACTGTCATTCCACTGAAGTTATTAGCCAAGCTACTTTAGGCCAGATTAGGTCCTTTTTCTATAGCTGTAGGTATTTTCTGTCTTTTGCATTCAACTTTACAGACATTTAAGCAAATGTGCTTGTACTGGGGTTTGTAAATGTGTCATTAATGGTGCAACCTTAGTCTGTGTAGTTGCACAATTGTAACCTGGAGTTTCAAGCAGCCTGTAAAACCTTTATTATTTTACAGTTTTCTGTTCCTTATGTGTCAGGTAGCCTATGTAGTTTTTCATATTGCTAACCAATAACAGAATGCACAGATCTTTTACTTCTGAAATATATGCAAAAATGTGCGAGTATTCTGTTCTTTACGAGTGTAGATTGTTCCATACTGCCTTTATAATTGTGCTAATTAATTTGTTTCATAGACCAGTCTAACCATAGCACTTTTAAAAGCTGAAACAAATCCAAATTCCTAAGGAATTTGAGGCAATTTATTTAAAAACTGTTTTCAGGAATTAAGGGTGATACTGTTAATATGTAATACTGGAATGCAAAGGATTATTATTCATTTTCTTGAAAACACCAAGAAAAATTATTCCGGGAATTTTGCCAAAGTTGAATTCAGACCATTATCATTAACATTCATATTTCAAGATCAAAACAACATTAGCTAGTCCCCAAAATATACTTCTGTGTTGACTTTTACCTTGCAACTCTTCCCCGAAGATCTCCTAAACCAGAAAGCTGCCGCATTTCCAGACTCTTCAGGGTAGAATTTGTTCCATAGCTGAGATTGTCTCTGACACGTATCTGTTCCTGCAGCATCTACAAAGCATTCATATGCAAATATAAACTCAATATGTCACATTTAATGTACACTTAAAATGTCACTCATTATTTTTCAGTATTTCAGTAATATCAGATACCATTTAATTATTACTTTATTAAAAGCTTTGTCTTGTATCATACTAAACCAGATACCTTTTAGGTCATTTATTATTTCTTATTCTTAGTGTTCAATCTGCCCATAAATACCTTAATATGTATAAAGTATAACTTCACAATGGAATGGAGACTTAAATTTTAATTTTTATCCTTTCATTTTCCCCACCACACCCCTGTTGCTCATTGCAGCAGAGGTTAGATGTGAAGTCACGTATCTGCACATGATTAGGTCATAAAAATGAGCAGCTGGGTTTGCTACTTGGTGTTGTCAGTATGTTGGAAGTGAAAGAAATTTTATTATAGAGCTAAGGCATTTCCTAGTGTTTATACAGCACAGCCTTTGGACTGAAGTTTAGCTGGGTATTAGTGTCACATTAATTCATTTTTTCAGGGTTTTCCAGTGCAGCTTTTGAAAGCAAGCTTATTAGTACCACAAAGGTTTCTGTGTTTATATGCTAATATCCTGTGCTATTTTCATAGCCACTGAAAGAATGATGCAGTTTGCAAACAGTTTTTCAAGTTATAAAAACAATTTAGACAGAATCTTCAGACCTTGTCTGACCTTTACTTATCCTGTGGTAAACTTTCTTACTAAATTAGAAGGAATAAGTAGCTGAGATGGCATTAGTCCTGTGAAAAATTCTTAACATACCTCAATGTCCCGATTAAGCTGCCTCACTATTGCTGTTATGTTTCGGATATGTTCTTCCAAGAGTTGCCTAGCCAACCGGTCACCCCCCCCTTTGTTCTGCATTCTGTGCAGAGTGGAAACAATGTCCTCCTTAATGCGAAAAGCATGTTCCACAAGAGCCGCTGTTGTTTTCTCATGGCTTAGGATTCTGTCTTCCAGCTGATCCACCAGGCTTGCAGATGCCAGCGGGACCGCTGTCAACGCCTGGCTATGCAGTGGTATGTTTCGAACCCGTCTAGTGAAGAAGAATACCCAGATATTGTTAAGTTCTCACACAAAACTTTGCAATGTCTTTCCACTGGAGACAGTGCGATACTATCTTAGTAGCGATACTGGGGAGAAGCACCAAAATACTCGGAGAGAGAGCCCACTGCTACACATAAGTGGGTGCTGTGTTGGCTACTGCGTGTGTCTTGTACAAAGTCAGATCAGGCTCTTTTTCCTATTCTTTAAGGAAGCTTACAAAAGCATAGGATCTTAAGAAAAGGACATTAGCATCATAAAAGCAGTTACAATTCAGAACTGTGATTAAGAATCCAAATTCAAAACCCTTTTACTGAGTTTCAGAAGTAATGCTATTTGTCTCTACAGTTTTCAGACTTAATAAAAGCAGTAGCTGTGGAAGGTAGATATTGCAAATTAAATGGAAACAAACTGATATTAAAAAGGAGTATCTTGTGTCCATTCCTTTTTTCAGTATCTATAGCTATCCTGTAACAGCATACAGAAGCTTGCTCCCCCATGAACTGGACAGGAGCATATGTAGGTGTAGAAACTGAGGAGAGACCAAAATTATGACAAACTTCCCATACTCTTGGAAGTCAGATTTTCCCCCAAAATACCTTACATTCTGTACCTTGAATAATTGTCTAGATTTTCCAAGAGAGCTCTGCACTGCATAGCTTCCATGGAAAGCAATGGAGCTCATGGGCACTCAAACTAAAAAAATTAGGCTGCTGATGCACACAATCTTTTCCTGCCACTATATTCTGTATTTTCAGAATATTTTCAGAAGCATAAGTGAAAGACACAAGTTCAACCCCACTTCGAAAGAGATCTTTTTTCTTGGAACTCTGTTATTTACTGTGTATTCTCCATGTTGCTTCATGTTAATGAGCCAAACTAACAGTTTACATTCATCATGATGATACTGGTAGAGATGTATGAGGACTCCAACAAAGGTCAGTTCTGGCTCAGAGTTTTCGCACTTACTCCATGCTATTAGGAGATTGGCTAAAGTATAGAATTCTTGGACTTCTACTCAGTTAAGTTTAAGCTATTTATTTTTTGGGGGAAAGGGTTAAGTAAAAGTTGAGTAAGGAATTGTGATTTGGGCTATGATTTGAATGAGTCTACAGTGCTTCACTTTGCTTCACATACTAATGCCAAAGTCCCATGTCACAGCATTACTATATATAGGGAATTGAGAGACACATAATACTCTGCAATATGAAGATTTTATTTTTTATATTCCAAACTGTACCTTTCAGAAGGGGCAAGAGTTGGGAAGATTGGGCTTCGCTGGGCCATTTTCTGGTCAATAATTTATGTCTGTTGAAAAAGTACACATTGAATTATTTAATGGTTTATATCTCGCACTGAAATGACTTAATGCTTCTGCTTTAAGTGAACCTTTAAATAAAGTTTAAGATTACGCTGGCAGCTCTGATCTTGGAGTTCAAATATGCTTATGGAATAAATGCAAGTGAAAATCAATAGAAAAGAACAGAAGAAAAAAATGCTAAAAAAGCTTTGTTAATACTTTTGCAAAAGGCAAGCTTGACAGCCTTGAAACTGAAATCTGCTGTTGACCTAAAGAACTGGTTTGGCAGGATAGAGGCAAACAAACTTCCTGTCCCCAATCTGACTAGTGGTCTCAGACATCATCAATCAATAAATAAAAAAGTAAAATCTACTGGATTATCATAAAACTTAAGAAAGTATTGGCTAGAGAATGAAATAAAAATATTTCATGACAGCAGATTTATTAGGGGTAAAGTGTTTTTCAGGGAAAAGCATTGGCAGTCAGAAACCCAAATAAGATATGTTAGACATCGCATAGTTTAGCAAAACTGAGTCTTTCATTAATTTGTCTTCAAATCTAAATGACCACACTTTATGTTGTAAGTAAATTCTTCCATGGTAAGAATATAGATTCTGTTTTTAATTTTTAGACATAGCCAGCCAGACTGTGACAGATGTTGCAGCAGAGTAGGTCTGTTAAATAGCTTCAGAAAGACATTTTAGATATCTTACTGTGAAACCAGTACCTGGCTCAGTTAGCTTTGTCCACTGACAGCAATTAAATTAATGAGAAAGATGGTAGCCTCAATCAAATCCAACTATTCCACCCTATATAAAGCAAATAAACCTTTTAACCTATAAAGAGAGTGAGTATGGCCTGAGCCTAAATTCCTTGGGAACTTAAAATCCTCACTGAAAACTAAAGGCTGTTGTATGAAAATAATTTTGCAATTGCTGATGAAATCCAGCGCAATATGCTCTACAAACAGAAAGAGAAAAATCATTATTGAAACAAAATAGTGAAATATCAATTGTAAAGAAGAGATAGGACTCTTCTCTGAGATCACAAAACGCAAAGCATGTTTGTGCTTTAGAAACGTATGAAAGCACTGCCTAAAAGCAGAGAGCAAACATTGTCACAGTATGTGTGTTCTATTTATAGCATTGTGCTTCAGAAACTAGAAATTAGAAAAAAAAAAATAGTTTAAGAGAAGCTGGGTTGCTGAGCAGCAATGACACTAGACTGGAATTCAGAAGGTCTGATTTTAATTCCTTGCTCAATCTCTGATCCTGATGACTTGGGACAAGTTATTTCCATGTCTAATGACTCAGTTTCCCTATATGGAAGACAGAGATAATGATACCTACCTCCTTGTTTAAATTCTTACATGCCTGTAAGTAAAAAGCACAGTATAAGAGCTGGGTATCATTATGATGACCTCTGCATTCAAAATCCTGCGCAGACACTGAATGTCCAGTCCTGCAATCTGTTCCTCACGCTTGTAGTTTCCCGGTTGGTTTTTTCAAACAACGGCACCACTCTGTGGGGTGTCCCTCCTGGCTGTACCGTGAGGTTATACAATAACCAGGCACACAGGTATCAGGAGATCTGAGCTCATTTACTCTTAGTCCTCTGGGCCATAGCACATTTTAATGATCTTGATGCAATGAAGTGTTTAAACACAGTTTAACTATAAACACAGGAGTATCCCACTGATTTAAGAAGAGCTATGCGTGTCACAGCAGCAAAGCACTGGATGCTACCTAGAAAAAGAGCAAATATTAAAGTCTGTACATCTAGCAGTATCATAGTAAAACAATACACTTTATAAAAAACAGCCAAACAAAAAGATGCTCAAGTGTTTTGTGGCCTTCAGCATCCATTTATTATTGATGGAAAAAAAATGTTTGCAGCAGAGTAAGCATAGGATTGCTTCAAGTGTTTACTTTTTCTGCCAGACAACCATTAGACATGCAGCTAAATGCAAATGTCTGGAAAAATTGTGCACATGAAACAAAAGTTACACAGATGGACTTCTCATTCATTAAGCACATGACTCGGTACACAGTGAAATATCTCATCCTCAATTATCAGATTTCTTGATCTGATCCAACATCCAGAAAGGATGTGTTAAGATCTTGTTCAGCAGTTGTACAAAACTTTTCTGCAGTTTGGAGGTATTTGAGGTAAACCATAACAGATAGGTGTCAGACGTAATGACAAATTCCCTCCCTATGAGTGTGTGTAATACCAATTTAGACTAATAAATATAAAATAAAAGAAAAAATAAGATGTTCGGATTCAGAGAAGTGTAATTTCCCATAGCTCCAATTTTAATGACAGTAAACTGGGATCAACTTAGATACCAGTTGAAATACTGGCTTCAGGTGCTTTTTTTTTTTTTTTTTAAATGATGTTGTCTCCTGCTTGATACTGCTATAGCAATTTAAATAATGATATATTAACCCAGTAAATTTTCGTTCATTGATTTAATTTACTGAATATTCCAAATATACTTGTCAAATATACATGGACAAGATAAATATTTTTTCCAGTTGTAAACGGTATTCCTGATTGCCAAAAGCAACTGTTCACTTGATATGTAAGGCAGCTTTTCCGTACAAACGTGGGGTACTTCTTTATTGTTTCTTTAAGTCACTGACATCAGACATGTAAAAGCTTGGGAAAAAAAAAATCATACATGGGACATGCTGAAGAAACGCTTCTAGCAAGACAAAGCTCACTCCTTGCTGTTTGTACCGTGGCATCCCTTCCCTACTTCAGCAGACTGCCTTGCAGGTTTATTTTCTGCGGGTTCTCCATTTCTCCTGTTTTGAAGGATAATCGCATCTGTAGTGTTCAGTTCTCCATCTTCCATTATAACCTATGTGTAATACTTGCTGTAATGTCTGTGCACCTCAGAGCGTTTTTCACATTGGTTCTCACAATACACCTGTGGGGTAGGAAAGCATCACTCTCCCTGAAAATACTATTTTCCTTATGTTGCTGGTAGGGAAGTGAAGCACATGGGGGGGGGGGGGGGGGGCTATGTGACTTGCCACAAGTCACACGGGAATCACAGCAGACTGAAATACCTGCCTAGGCAAACACTTTAATCACTCTTTTTTTCTTAAAATAGAAACCGCTTTGGTTGCCATACAGGGAGCACAGGACAGCAGCACCCCAGCAGCCACAAGATCCTGGTGTTACTCTGAAGCACTTTGGGGCAACATTTTGGAGTGAGAAAGTGCCTGTGTCGCAACTCGGCCAAAGGATAGGTCAGAACCCGGCCGTATGGGCGAGTCCCGTGAAACAAACCCTGGCAGGAGCCCTCCGCGCTGTCGTGGCAGCGTGTACGCGCCGCGCGGTGGGGTGCAGGGAGGCGGCTCCCCGCGGGGAGAGGGCGACCGTGCCGGCGTGGCTCCCAGCCCGGGCTGGGGGTCCTCTTGATCGGCTCGGGTGCGTGGCTGTGCGAACGCAGCTCTGCAGCGTTTGGGATCCGAGCGGGAAGCCGGGCCGGGGAGAGGCGGGGGCTCCGCCTCGCCCGCGGCTGGGCCGCGCGGGCAGGCCCGGGACCCCCGGCGGCGCCGCCGCGCACCTCGCTGGAAGGGTCACCGGTAAAGGCGGCCGTGGCCGTGGGAGCACGGGGGTGGACGACAGCCGACAGGAGGACACCACAGCGCGGACACCACTCTATGGCCATGCAACACGGAGGGACAGAGCTGGGACAGACTCTGCGACGGGCGCAGGGCGCTGCGCTCACTCACCAGTGCTGGCTCCGGGCAGGACGGGGCTGCCCGCCTTCCCCCCGCATCTCAGCGGCCGGCCGAGCCCCGCTCCTTAGCGCGCTGCTACCGCTGCAGCGGCCCTTTGCGAAGCGTCGTGACTGCCCCTCCGCCACCGGGGCGCCCGCCCGCCCGCCCGGCTGTCCGCCCGTCCGCCCGGCTGTCCGCCCGTCCGGCTGTCCCCCCGTCCGTCCGCCCGCCCGCCCGGCTGCGCGGAGCGGG
This sequence comes from Strix uralensis, assembly GCF_047716275.1. Classification (NCBI taxonomy): domain Eukaryota; kingdom Metazoa; phylum Chordata; class Aves; order Strigiformes; family Strigidae; genus Strix; species Strix uralensis. Next base: position 26,225,466 of record NC_133982.1, on the reverse strand, counting down.
ACCGCAGGCCGGGCTGCGGGAGCGGGAGCGGTTGCCAGGACGCCGTCGCCATGGGAACGCGCGCGGCGGGGGGCAGCACCGCGCCGGCAGCCCGGGGCGGGTGGCGGGGGGGGGGGGGGGGGGCGGATATTCCAGCCGCCAGGACAAAGCCCGGCCAGTCCTCGGTCCCTCGCAGGTGTCCCACAGCAGTGTCCGCTCCTGGGGAGGGAGGGAGCCGAGAGACCCCGCAAATAACTGCCGCGTTCCCTGCGGCACGGGGGATGGGCGATGGGGGCGTGGAGCGGGGAGCCATACCTGCGGCTCCCGCACCCCCAAATGTTGGCCTCCAGAAAGTTTGGTGGTGGTAAAACAGCAGTTACTCTGCATTTCTAATGGTGCAAAGGAGCTAAGTGTGTGACAGAAAGTATGTGTTTTTCCTGAGCATATAACAAATCCTGGCAGAATACAAGATTGTTATCATCAGTGGCAAATAATGGTTTTGTTTGTAAGATTTCCGGGTTATATTTTCAAACAAGATCTGACATGAAGCTTCAGTAAAACTTCATACATCACAGAAAAGATGATCTGTCCGTTTGCACAGCAGAGGCGTATGAGCTAAGAGAAAGTATTACTGGAAAAAACAAAGTCCATAGAGGGTGTGTCTGCCTTCACTTTTGCTCCCTGCTTGTGTCATTCTTTGGATTTTGGTACAACCACCTTGGGTCAACAAAGGGTAAGTGAAACTGGAGACAAACTTACTGCATCAGTTCGCTCTGAAATAGCAGATTGTCTCTGATTTTGGTTAAAATACGTACAACATCCCGTACTGCAGAGGACTGGGTATCTGGCAGATGCGAAGCATGGAAGTGCTGTAGCGTGCATAGGCCATTGTAAAAAGCAAGGCGGGGGCTGAATCCACACTCTGATTGACCTATTTATTTTAAAGTAATTCCCACGTCAAAGGATCAGGCCAGAAGCAAAACATGCCATAGGTGCTTTCAAAATGGGATAGTAACCAACTGAGAGTCATAGGACTGTGGGATAATTCAGGTTAGAATGGAGCTCGGGAGCACACTTGGGCAACCCCCTGCTCCAGGTGAGGTCACTGAGGAGGCCAAGTGCAGTTTGGCAGGGTTTTACGCAGCCTGCTGGTGAAAACCTCCCAGGATGGAGACTGCCCAACCTCTCTGGGCAGTCTGCTCCCATTTTTGGTTGGCTGCTGGGGGAAGAATATTTTCCTTATACCTAGTCTGAACCTCTCCTGTTTGCATTTACGTTGTTATCTTCCCACCCTGCACCACTGTGATGAGTCCAGCTTTGACATCTTGATGACCTCCTCATAGGCATGGGGGGCTCCTGTTAGGTGCCCCAAAGTCTGCTTTCATCAGGCTGAGCAAGCCCTGCCCCCCCAGCCTCTCCTCTGGCCCCTGACCATCTCACTGGCCCCAGCTGAATTTGCTCTAGTTTATTGATGTACACAGCTGTATGCTCTGACCTGGCAAATATCTAGACTAACTTCATGCAGCTGTGCAGTTTTTGTGTGCCTGTCTACTGATTTTTCTTGCTAAAGGACTGCTTGGATACCCCGTGTTCTCTTGAGTATGTATGTCTACAGGAGTGGGACTTGAAAGCAAATTGTTATTTAAGCAGATCAATTAAAGTTATTTTAATTTAAAAACATGTCAACATTTGTACCTCCTACTGCAGTCTTGAAATTAACATTAAAAGGTGCCTCCATACTAGCTCTCAGTCTGCTTTCTCCCTCTAGCCCTTGTCTGGCAGCAGCATTCAGCATGGTGGGGGCCAAGAGATGGGGAGGTGACAAGTAAATGCCCGTCTGTTCTTGCGCTCCTCCCCAGGCTTCCATACCAGCCACGGTCCGACACAGGATGTTTGAGGTGAATGATCTTTGGTTTGACCCACACAGATACTCTTTTCATCTTGTGTTATCAGAGATCATTATTTTTGTACTTATATCACTTCCTTGATATTTCTAGCTAAAGCAGTACTAAACTGTTGTATTTTATATAATTACCTCTTCATTGTAATTGATAATACGTAGATTTATTTTCTTAAAGGCACATTCAGATCAATTTACTTATCAAGGCACAACATCAACAATAATGTTAATTTATTCTGGAGTGTTCAACTGTCTAACTCATGAATGGAGGCCCATTTTAAATAATCGCAGAATTACAGAATGAAGCAATTTAGGCTGGAAGGGACCTTGGAAGGAAATCTTGTCCAACTCCCTGCTCAAAGCAGGGCTAATGTTGTTGTTAGATCAGGTTGCTCATCATAACATAAAATTTTGATCTTAAGAGCTTGTGTAATGTTTCAAAAAATCTCCCTCTGAGGAAAAAAAATACAGTCTTTGTACTCTTGTTGACATGAACCTGCATAGCTTAACCAAAGTCAGTCACAGGAACACAGGAGGCAGAACTCCTCAGTTACCAAGTCCTTGTGGACTTCTTCCAGATTTATACCAGCCTTGCAAATAACAACGTTATTCATACATTTTGGTTTGCACTTGGAGAAAAATTCAACTCTAGGAATTCTAAGTATCTCTTACGTCTGAGGCTTCTCTTAATCAGATCCAGAGTAAAAGAGCCACATGCTATTTTTCCTCAAAAAAAAACCCCAAAACCCAACAGTGGGTGAAGAAGGGCTGTTGATTTTGTTACTGTACTTCTTACTCCAGTGGTATTTTAGATGGACATGTTGAACATGTTAATAAGCATGCTTCCTGAACAGGTATGCTTTTCTAATTTAAGGCCAACAAAAGAGAGGTGGGAAGGGAGATACTCTATTAGGTACAGAGAAAGGGAGTGAAAGAAAGCTAAAATGATCATAGTGTTTTCCAACATGAAAACCTGTCCCAAACACTGGAGTGATTTAATCACATTTTTAAGTCATAAACTTCTGCCTTTTTTTTATACATGCCATTTAGTTTCTCCCTACATTTCACAAGAAGAAATTGCTGAATCCATTTTTTATTTTCTGTAAGTAGAATTCTACATTCAGTGAGTGTAACTGAAGGCAGAATGTAACCATCTGCATTTTAACGGAAAACGTTAAGATTATAAAGTGTGTTTATTCTTTGAAAAGCAGATACAGCAAAAATTGCATTGAATTTGTAAAGTTTCCTTAATTTTATAACATTTGTTTTTCTATGACACAAATGCTTCATCTTTCTAAGAAATACCAGATTGTGTGGTTTTCTAACTGAACGTATGATGTCTTGTTATGGGTATTAAGCCTTGTTTTAGTGGCTTTCAGGAATTGATTAAATTATTAATTAAATGATTCTGATCAACGAGACAAATATGTGGATTATAAAACTTTATATTTTGTAAGAGAAAAGTCGTAATGCCTGTTTTTTTCTTTGCTGTCAGTTTTAACCAATTAGAAAGCAGTCAGGGCAGTGCCTATTTCATTAAAATTTCTAATCTTTCCCAGATTCACTGACTTCTCCTAAGAGTTATTTCTTTCGGAAGCCACAATAAAGTTTTTAGAATGGAGGGCAAGGGAAAGTTGTATTCTGTGGCATTTCCAGAGGTAAGGATCATGTTCTTTTTTTCAGACAGTTTAGTCTTTATGCATTTCAGCATCAGCCTGGTTCCTGCTTGGTGCTGGCACACAGCATCACTCAGGCAGTGGGTAGGTGGAAACACCCGTGTGAGTTACCAGCCACACGATGGAGGCAACAACTTGTCTCTTGTGGCACTGCCTGGTGTGGTGTGGGCTCCAGATCAGGTGATGGCAAAGAGCTGCAGTCACTCCCATCAGCGCTGAGCCTGTGCCCACCTCTGAAACCAGTCCTGAATGCTACGTCAATAAACCTCCTCAGGCTCTGAAGCGAAGCTTGTCCTCAAATGTTTTCCTGAAGTTTAGCACTACTGATCAGTATCGGGAGGACCAAGCGCCACAACTGCTAGCAGCCAGAAAATATCCTCAAAATATTTCTTGATGTTATCACTTCTGTGCATGAGCTGGTAGGTGTCACTAACCAAACACAACACTGTCAGACAATGAAAAAAGCAATGAAAGTTCTTGATGCAGTGAATTTTTCTTAAATCTTTTCAGGTTAGGTCTTTTAAAGGTAACTGTCCATATGAATTTTATGACAGAAACGTCACCACTTCTTAGTTTTGTGTATCATTTAAAAGTACAGAGATTCCTTTTTACTCTGCTGGACCTCCTCAAGATGAAAATGTGGGTTCTGCCTTTCTCAGAGATGACTATTATATGTGACTGGCGGGAGGAGCCCAGGCATGCAGACCATTCAGCGACACCACCACTGACATTCAAAGGGAAATGCCTTCCCCTGCTTCTGAGCATGGGTGTTGAATAAGTATCATTCACTAAGCTTGGGAATTAGATGTTTATCATTAAAATAAGCAGAATGAAATGACTATGTTTAAAAGCATGAAAAGAGTTAATTGTGAATTAGACTGTGCTTGGTACACACAGTGCTTAGAAAAGGTTTGTGCAGATGCAGAGCACTGATGCCTTCGGCCCTAAAATTTTTATTGACAGTCATCTTCTAGTCCATCTAGAGTAGATGGACCCTGGTAGCACACATAGAATGCAGTGAACTTGGGACTAGTTTCTCAATTAGCTATCCAGTGTGAATGTACTTTTTTAGTCTTCTTCTACAACCTAGTTTCTCTACTTTTTTCATACCTTGTTATAAAGATGTTTGTATGTATGTAAACAGACATACAAATACATCTGTCTTCAGAAGATGAACCTAGACATGAAAAAAGACCCACATCCAAAGCAAATAGAAAAAAACTTACAAAACCTATATAGATTCTCTTTCTTTTGTCAGCCCTATATATGCTCTCCGGGTTCTTACAGGTTTTTTTTCACCGCTTTTTATCACAGTCCCATAAATTTATGTAACATTTCCATGTTCAAATGAAATACTAGGCAAACTATTTTTGTCCTATTTCCATAAAACTGCTGTTACTCACCTTCTGTTGGGAATCAAAGTGTGAAACTCATCTCCTGTGAAGTTCTGCTCACTTTTAGCACTATCAGATGTATTTTTGCTTTAATAGCTATTGCAGATCATATTTACCACCCAGCTACTTTCTCAATGAAAATACTTCCTATCCCTCACATTGATGTCAGTTAACATCCAAGCAATCCACTATGGAAACCCCAAGCTTCACATAATCAGTAATCATACAGTGTAAACCCAGCTGAGCTGAGGAAGTCTTTTGGTATACTTCAAAACCAGGGATGAAACATGCCCAGGGGGCTGTTGTGTTTCATCCAAATCACCGAAGTTCGTGGGACCTAACAGTGGGCCAGATTAATAGTTTAAGTTTTGTCCCAATTCTGTATTGAGCGCATCAGGATGGTTTGAATTTGTTAACGTTTGACCAGCACGTTTGCAAACCAGCATGCTGATGCTGCAGGCAGATCCATGAGGACAAATCCATGTACCTGTGCTGGGCAGCACTGCCCTTCCTCTGCACAGATCTGTCTGGCTGCAGAGCCAGCACCTGCCTCGGCGCAGCCGGAGCAGTGCTCTCCGAGAAGTCGGCAGTGAATCTGCCTATGCCTAATCTCTAAATTAGCTTGGAAGTGAGTCTTCATTTTGTTTATAAAAACAAACAATACAATTTGAATACATGTATTCTGTATAAACGGCTCTATTTTTTTCCAATAACTGCACTTCTTTTTAATCAGAGATAAGTTAAAACCCCGTAATATCTAATGATCAAAAACGGGAACTGTACCTATTGAGAGTGCTTTTCAGGGTGGTTTGGAAGGAGTATTAACATATGACTCAGGGTCTGGCTGTTGTTACGATTGTTAATTATGTTGTTTCCATTTTATTTATATTCCAGTTTAGAAGTGGCAGTTGGAAATGCATTAAAGTCAGTGACAGGGCTTCAAGCCTGAGGAGAAGTGTTTGTTAGCAGGATACAGTCCTCAACTGTTGATGGGTTTACTGATTTGATTCCTTAGGAAGCACAGTCCCTAGAGGGTGTATCGACTGTGTTCTGGTCAAACTGATACGTGCAACACAGAACAGGTGCCAAGTGCCAGGCAAGCACCTGATCTTTTTTGCATTTGTGGGGTACACCTAGGACTTGTTTCAGTATTTGGTATCGAGATGCTTTGCACATTCCACTGTTTCCAGGGATTAGAATCACAGAATCATTCAGTTTGGAAAAGACCCTCGGGATCACTGAGTCCAACCCTCAGCCCGGCTCTACAAAGTTCTCCCCTACCCCACATCCCCCCACAGCTCATCCAAACGGCCCTTAAACACACCCAGGGATGGGGACTCCACCCCCTCCCTGGGCAGCCTATTCCACTCTCTGACCATTGTTTCTGTGAAAAAATTTTTTCCTAACGTCCAGCCTGAACCTCCCCTGTTACAGTTTAAAGCCATTCCCTCTTGTTCTGTCACTAATTCCCTGTGAGAAGAGACCAGCACCAACCTCTCTACAATGTCCTTTCAGGGAGTTGTAGAGAGTGATGAGGTCTCCCCTCAGCCTTCTCCTCCTCACACTGAACAGTCCCAGCTCCTTCCATCGCTCCTCGCAGGATTTATTCTCCAGGCCCTTCCCCAGCTTCGTTGCCCTCCTCTGCACTCGCTCCAGCACCTCGATTAGAAGCACCTTAGTTCTGTGGGTGCCTTTGCGGGGGAGGAGGAAGAAGCGAGTGCTGTGGAGCACCAGCACGCTTGCCGGGGTGTTGCTAACACCGTTCTGCTGGAAACATCTCCTCCCGCACGGCCGGGCAGTGCGTGGTGGCGGGCGCTCATCCCGACCGGGATCGCGGGCGGGGGCCGGGGCCGGGGCCGAGGCCGGGGCCCACAGTAACGGCCCCAGGGCGCTGGGCCGCGGCCGGCGGGCGGGAGCGCGAGGGGGCGCCGGGATTCCCTCCGGGAGTGACGTCCCGGCCGCGCGCGGCGATTGGCTGCGCCGCGGCGCGTTCTCCATTTATGGACACGCCGCCCGCTAGCCCGCGCGGGGCAGTCGCCCCGGCTCCTTGTCCTGCCCCTGCCGGCGCGAGCCCCAGCACCCGCTGGGCCGCCCCGCCCGCGCGGGGCCGCTGTGCTGGGACTGCGCCCCGCCCCGGCGGCGAGCTGCGCGCGCGGGGAGGGCGGGCTCCTTCCCTCCCTCTGTCCGTCCGTCCCGGGGCGCCGGCGTGTCTGGGCAGAGCCGCGGGCGGAGGAGCCGCGATGGTACGAGCGGGGCTGCGGGCGGTTCTCGCGGGCTGGGGGGCGCCCGGCGGCGGCTCTCGGCGAGGGGAGCGGAGCTGCCTTGGCGCCCGCCGAGCGTTTCCTCACGCCCGGCCGGCAAGGGGCTGCGGGCAGCGCTCGCTGCCCCGCGCTGGTGGGGGGTGGTTGTGTAACAGGCGCGGGCAGCGGGGCCGGGCCGGTGCTGGCCGGGGCGCAGCCGGCCGGGAGCGGTGGGCTGCGGACCCCGGGTAGGGGCCCCCGCCGGGGCACGGCGGCTTCGGTCCTCAGGGGCGGCCCGGGGTGCCCCCCCGCGCGGGGCTCGGGCAGGGCCGGCCGGCCGCCCCCTGCCCCGCCTGCGGAGCACGAGCCTCGTCTCCCGCCGTTGGGGATCCGAAGACTTCGGTGTCTTCGGGTGGGAAGGATCTTGGGGGAAGGTGACGTGAAGGCGTTGCTGCACGGCAGGTGACGCTTCAGGGGGTGCTGCTAGAGGGGTTTCCGCCTGGAGACCATCTCCCCTGCGCTGTGGTTTGCTGGCATCCGTGTCCGAGTACCGGTGTCCGCTCCGGTCTCCTCGCCAGCGGGTGGCTTGATGACCGGCACCAGGAAAACTTCCGTGTGCGCAGCAGTCGCAGCCCCCGAAGCCGGGGTATCTGGGCACTGGGTCTGTGAAATGTCTGGTGATAAGGGGATGTGATAGCAGTGAAACGCGTCAGTGCTAGGTTGAGGAAAAGCTGTGATTCAGCAGCTGAACCTGGTTTATCTTTAGTAGTTGATTCCTGATGATTGATAGTAGGTTTCATCCTGAAGTAATCTGAATAATGATTATGACTACCTGTTACACAAGAACTTAAAATAGTGAAAAAGGTGATGTGGTCATGAACCATGTTAAAATCCATAACCTCTAAACAAGTAACTTATTAAAATCTGTGCTAATGTGGAATACTCAAGATAGGAGCGTTAAGCTACTTGGGAAACTTCTGCATCATTCCTGTTAAAGCTTAGATAGGGTTGAGTTTTAAAGACTGACCAACCTAGCTCTTGGGTATTCGGAGCTTTACTGACTTAAGTGGAGTGGTAGCTTGGGCCCTGCACTCCCATTATCTTTTGAAGATGTCCCTCTTATTATCAGTGCCTGTGCTTTGATTTCCTGAGGCAACTACAGTTGTGCCTGGTTACACCTATGTTGAGCGCAAGTCTTTGCCTTAAATAAAGCATTGCAGAGGTTAGGAAGCTGAAATTTCTGTCATAGTCAGGGATGATAGTGATACCACCAGCTCTCACAGTCCTGTTATTGGGTAAGATAGGTACATGTGTTCCCTGTGAGTTGATTGTTTAGCCAGGTGGTTCACATCAACTCTTTAACCATAACCTTTGCTCCTCACTACTTGCTAGGTCAGACACCTGTGGCACTTGGGATTTCCTGGTAGAGGGTGTGCATCATTGCCTAAGGCTGCTGACATGTTAAATGTAGTTGGAAGTCCTTGGTGCAGGTCCTTCGGAGATGTCCACCTGTTAACAGTAATACTTTGAGATCAATGAGTCTGTTAGTTGATCCGCTGTGGACTCCATTAAGTCTTTTTTAATGAAATGTTTTGATCAAAATACAATTCTTGTAAATACACAGGACTAATTGGTAACATACTTGATGAGTTTTACTTGATAAAATAAGGTCACTAGCTTCTTCCTGTAGATATCCTTTTCAGGGAACTATTCAGGCAGTTATTCTCCAGCTCTTAAATTGGTGCTGAAGTAGTCTTGAATTATTACTCTTTTCACTGTGAGATCTCAAGCTAATATGAACTGCATTTTTTAAGGTTGTCTATAAGTAATCATTGCAACAAAACCAGAAAAGTAGTGGGTTTTTTTTTAAGAAATATGCCCAAACAATTGCCTGGTAATCATTAGAAGGTAGTATTTTGTAACTTAGCTGGCAAAAGGATTGCCTGGCAGGATTTACAGCGACTGCTTATGAACATGAATCATGCCACTAGTATGCTGAAACTTTATACCGATTCTCTGTGCTGTAGAAAAATTTCACATTTTTTCCCTTATTTTTGTCTTGACAGTTTTGATTTCTTGGGGGGGGGGGGAGGGGAAGCAGAATGTCATGAGTGCTTTGTATTCTCTAAATGAAGTCTCTTCTGCCACATGGTCTCTGTAGACCTTAGAGCGAACTTCTCCTGATCTGACAGGGTCCACAGTGCAGGGTGCTGGGTTACCACTGACACCAGCTGTAGTTGTTTCTTGCTTCTTGGGCAGTCTGATACAGCAGAGCATGTAAAGGTGGTGCTGGTGTAAATGGGCCTTCTCTAGCCTCTGCTGTGGTGCATTGCTGTGCTCGGGTCTCCTGGCAAGATTGTGCAGCTATGTGCAATTTAGCAATATGTATGCACTTGCTGGTTTATTTTTTAAACCAGATCAATATCTATATCTGCTTAACAGTGTGGTTTCAGGAGATCTGGATACATGGGATGGCTGAGCTGTTTCATGGCTGTATGCTGCAGTACAAGGTGGGAATGAGCAGTAGTGGGGCAAAACTGCATTAAAGCTGATGGTTTTAAAGAACGTGTGGCAGCTGTTGATATTTTTCTCTTGAAATGCATCCATTTTGTTAACTTTGCATTTCAATTTTTTAAATTCAAAATAAACTAGAGCCTCTAACAGCTCAGCTGCAACTTGTAAGTCTTCAAAAATGTGTATTATCTAAGTGTGAAGTAGTCCCACTCCAGGTGAAGGACTGGGTCCTTAATGTTCAGGAGGCACCTCAGTGTGACTAAGCTGAAACTTGCTTGAAGTGACATGTAAGGTCAGGTGAACTTTATGCAACTTTTGTTTTTATACTGTGAGTTTGCAACTTCATAGTGTCATTAGGTAATTTGTGGAGATGCACTGGAGGGTCTTATCTGGAGCAGGACAGAGAATCTATATCATGTTACAGAAATAATCTTGTTGCATTAATGTGACAATGTGATCTTGAATCTTTCATTTAAAGTAGCCTTCTTTTCCTGAGTATTGTCAGCTGGCTTTGACGCTCTTCAGAATAAAACATTGACCATTAATGAGCAAACAATACTGTTTCTAAGACATAAACTGCTACCATATTTATTAAAAAAACAAACCAAACCCAAATAAACACCCCAACAACAACAGCACATCAGTGATCAACTTTGCTTTTGCATAATTGCTGTTCTAGATTACTTCTTCTGAAGTTTTGTACCACTTTGCGGAGAGATAAGGGAAGGATCCAAGAGAAAGTAGGTTCAGCAGTATCTGGAGTAACTCACAAATTGTTGAGCAAGCCAGGAGTGTCTAATGTTAAGGAAAAAAAAATTTGTGTTGCCTTTAACCAGCATTTCAATGCTAAGCATTTTTGTGTAGCACTGCAGTCAGTATGTACATTTTATCTGGGCATATTTGGTGTCTTCCTGTTTCCACCTCTTCAACAAAGATGGACGTTTGATTTTTTAAGAAGGAACCTTTTTATAGCAGTTCAACATAGCTTGACATCAGTAGAGGTCAGATATTTATAGCCCAATCCAGCAAGATGCTGGGCACAACCTGATTACATGTATTGCCAATGAAAGTCTGCAGAAATGAAAATGAATCAATTAGCCTGAAAGGACTTGCTAGCCTTCAGGATTTGGTCCTAAAATAGCTAATGTGTGATACGAGCTGGGACCTTATACTATCTTAAATCATATTCCTGCAAGAAAGTCCCAAACAAGACACTGATGCTTCTGTATTTGAAGGGTGTTTTTCTGTCTGGTGCTGCAGACGGTAGCATAAGCTCAAACCTTGCTCTCTGCCAAATGTGGAATAGCAGAAAGAGTAACAGCATGTGCTTTGCATTATATCTAGAGGTGCATTAATGGAAAATCTTCCAGCTATATGGTGTTTCTGTCTGGCTGATATATAAAATACAACACAGAAGCATGTTCAATAACAAAGCTAGTGATTCATATTTGATGTGTTTTTTTAGGTTTACCTTGTGTGTGTGCTTGTCTGCTTCTTTCTAGTTTAGATCTTTAGAATGGTTTATGGATATGTTGTGTATATTGGAGCACTTTTTCAGAGAGTGTAGGATGTTACCCAGATGCAGCTTTTGCAGCTGAAAACTGAACACGTGATTGTGTATGTATGTACATCTAAGCATTTTTCTTGTTTTGTCTTCCAGAATTGCTTTTTTCATGCTATTAGTAGTTTAACTAAACTATTTGCAGCCACTTATTCTTAACTTGAAGGGGTAACTTGCCCCAGTCTCACTGCCTCCTCTTAAAGCATTGCTGCATATGTGGAATGGGGAAGTTAAACCAAACTTTTATGCTAGCCAGTGAAATGTCAAGCTTTTACAGAGTTCTCAGTAAAATCTTAGTAATGTTCTCATCTTAACATGAAATGTATGTTTCCTCGTTTGAAAGATTAAGAAGTTGCACATCTCTTTAGAGAAGTCTTCTCAGCTCCTTTTTAAATAATTTTTCTCCTTCGTAAATACCAGTTTAATCTCTTCCCAGTTTTAGGAGTTAGTATAAAAGTGGTATTGGTCGTGCACTGCTCTGTCCAAGTTATGTCAAAGAATAAAGGTTTCTCAACTTTCTATTCCCAATTTCAGCATGAGGAATCAGAAATACTTGCATGTTTAGATTTGCCTTCTAATATAGTATACATGTATTACTAATGTGTAGATAGAGAACATGTAAATAAACATCTTCAGAGCTACAGAAGAATCCTTTAGATCAATAAAACCTAATTAGTTTTAGTTGCTGTATCTGATGAGGCAGAGAGCAAAGAGGTAACAGTCTTTCCTTCTAAGCTCCAAGCTCTTATACTTTGCCAAGGACCCTGGGTGACCCTAGGAGTGAGTGAGCTTACTGTAGTTACATGATGAGTTGTGACACAGATCTGATAGACTGGCCAGGGATCTGGCTTACTGTGTTGCCCTGTAAGTTGTCAGGTTTATGTTTACCCTTTGGTTTTTGCTGTTGCTACAATACGTGGTTTATAAATGAAAAATTGATCTGCTTTCCTTTTCTGTTTTCTAAAATGCTATTGCAATGCAATACTTCAGTCTGCTTTTTTAAAGAAGCTGGACTCTGGATCTAGATGGTGTGTGGCTACTGGAAAGCATTAAGAGCTATGTTAGAAAGGGATTCTGCACCTAATTAAAACAGGTTCTGTTCTGGGAGTTAACAGTGTGAGACTAGAAGTTAAAGAAGCAGTTCTCAGAACTGGGAAGACTCTGTGTGTATGTGTTTGTTTTACAAAAATAAGGATCTGGAAAACAATTTGGTCCCTCTGCAAACAGAAATCACCAGGCAAAGGCTTTGGCAAGAAAAGGTTGGCTTACACTATTGTTAGTGTTTTGAATGAAGCCACTTTGTATTATCTAAAGTCTCACCTTGAATATGAGCAACAAAGGTTTACATTGGTGTAAAAGGCTAAACCTTTTGCGGAAAATCATATAAAGGTTCTCTTAAACATTTTCTCATCTGTTGGAGGTCATTCATTTCCTCACTATCTTGTCTCAGATGGAGCTTTTCTGGTGGATGCTGGTCACTAGCAAATGATCAGCATTCCTACTACTCCTGTGGAAGGGTCTTTTTTTACTGCTTGTGTATGGGCTGCTTACAAATTTTTGAAACTGCTGTAGCCGAAGGACTCTGTATGTTGTTTGGCTTCTATTATTTCTACTGCATGGGTGTAAAAGTATTTACAAATATCAGAAACATGGCAGAAAGTAAACAAGAATTTTCCTCCTATATAAAAATCAGAACTAAGAGCTGTCTCTCACTCTAAGTTGTTTAGACATTCACCTCACCTAATCGTTAGGACTCTTGTGCAACCTTAGCCTCCTGTTGCACTCCTGGGGGCGCTTGGGTGTGAGGAGCTGCGTTTCAGACCTTCCTGGGCTCAATTCAGTCTTTCCCATCTCCTGCTCCCTTCTGCCACGTTCCTGAGATGCCAATCGCTGTCCTGCCCAGGAAGTACAGCTATCGCTCATCTCCTGACTCATCCTCATCTACTAGCTTTCCTGTCGTCCACCTACTGATTTCCTACCCTTGTAGCCTCACCTCTTTAAAAGTGCGAATACCTCTTGGGGAGACTGGGTGTGCAGTCATGTCCTGGCAGTGCATGGGTTCTGGTCTCTGCTTAGCTAAGACATTACTGTGATAGGAAAAGGTTTCTTAGTCTAAAGCATTTCCACACACTGAACCTTATGGGTGTTTTCTGCCTATTTTATTTAATGTGCTTCATACAAATGGCTTTGGAGTTTGCTTCCTGTACAACAGCAAGTACATCTAAGCTCAAGATTATTTAATGTAAATAGCTTAGGAAGGGGGGCTATGGTCAAGGATCTTCTTCCAAAGACATAGTGGCATTTAATTGTTATTAAAACCATTGGTGGATTGGGTTTGTAAACTCTCAAGTGTATTTCTAAAAAAAAATAATTCTGAATTGAAATTTTTAGGTTGGAACTGAATATGATTTAAACAAAGCCAGTGGGAGAGCTGACAAGGAAAGCAGTATTGGTAATTAGAGCGTGAGTCAGAGCTGTCTCATGTCAGAAGTGATGCTTATTGGGAAGCATACTTAAGAGGTGCTTTAATGTATGAAGAATTACCTAACTTGCTAAATTCAACAACTAAATGTGAACTTTAAAGTTAAACCTAGCAGGTCTTGAGCATGCTTCCATGATCAACACCTCTGGAAGCATAAAAAGGACTATAAACCTGGTCTGGTGCTCTGCTCTCCTGTCATCTGGGTGATTCTTCAGCTGCCAGAAGTGTCTCTGGTGAAAGCTCTGGTCTGGAACAAGGCGAAAGGCAACAGCTTTATGCTTTTGGGGTGGGATGATGATAGATCTGTTTTTTTTGCCTACTTCATCAAAAAAAGGAACATAAATGGTTTACACAAAAGCATGTGCTTCTAGAAGCTATTTTGATGCTTTGTTCAGCAATCTGAAGTTTAAGTGAGGGTTTTGTTGGCAACCTTCAAATAGGACTAGAAGTCTCATAGTGACTAGCTGCACTTGTCCCTGTACAGGAAGGATGAGGGGTTTTTTCCTTGCCAGCTCAGAACCACTCACTGAATCACCTTCATCAGCTGAGCCTGAGTCTGTAACCAGTTCTTGGTCAGCCTTGTCTAATTTAAGTGTTGAGTCCTATTCAAGTCTGAACAATGTAGCCTGATATCCTTTATAAAACATGTCAAATGTTCTTAATGCTCAGGATTTTCAGTCTTTCATGCTTGTGTCTTGTGAAACAATACACTGCCAGATACTTAATCTTGCACCTAGGACAGTCTTCTGTTTTCTGTCTGACATTCCACAACACTTGTGAGGCTTTAAATTGTAGGCAGTTTACCAGTGCACACATTATCTTTTGCAGTGATTTATGTCTTTTTCTGTGCTTTGAGTTGTATATTGCTGATAGCAGAAATACAGAAAGATGGAAGTTGAGACCTCTTGTCAGTTATATATTTGCAGTGCCAAGCAGGAGTCAAGAATTTGTCTCATCTTGTTTTGGTTTTTTCCTGCCTTGAAGGATTCAAGTCTGCACAAATGCCTAAGTGCTTCCAATTTGCTTTTGCAGTAAATCTTAACCCCATGTTATTCCCAACTTTGTAAAGTATGCTGATACAAAGTGTGTTTGAATTTCTTTTAACAAACGCTGTCAACACATTTAAAGTCCTTTGCGTTGTGACCCCTGTACGTTCTGATAACTCACTTAGTATGAATGTACTACTTGTCTGGCGGGTTAGTAGGAAGAATCCATTGACAAAAGCTTACCTAGGTATTGTGAACATGTATGTGTTGAGCATTAGTGTCCTGTTAGCTGTTGGGCTTTGAGCTGTTGTGGTTCTGTCGTGTATTGAACACCTTTTGATCACTTTGGTTTTGGACTGTCTTACTGTAGATGTTTTGGTATATGAACTGGAAAATACTTCATTTGCTAAGTGAAAGCAGTGTTCTTGAGGCATATTGAAGCAGTATTTTCATTAAACCTAATCTTAAAGGCTGTTTCATGGTACTCAAAAGTAAGTGTGTACTTTTGAGTATTTGTTTTTTCTTTCCGTATCTGAGAAGAATTTGACTTGTCTGTTTATCAGTCATGGAAGAATTTGTTTTCCTGTACTGCATCCCCAACTGTATTCAGTACATACCTAAAGAAAAGGAAAGGTGCAAAAGTAGTTATAACAGTAATTGAAAACAGTCATACTTACTGTACAGATATACTTAAATGGGGGATTTCAAATTTAGTGATATTCATTCCAGAAAATATATAAAGCTACAGAACCACCCATCCTTGTTTTCTGAGCACAGAGGTACTAGCTATCTACATAGTCTGAATTAATAATTCTACAGTATCTTCTGGTAATGCCAGTGAAACATGATTTCGTGTAATTATTTCTGCTGTCTTTGGCACTTATTGCTGTCTAAATATAGATCATGTTTTTGAAGGAACTAGGGGTTGGATGTGATCATCTAGGGAAAAACTAATTAGTCACGGGAATCCATCATTCTATACTCTTGTATCATTCAGTTCTAAAATTTTTGTTGATTCTTGATAGTACAGTTTTTATAGAAGCAAGTTAGACTGACAGTACTGCTGTCAGGAAACTTCTGACCTCTTTCCTACCATAATTTGAACTAAAAATTTGGATAGTGTGAAAACTGTTGTATTAAAGCATGATTTTATTACATATAGCTTCTATATCATAGAATATCCTGCTGACACTGTTGTGTAAACTTCATTAGTTCTTGAATTCTGAATTGCGTTAATCCATGAAAACAAATACTTGACATTACCAGTTAAAATACAGTAGTCCCACGAAAAACAGAATTACTTCAGCTAACTTTTTTTTCTCCACTCAAAAACTGTGCCTTATGCACAGTCATGTTTCCAGGACTTGATCCTGTATGGTTGGTGGTCTCCAAAGCCTTTTTCAGTGCTTCCCCTCAATTTTAAATATATGCTGGGAACTACTATATTGGTCAATAATTGCTACATTCAGCAAACCAAAGATGCCTACAAAAACATTTTGGTCCTTGCAGTAGAAAAGTAAAAATAACTTCTCAGGATAGGGCAATTTGCATGTTTTCAGTTTTTGAGGGTATCCTAGCTGTCTTCTGCATAACCTGAAAGACTTGAATAGCCTGGAGTAAGGTGACTTTCTGCAATTGATTTGCCCTGGTAGAAGGGGAAGTATAGGCCTACTGCAACAGAGCGGCAGCTTAAACCTGCTGAGATATCTATGGTGAAAGAGCTAAACGTGTAAATCTATCCCAAACTGTTATCCAAACTGTTACTTGCTGCGTGGTGGCTGTTGGCTTTGCAAAGCATGGCTTCCCGCCTCTTCCTTGAGTACCCAAGAGTTTCTAATTACAGGTGCTTAAAGCCCACATTTGCTAGTTGTGCTGGTAAGGGGTGGCATGAGCACACAGTGCTTGTGTGAGGAGGAACATTTTTCTTCCAGCCAAGTGATGTGAGCAGTGGGCCCCTCAGGGTTCATATTCAGTGGCCAGTGTCGCATTCTACTTGCCTGCTGTTGAAGGTAAAGTCCTTGCAGGAACAATGTTTCAGAACCCTGTAAGGACCCAAGTCCTGTTCTGTTGGTGATCCTAGGTTATAGGAATAGACTATCAGCAAACAGAATTAATTTGCTCTTAAAGTTGGAGTTGCAGTAACTTCTATTTGTGTTTTTTTTAAGATGAATTATGCATGACACAGGGGAAAAAACTGAACTCAAGTGTTTGTAACAAATGGAGGTCCTGTTACAACACTGCTTATGTTTGTGGAGGTCTGATTTGAGATTTGGCCTTTAATGAGCAAAAACTTGAGTTCCATTTAAAGCACAGTTGTGTGGAGGGAAGGGAGAATGACTTCATTGTGGGAGAGGCCACTGCTTTTGCTATTTTGCTGTGTTTCACTTGATTTTTTTTTTTGCATCTGCATTGGGTTGCAACCACAGTATTCAAGGCATGATTGTTTTCAGATGAGAGGACAGGGATAGGTCTTCAGCAGAGCAAGTCAGATTAGAAGCGCACTGAACCAAGTGAAAGAGGACTTGACAGTGCCCGAGTATCCAATATGTGGGACTCAAGATAAGTGTTGAGTACCTGTTTCTACCAACTAAGTCTGGTTTCTTAAGCAGCTTAGATATTTGTCTATAGCTGTCACTCTTGTTTTACAGCATTATGTAATAATGTATATCTTCATGGCAATAAAGGACTAGATCCAGTCTACTGAGAAAATAAGTATTTGCCCATTTGATACTTGCTTTAAATAACAAATCTGCATGTATGATGCTATGTGGTTAACAAAGCTTACATTTGATACAACTGAAATGGGTTATATTTTGGTTTAAAAAAATAATTACAATATTGGAGATTAATCTGTTCTACCTTAAAGCTGCTCTCAAAACACAGAGAATGTGCATTCTCTACAGAACTTACTACAGTCTCCACTGACCACGGCCTCAGTCTCAGGAATATCTTTAAAAAAGTGCGTGAACCTCTTGTGAGGCTACACAGTGGTTAAACTTAAGTAGCACATAGTAGTAGAGAATGGATGAGTTATTTTGTGTAGATAGTACTATTGTTAACTGACAGTTTTAATATTGAATACTTAGTTTACCAATTCCTAGTGTCTTCTCAGCTGACTTCTCCAGAAGTCTAAAAGCTGTTCCCATAAGTACTAATCTTCAAATCTTTTCTAGTGGTAAATAGGAATTCTGGTTCCAGTGCTCTTAATGCCTGAAATACCAGCACACCCAGTCCACAGAGACCTGATCTCAATATGCAGAATAAGTTCATGACCAGCAGTGATTTCTTCCTGTAGTTTACTTTCTGTTTTTATTCTTGGTTCATTCTGGAACACTTGAGAGGAAACAGAACAACAGTGGCTACTTGTTCCCATATTTGGTATTGTTCTAGACAAAATGAACATTTTTCTTCACTAAAAGAGAGGGGTGATCCAGTATTTCTGGACAATCTCATCTTCCTCAAACCATCTTGGTGGGGTCACATCAGGTCTATTTTCTTCGTAGCTGTGTACAGTGCAGTTTTCTACATGGAGTTATAGTGATGTTAAGCAGTTAGGTGGCACTAATGGGATGGATTAAGATAAGTGGGCCTGCATCTTCATAATACTAAAAGCTTGTCTTTACATAGTTAAAATAATTTACATAGTCTATGTATTAGTAGTGGTGTGTTTTAAATTATAAAGAATTGGAATTAGTGGAGGTTACAAGGTACTTTTAGTGAAATGAATGCTTAGCCTTTAATTGCTCATAGTGGAAGAGGAAAGAGTTAGAACATCAATGTCAGTTACACCTCCTAACTTGTTTCTGTATTTTTTTTCTTGATATCTGCACCTGGATGGGCTCATGTTGTATTGTCTATTCCCAGTACAGATTTGTGGGTGGTGGCAAACTCCAAGCCCTAAACCTGATTTCTTAAATGGTCACTAATAAAGCCATGTTGAGAAAGAAGCAAATAAAGGTATTTCAGAAAAGCATTGTAACTACTAGAAATCTACTCCCTACTTCCTGCTGAAATAGCTAGCTTGCTTTACCTGCTCCCATGCAATTCACCAGTGAAAATACAAATCAGTTCTGTGGCAGTAGATTTTGATCTTCAGTTTAGGCGTCCTGACCTCTCCTTGTTCTTAAGTACTGCTGTCTGCACTTAAACTGAGACTAAATAAAGTTCAGCTGCATGTGTCACAGTGCCCAGAATTAAGCCATTACGGTTACAGCTTTGACAGAACTAAAGTCTTCCAATTCTGGGTAAGAAAGGAATGTCTGAAACCCACCCAGAAGAGAGCAACACAATACAAAGTTCTGAATCCCTGTTTCAATGACATAGGATAAGTTTATGGACTTAAACAACTTTTTTCCCAGTCCTGAAAGTTTCTTTTGTGGGAAGGAATTTAAGAGCTGTTTATTCTGAAAACAGTCTTAACTGTGAAAGATGACAAGTGCTGAAGTCAGTGTATTTGGGCTGTATTGACAGTACAGCCTGTACCCTTAGTGTATAGGCAGGTGCTTCATAAGCCTTTTGCCGTCACTAAGGATGTTCCGATGAATCTGTTCTGAAGGTAGTAGTTTGAATGTAATAGAGAAGCATGTTGTTTCCACAATTAATGAATTAGTCATGAATAACTATTTAGTCTGACACACCTCGGGAGTGTTCACCTACTGAAACCAGGTTTACTTTTGTTCAGATAATTTCTTAATGATACAGGCTGAGGCCATTAGGTAACTTCACTTGACTTGTCCAGTACATGGGTCTGTTCTCAGACCAGAATACACTTAAAATTGAAAAAGCAGTTAGCAGGCTTACCATGCTACTGCATGGTAGGATTTTTCTTTGTGCTGAGTGTGGCTTGAGTCCAGCCTCCCACCAGTTTGATTGTAACCTGCCTATTGTGGTTTGTACTGAATCTCTGACACTCAAGAACAGTTAAATAGCTCATAACTTAGTATGGGGAAAAAAGAGATTTCAATCAAAAATACCAGTGGTAACTTTCAACTGTTCTAGAATGTTCTTAAGACTTTGGGGAGTTCTTCCTAGTCTGCACTTCAAAATATTGTAGCTGGAGAGTTGGTAATTTGGATGTTAACTACTTACCTGTTTAGAGATTGCTACAGTTGTGAATTTTCATCTGAAGCAGACAGTATTTTGGAAGAACACCCATTTTTATTTCAAAACTATTTTACCTGGAGACTGCAATTAGATCTTAAAGTTAGAAGTCAAGGTTATTGGTTTTTTCCCAAGGGCTTTGAAAGTGTTTTGTCATTCTGCTTGTTACAAATGTATAGTAGGCTAACTATAAAATACTAATCCTGTTGCTGTTTGCTCATTGAATGCAGGTGTACAAACAGGAAAAGAAAAAACAAAGGAGAAGTTAATATCTGATTGCCAAAACAAAAAAACACCAATTCAGTAGCTAAAATTATGTTCAAGCTAGTAACAGGATACAGTGAACAATGAAGAATGTTTTTCATGTTGTGTAGCTAAATGTGTCCTTTTAGGGCTTGTTTTGCAATTATTCTTGACCAATTGATACTTTTGAGGGGGGTAGAAGTCTACCTCATTTAAATGAATGTACTTTTTTCGGCATGGTATTTCAGTGAGATGCCTAGCTGCTTATTTTTTGTTCTTGGTATTTTTGAAGACTTGGAAATGTACTCAAGAACTAGAACTATTCAGCTTTTTAAAGACTTTAAGTGAAGGCAATTCAGGACATGTAAGTATTAGAACTGGCAGATGGGGGAGTACTTTCTGTCATTCTATCAATTTGCTACTGTAGATGTAATAAAACATACTATTGTCCTCTTTCCTGTCTTCCAGTCTCTAGTGTGACAGTGTGTGAGAACCTCACTGAAGTACCAAAGCTGTGCAGAGCCTCTGTGATCACTCTCTCTGTGGATGTTGTTTTGTTCTGTTTAATAAGGAAGTACTGGGGTATATATCTAAGGGGCATATTCCTAACAGCTGCCATGGTATCTGTGTTGTGGAGCGCTCTCTCCTAAAAGCCTAAATCTATAGCGTGTGAGAGGGCTGGAATCCTCTGCTGGTTTTGACAGAAAATGTATCCAAACTACATTGTGCGCTGTGATGGAAGTATGACTTGGTCTGCAGTAGACTGAATGACAGATTTTACTTTCTCAAATAGGAAAGAGAATAAGGGGAGTAAACCTAAGAGGGAATGGTGGAATGGTCTGGGTTGGTGAGATGATGGGAGCCTATTCTGATCCAGGCAAGCAGCTTCCAATTTTGATGTGAAGTTCTGCTTCTTCAGCAATGCCTTAGTACTCTTCCCATCTGTTTAGAAGCCTTCAGTATTGCTGATGAAACTGGTTCAGTCTAACATCTCTGATTCTAACCTTGTGTAAGGAAACTTGTGCTTGTCCTCATTCCCACTGATCAGCCATGTGACTGAAATATGCGGCCTGATTCTGTGGCCTTACCTCATGGCTTCTGCAATTGTCTTCCACAAGCTTTCCCTTATTTAACTTTCAGCAAGCCTTTACAGAGGAGTCTGTCTTGAGCTGAAAATACTGAAGGTCATGCTTCGCTTTGTTACATTTCCAATGTGGTTTTGGGGTTTGTCCCTTAAATGTTATCTGTAATAGTATGTAAAGTGATGTATAAATTATGCCTTTACTAGTAGTTCTAAACATGTTTAACTTTGCTCAGACAACAGTTCTTAAATGGTGTGTGTAAACATGGGAACATTTTTCTATTCCATTTTCAAGTGCAGACTGAAGGGAAACTTGCAATGAAACACATTGTATAAAGGAAAAGTTCTCTTTTGCCCTTTGCAATAAGGTGATGGAGATGAAAGTGAATGTACAAATGTTATCTCCATTCATGAACCTGGTTATATGAATAAGTCATATTATTAAATACCTGTATATGAAACATGTGACTTGAAGATAAAAATTAATTTTTAACTTTGTAGTACTCCTTACAGTTACTGCTACAGGGTGCTGAAGAATTTTTAAGAGTGCAATAAAATATGTACACTATTCAATTTGTGCGTTATCACTGAATTAGCAAAACACCACTGAGGATAAAGGTCTAATAAGAATCTATGGACTAGTTGGTATTAGATATTGCCTGTATGCCACAGATCACAAGGGTGTGTTAAAACATACAGGAAAGCCCTTCCCTCATGCTAGCTATTACTGTACAATTTAAAATGCTGAGTATTTTTTCGACGCTGCTGTCAACACTACCTAAAAGCAGTACACCTACTTTAGAACTGGATTCCACAGTAAAAAAAACTCTACTTGCAAAATGTTCATGGCACCTTCAATCACTGCAAATAACTGGAATCTCTTTGATGCTTCATTTGGAAGGTTTTGTCCCTTTTGATAGCCCTTCTGCTCTGCTGAACGGGTGGGCCATTACTGACTCATCGATGACTCACCTTGCTCTCTTTAGAAACTTGGGCTTTACCTGATGCTCTCCCATGCAAACGCTATGTAAATCAACCCTTGCTAAACATTGAGATTTGACAGCAAACTCCAAAGCAAGATAGCTGCAGGCTGCCTTCTGTTCTTTCTTACTGTGTTTCAGTGGGAACAAAATGATTCTGGCAGTCAGACATTGCACAAGGAGTATGCAGAGCACATCTGCGTATCTAATGGTCTAATTCTTTAATCTGCAGATTTTTAAGAGGCTCTTTCATTAACTGTATGAGGCACGCTTAGCTGCAGAACATAGTTTTTCATACAGTTGTTCAGATAAATATTTTGTAGGGGAAAGAAAAAGGCACAGGCAGAGGGCCACGATGCCTGATGCATGATGTTTTTTTCCACTATTGCTTCACTAGATGATATACAGAACTGTGCATGTTAAAGGAACCTTGTAGAAAACAAGCTTTTCTCAGTTACTATACTTCAAATAAACCAAAGCATGCAATGGCATCGGGGGGGTTCTGAGAGTGGGAGTGTGAATCCCAAACCTACATCACTAAATGACCAACCTTACAGTTTCAAATCCTACCTCACTTGCTGAAATGGTTAAAGCATTCTGTGCTTTGTGTCTTTATTCCCTTTTCCATCGTAGGCTTTAAGTCATATAACAGAATAGCACGCTGCCCTCCAGTGACCTCGGTGGGGGGGGAATGGCCCACCCCTCATGAACAGCAGGACTGTACCCAGCAGCGTTAGAAGTAGGAGGAGATGGATGACATGGCTGTGAACTGTGTACTCTGGCCTAGCTTCACTCCTGGTCTACAGCTACTTCTAAATGCTACAGTAATGTGAGGAAATGTTATGTGTTAAAACATAACAGTTTTTCACTAAACTAATTGAAGTGAAATCAATAGACACCTGAAATGATAGAATGAGAATTTATGGTACTGCATATAAAACTTAAAAGATTTAATGGGAAACTGTAAAGTGGGTTATTCATCTACATATTAAAAGACTTAACTAAATGAGGCATTTTAGTGCATGTTTTTGCATTTAAATGCAATACACCTACAGGAGAGGTGTTTTTTATTGCTTATATTATAAACAATTTTACAAAATTTACTAAACAACAGTTTTTACTAGTGTGTTCTTTTTTATTTTGAAAAACCTAAAGAACCTTGAGGCTTTCCTTAATTGACATAGGTGATGCTAATAGCTTTCATTAACTGGTTGTATTAACAATGGAGTGAGTCTGAAACAGTAAAAATTGTTTTCTCAATAGCAAAGAGTTGCAGATTTGTTCAGTTCCTGGCAGCCTTTATACCTTGATTGTTAAAAAAAAATTATTCAATGAGTTACTCTGGTCTTGTTGGATTTGGTTTTATTGGACTTAGTTTTGTTGATATTCTCTTGTGTGTTTGTGAAAAGTTACCTTGGAGGGTGTTTGAAGGTGCACTTCCATAAGCAATGAAACAAATGTCCTTCATTTCAGTGTGGCAGTTTAGGTGGAATCTGTAATTTAAGGTTTCAGCTAGTCTTTCGAAATCTGAAATGTGTGGACTAGGAAGAAAACTTAAGAGGTGTGGATTATGTCCTCCTTTGTTTAAAAAATTTTAAGCAAGTACACTATCCATCAAAATGGATAGACTACCTCAGAATTGTCTTTCCTTAGAGTCCTGCAGGGAAAACACTCATAACTGGCCTTAGATACTTTTCGCAGAAGCAAAGGGAGAATGGTTTTCTTTTCAACAAAAGCTAAGTAGGCATAAATAACACCAGCAGAATAAGTTGGCAAGTTATTACAAATACCTGGATATTTCATGGTTATTTGGGTTTTTTAATTATGTGTTCATAATTAGAAAAATTTTGTTTTTGAAAGCCTCAATGAGTTTCAATATTTTAGGTGTTGAATAGTTCATGCTAAACTTTGCTTATGTGTTGTTTATGGCACCAAAGAACCTCAAGCAACTGATTAAAAACAGGCTTACCACATTCCTTTACTCACAATTATCCTCTGGTTAATAACAACATTTAGACACAACTACCTTGGCAAAATCTTAGCTATGTTTACATAAAGACTGGTACTATGCTGAGCCTCAGCACAGCATTATGTGGGCTCCTCAAATCTTTCCTGTTCGTGGATTTTTTTTAATTCCATGGAAAAATGTTCCAACACATGTTAAGTTTGTTTCCAGTTTTGCTTTTTGGGTTGTTTTTTTGTCAGGGCCCTTTATTTTCAGGTTTGTTTGGATGCTATAGACAAGTACAAGCAGCTTGGCTACAAAATGAGCTGTGCTCTAGTGTTTTATTAGGTTTATTCATAGAGGCTAAACTGCTATTTGTTTCTGTCCTTAAGAAACTTTCTGAGGCTGACTTCTTCAGACTGTGCTAGAGTGATGATTCATGATAGTAGCAAGGAATAGCTTAGTTTTCTGTAAATAATGATCAAATCCAGTAACTGACATTGGTCACAAGGAATTGTCTGGGATTACATAGAGAAAAAAATCTCATTTGGAAGAACTTGCCTGTAAGTTCATATCTAAATCCTTTTTTCAAAGGAAGAAAAAATTTTTATGAGATCTAGCTCTTTATGAAGAAAGTCTTAAATGTAGAAATATGTACTGCATCAGTGCCTTGGCATCTTCTCATGTGTTTTCAAACATCATAGGTCAATGCTCCAAAAGTTTATGGCATCGACTTAAAATTCTTGGTTGTCTAAGAATCTCACATAATCGTGTTGTCATGAAATTTAGGAAAAACACCAAATATGCAGTAGTAAAGAAAGGGTGGTGGTTGTGGTCTGCAGACAATGGCAGTGTCTTTGTTGCTGCATGTAGTCATCTTTCTGAAGTAGTAGAGGGTTGAAAGTCTGGCCTGCTGCTTAACCAGGACTTGGAGCTGCCTGTTCTGAACCATTCTCAAGAACTAGCTGAGCTACAGACATCTGCTGCTTCAGAAACCAAAGGTCAGCTGAGACAGGAATGAGTGTTGCTCACAGGAAAAAGGGACAAAACCAGGCAGCTGTGTAGTAGCAGAATTAGAGATTGATCTTGGATAGTATGAAACTGGAATAAAGCTCTTTGTCTTTTCCAGCAATTGCAGTGAAAGCCCTGAAAATGAACCTGCAATTTTCGAATTATGTGCTGGGTTTGTGTAGTGGGGGGGCTACAGCGGTGGCCCCTGTGAGAAGCCTCTCAAAAGCTCCCCGAGCTCCAAGTCGGACCTGCCTCCGGACAAGGCCGAGCCCATCAGCGATGGTGGCCGTGTCTCTGCAATAACATATTTAAGAAGGGAAACCTGAGAGGGGATTGGGGACTTTGAGGATGACTTGTGAGAAGGACACCTGTGTGAACACCAAGGTCAGTGGAAGGAAGGAGGAGGAAGGGGGGAGGTGTGCCGGAGCAGAGACACCCCCCTCCCTGTACCCCATGGTGAGATGACAGGGCACCCTCCTGCCACCCCTGGAGGTCACCAGGGCAGCAGAGATTGACCTGCGGCCTGTGGAGGACCCCGGGGACTCTGTGGGAAGAAGCCCCCGCTGCTGCAGTTGGGTGCTGGGAGGACTGCCAACACGTGGAGGGGACCCACGCCAGAGCATCTCAAGAAGAATTCATGCCGTGGAGAGGACTCACGGCAGAGAGAGTTTGTGGAGGAGTCTCCCGTGAGAGGGACACCACATGGAGCAGGGGGAAGAGTGCAGGAGAGTGCTTCTCCCCTCCTTGGAGGAAGGAGCAGCACACTGACTGCATCCCCCATCCCCTGCCCCCATGTAGATATTGGGAACAAAACCGAGCCCGGGAAGAAGGGAGGGGTGGGGGGAGGTGTTTTTAAGATATGATGGCGCTTCTCACTGTCCCATTCTGACTGTTAAGTGTAGTTGTTAGTGTTTGGAATTAACGTGATGTCCTTCCTTCCTTCCTTCCTTCCCCTAACAAGCCTGTCTTTTGCCTGTGACCATAATGGGTGAGCGACCCCTCCCCATACTTATCTCCATTCCTGAGCTTTTTGATTGGTTTTTTTCTCCTTCCCAGCGCGTGAAGGAGTGAGTGAATGGCTGCGTGGTGCTCAGTTGCCCTCTGGGCTCAAACCACTACAGATGATCCAAAGGCTAATACAGCATGTTGAACCCTTAGTTGGCACCAGGGAAGTCAGTAGAAAGTGTCAATATTTATTTAAGTTGGTTTTCGGTATTGCTCCTGGAATGTTCCTGACACTTTGTTTTCCTTCTGGTTCTCAGTCTAACATACAGGTACCTCAGTGTTTCTAGGTCAGGTGTGAGGAAGACAAAGAAACTGGTGTGGAAGGAGAAATACGTTGGAAGGATTTGCCAAAGTTAATGACAGCCCTGTGTGGAGTAATTGGAAATAATGCTAAGTTGAACTCCAGTGGGTATCTATTCATCTCTGTCCATCTGCATGCCTTGCTTATGATGGTGGTGCACAGCTGAGGGGTGTGTGGCAGAATACACTATTACTGACCTGGTACAGGCTAAAGGTATAGCTACTGGTATTGCATTTGGGTCACATTTTTAGCACACCTATTTAAATTGCATTTGTTTTCAGAAAGATAGAGCCAAAGGCAGTGTTTATAGCACTGTTGAAAGACCTTGAGCTGCTCCTGTGGTCTTGATGGGGTCATAAGAAATATGTTGTTTAGCAAGCTGACATGTAAGCTTAGAGGAAGGCTGCTTGAGTGCAAGTTGGTTTTTGAGCCAGAACTTTATTTTTAAAGGACCTCAAATCTTGGCTTTAATATAGAGTGTAGAAAAACATAAAGCTGCCTCTAAGGGCTTCAACAGTGTAATCAGTTGCAGCAGCTAAAAGCTAAAGAATATTGATTACTGGAGCATCTGGTTTGTGTCCAGGTTGTTCAGGGGTGGAGGGAAAGAAAGTATTCACCTAACAACTGTCTTTTCTCAATCAGGATGCTATGCTTAGATGAAGACTTACTCAGCTGGTTTTAGTTTACATTTAAAATTATTTTTTTTAGTTTATGTGGGCTTGACTCAGAGCTTAGTTTGAATGAGCCCAGAAGTTGAAAGCAGGGTACATCACAAGCATTTAAGTTTAATGTGGTTTTGTGTTGAAGCTTTGCAAGTCAATGTCTTCAGCCACAGTTTAATATCAGAGACTTAAGGTTTCTTCTCTATTCCCCCCTGCCTTGAAACCTTGTGATTTAGTTTGAATTTCACCTGTTCTAAGTTTTCATTATGAAGTTTAGCATTTTGCTTAAGATGATAAAATGTAACTATCTGTTTTGGAGATAAGATGCTAAACTGTTTTACTGTTAAGGAATATGAACAAGTAGCTGGATTTTAATCATGTTTCAAGTTACTTAATGTAAGTTCTTTGAAGACTTAAATGAGATCTACGGGTTGGTAGGAATACAGATGATGGTGATATAGGGAATCTAATGTAGAAAGTAAAGTCATTCTGAATATACATTTGCATCAATACAGTTGGGGGTAGAGAGAAACACTTGTATTGGGCTTCAATTTTTGGATGCTTTGCATCTTTTCACTATACTTGAGTACTCAAATAAATCACAGAATGGTTTGGGCTGGAAGGGACCTTAAAGATCATCTAGTTCCAGCCCCCCTGCCCCAGGCAGGGACACCTTCCGCTAGCCCGGGTTGCTCAAAGCCATGTCCAACCTGGCCTTGAACCCTGCCAGGGAGGGGTCAGCCACAGCTTCTCTGGGCAACCTGTGCCAGGGCCTCACCACCCTCACAGGGAAGAATTTCTTCCTTGCATCTAATCTAGACCTACCCTCTTTCAGTTAACAACGGTTACCCCTCGTCCTATCCCTACACCCCCTGATCAAGAGTCCCTCCCCACCTTTCCTGTAGCCCCCTTTAAGTACTGGAAGGCTGCTAGAAGGTCTCCCTGGAGCCTTCTCTTCTCCAGCTGAACCCCCCCCCAACTCTCTCAGCCTATCCTCACAAGGGAGGTGCTCCAGGCCTCTGATCATCTTTGTGGCCTCCTATGGACTCACTCCAACAGGTCCATGTCCTTATGTTGGGGGTCCCCGAGCTGGACCCCGCACTGCAGGTGGGGTTTTCTGAGAGCAGAGTAGAGGGGGAGAATCCCCTCCTTGTGCCTGCTGGCCACACTGCTTTGGGTGCAGGCCAGGATACTGTTGGCTTTCTGGGCTGTGAGCACACACTGCTGGGCCATGTTGAGCTTCTTGTCAAAATGGAAAAGACCTTTAGTTAAATGAGGTGTCTTCAACAGAAAAATGTTAATAATTTTCTAACAGAAAGCCAGGGTCAGACATAGAAATGTAAAATTAAAGGGGAAAAAATGCTGCATCACGCTGCACCACTAGAGAGATTCTTTTAAATAAAACTGGGGTAGCTTATCTGTAGTGGCATGCAGCAGGTTTTCTTCAAAGCTGATACTTAGATTTTCACTAGGCTTCCCTTTAACAGAAGTAGTTTTAAACCTATGTATATTTATGATACTGAATTACAAGGTGTAACAGACATTTAAATTTGGTCTTTTGCATAATTCTGCAAAATTGGTGATGTAGTTATGGGTTTTGTGAAACAGCAGCAATTTAAGCCTACTGGAGTGCATTCAGAGCTGCTTTGGCTGGCATCTCTGCTCAAAGCATAAGTATGCCAATACAACTCTGAAACTGAATCCAATATGTATCCTGGTAGTATCAGTTTCTTATAGCAAATGTATGAAGAAAGCTAGTTTGCAAATGGGCTTACTTGTTCACACATCTGGTAAAAGCCTATAGTTATGAGGATAGCTGGATGTCTAAATTAGTTCTCAGTTAGCTTTCTTGCTCCAGTAATAATTTGAATGCAAGATATTAACATTAAACATTCTAACATGTTAAAAAAAGATTCGGGGAAAATATCTGTTTCTGTGCTAAAACCTGTTTTTTGTAGACTAATAGGAACTATCACTTATTAAGTGAACATCTGCCTGCAGTTAATAAAACAAAGATACGGCTGATGCAGGGATCATACACATGCATTGGTGCAGCCTACATAATAACCATAAAGACCCAGTCTCCTAGCTGTTGACGGTTACATTAAACAATGTTGGGCCAGACACTTCCCTTACATAGTTCAACTAATAACCATGGTGTTCCACTAGAGTCGAATGAACTCTTCATATTCCCAATGCATTTCTATGGCTTCTACCTTTTTGGGGCATCAGCTTCATTGGCAGAATGCAGTGAGCTACTTAGCCAGTAGAGATAATGTATATTAATTTTTAGTTTTATTTTGTTGGGTGCCTCATGAATTACTATGAAATACAAAAGACTACAGAGCCAGGATACAAGCTTAATAATAAGAGTAAATAATTTGAAGCATGGGATCTGACAGGAGGATGATGTGACAGCCTTGTGAAATTTTAAGCAGGCTGGGTTATTCAGAAAAATGTTCGAAGAATAGCGTTCTCATCATAATGACTAGGAAGATAACTGTTATAAAAGCCAGTGAAGTAAAACTAACATATTCATTAAATGAAAAGCCAGTTATTCTATACAACAAAAGTATTACATGCTGTATTTTTAATGTAGTTTCTTCTCAAAGCTGCCCTGGACTTGAATAATTAAAACTTTTAGAAAATCAGTGCAATGGCAAATATTAAGTTATTCCTAATGTGTACGTGGAGTATAATCTGGTTATGAGAATATTTCTGTTATGGACACTCAATGGGACTCGCTTGCCCTGGTATAGGGTAATTATTGGTTAAAGTAAAAATCAAACCCTGGCAAAGGATGAATGGACCTGTGCATGAAACTGTCACCTGACTGTTAAGCACTTTCACTATGTTCCCAGTTCTGTTTACTTTGAGTAGCTTAGGCTTTTCCTGCTGTCACCATGTACTTTGCAGAAGAAAGATTTTTGCCCCTGGATGGTTAGGCTTGGTCCTTACATGCATAACTGAAAACCTGGAGTGGTCTGCAAAGTTTTGTGTATTGGGTCTTAACATCCTTGCTGTAGGACGAGGGGAGGAATTAGACTGGCAGGGGAACAAGCTTTCTGGTGGCACTCCTGTGACCTCTAGAAAGCATGTGCTCCAAAGCTGCAGTTTAGTTGTGTAGCCATCCATCAAGCTTTATGCTGGAAGCAGATAGTAAGCACTTAGCAGAACAGGCCAGAGGTGAATGTACGGCTGAGAAAGCCAAGTAGTATCTGTTTGAGTCTCCTACACAGTGCATGAGATTTGTTGGCTCTGTATACTGCTTTTCCCAAGATTTTGCTTCCTGTTGGCTTTTGATTAATAGCAACTTTTTGGGAGTTGATGTGAACTTGCACATTTGGTCCGCTGGAAAGATGTTTAACTAATTCTTGAGGTAGAATGCTCAAAGGAATTCTGTTTGTATTTATGTAGTTAAACAAGGAAGTATTTGTATCTGCACACACTGAAATAAGTAAGGTTGGATTCTTTAAAGAGTTAAATTAAACCTTTTAATCAATGTGTCAGCCTCTCTACCACACTGTCTGAAGTCAAACCTGATTTGCATGAATAACAAAACATGGAAGCTAATAAAATTGTGGGTTGAGCCACATGCATCTTACCACCCAGGTATTGGCTCCACCGTAGCTGAGTGAACACCACTCCGTGAGCCTTGCCCCTCTTGCTCTGAGTCAGTACTGCCGAGGTAAACAGGAAGCTGCTGTAGTCCTTTTAGAGCTTTTACTCTGTTTACTCAGCACTCTGTGAAATTAAAATAAATACAGAAAGCAATTTTTACATTAGAACCTCCCCCACTGTGGAACTCCTCCTGGCCCCCCAAACAAGCTCCTCCAGCCACTGTCACCAGTGAGAGGAGTTGATGGCTCACATGTGAAATGGGGATACCGGTGTGGGGGGAGCACTCCTGCTTCTCCCTGAGTGAGCAATAAAAGCTTTTTTGCTCTTCGCAGGATGTCCCACCTCCCAGTGCCACAGCGGTGCAGTGCTGCAGGACTGTGCTTCCTAGGGCTCTCCTTAGGGCGGTCCCCCCCAACAAATACAGTGACATATATAGAAATCAAGTCACCTGAGCTGTGCATCTGAACACAGTCCAAGGACAGACTATGCAACTCTAATCCAGCGTGAAAGTAGATATTCTTGAAGCCACCTAATTGATAAAATTCCAGATAAACCTACCAGTATACCTTGAGATTCTGCAAGCAGGACTTTGGCAAATGAACTCATTGTCATGGGGCACCACCCTGGTACAACACAGCCGTGATTATCTTGTACTGCCCTGCTCATCCCAGTTGAAACAACGCTATGCATACAGGAGGGCAGGTCCCAGTTATAACAGTTGGGAAGATCAAAGCAGATGTCCCAAATAGGTTAATTTGAAACCAATGACCATTCCAGTGCTCATGTTAAGAAATGAACAGTTGACTGCATGTCTTATTTTTGTCATCTGAGCAGTTAATTGTTATAAATCTGAGCAGTGCATTACACTAATAAAGTTTTGCAGTATCAGCACAAAGGTGCTTTTTGGTACATACTGTTGAAAAACCAATTTTGGCCACAGTTATCTGCTGTGTTGCAGCTTTTGCTGGTTTATCATGCCTATTATAATAAAGAGTGTTTTTCTTTAGCCTGAACTGCCCCAGGCATGTGACTACATGACTATCTCCACTTTAAAAAAAAGTTTATATTCCCTCTGGTTTGTAAATAAGTTCAGAAAATGGCTGTGTTCATACCTAAAAGGAGAAAAATAAAAAAAAAAGGAAACCCAAAGAGACTCAACTGTAGGTTTTCAAAATTATTTACAATTCAGATGTGATTCAGGGAGATGATTTAGTTAATGTGCTTATTTTATAAATCAGTCTTTCAATGTTTGCAGAATTGCTGCGTACCTGTACTCGACTGGATGAAGCTGTTGGCATAAAAACATCTAGTTCGATTATATTGGTTAAAAACAACAGTAATAAAACAAGGTCCATGCCAATTTCTATAATCTGCCCAAAGTCTATTCTTACAGTCTGTTAGCAGTTGATGAGATGTGGACAGGTACACCCAACAAAGCTGTAGTTGTTCAATAATTTATTGAGGAAAAAAAAAATATGTTTTCATGTGTAGACTATAATATTCCTTATTATTGCTGGAGTGTGTTAGTGCATCACATTGGAATTAAATTGGTTTGTATCCAGAGTTCTTACAAATGTGCTAAGCAAATGAAAAAAAAAAAATGTAAGTTTGGAGTGACAGACAAGAGTGTCTCTGTAGGTAATGTATTATTAATGAAATGGGTATGCTGGGGCATAGATGTTTTTATTTTTTAATTATATCTCTAAGTCAACCCAAAAGAATCAGTTTATTGAGATTGTTTCAGTTTCTTTACATATTTGGGAAGGATAGTTTTGCTCTTTCTAAAATAACATAATTTTTAGAAAAATCATGCTGTCATCTGTATATGAGAGCTGGCAAACTCTTAGAACTGTATTTATAAAGAGGTTTTTTTACTGGACTGTTCAGGCATTTAAAAATTATGCTTGTACATCAGACTTCAATACCCAGGAACCTTAAAAAAGGTTTATTGGGGCAAAATTTTAGAATGCATAAAAACGATGAAAAAATAACACAAGCTGTTACGCTGCAGTTACAGCTAATCCTTCTCTAAGACATACGGTGGGCACTGTCTTAAGTACAGGAGAGAGAAAAGCAATCTCGGGCTAAGCGGTAAAGGTCATTGCAGGGTTAGAAAGACTGTCAAAAATAGTTACTTGGTGACCTTTGGGATTGTTACTCCTGCAAACCTTTTCCCCTCGATCAATTATTTCAGCCAAGTTTAGGCAAAGCGTGAATGGCAGCGACCGAGCAGCCGGTGCCCTGCTGGCGGGGCCGGGCCGGCGGGCTCCTGGCTGGTGGCCCTCCTGGCTTTCGGATTATCGGCCACTCAGGAGATTCTGTGTGAACTGCTTTGCTATTAATTAACCCGGTAACAGAAAGTTACTTTTTCTTCATCTTCTAAAAGTAGTGGACTACAGGTTGGAAACAAATCACTAGTTTTTGATTGTTCTGATTTTGTTAAGCTTTTTCAATGACTTTTATTTTTAATGGAAAAAATAGAGCTATCTTGTGTGTGTATGGATGAAGATTAGGAAAAAAAAAGAACCTTAAAGCTTTAGCAGTCTGGAAAAATAGGTTATGACCCAAGTTTAACATATTTAGTATATTAAAATGTGTAGAAAGGTTTTATGATCTTAATGAAAAATCAAAGCAGAAGTCTTAGTGGTAGACACATAGTTCTTAATTCAAATATATTGTACTGCACAGCAATATTAACTATTTAAGACATTTACTATCATTTTATTAGGTAAATGTTTCCTTTGGCAATGTTATTTCAATCAAATTAGTTACTGAAAAGTAAGTATTCTATGACAAAAAGAATGTTACAATTAACAGAGTTTTATACTGAATTCAAGGAAAGACTCAGAACTAATAGTTTGGCATCTCCTCTCGTCATGCTTTGTGATTGCTGGTGGTAGTGTTATTGAGGATATTTTTCAAAGATAAGTCACGATTTATTGGGGTGTAAATGAAATGATGAACTATAAGTATTTTCTTTTAGAGTATCTTCCTGCTTGTAATTAAAACATTGAACTGATTACGTGACCATTTGTTGTTGGGAATGAGATGTTTCCAGGCATTTGAAAGTGCTAGTAACATCATTGGAGATTGATTCAGTAGATGCAGACATAGTGGATTTGTTGTAACCTATACTCTTCAGTTAACAGTGGAGTGGTAACTAAATGGTGTTTTAACGGGAGCAGTTTTATTCCCTGGAAATTCCACAAATACTGTAATGATTTCTACATCTTTAATACTTGCAAAAATGTATTAATTTATCCTTTCATCCTTCAGTGTTGTCTTGTTGACTTAACAATTTAAATACTAAGTAATTTGAAAATACTGCTATCCTCTTCATTTTCTGCATAGATAAAAAGAAGCAAAACCTGCAGCTAAAAAATAAGGTTAAAATAATTATTTTTCTTCTCTTGATATTTGCTGGTACAACTGAATCCAGTGATATTTTGTGGGAGGACTGTGTCTCTACAGAAAAAGAAACCGTGACAGAAGTAACAGATAGCATTAAAATCCAGTTAGAGACTAGGTCTTCCAGAAGGCATAGTAGCAAGTATTTGGTCCTCTTGTGTAGATAACAAAGAAAAATTCTGTGATTCAGTTTAAGACTACTGAGATAATTTTTTTTTCTTCCCTTCCCCCCTGCAATTTTGTATGCATTAGTGAAATAGCAAAGGTTCAGGTGCCCAAAGGAGCGAGTGATAGCAGTTATCTCCTGCTTGTGCTACTAAATGCACACTTGCATGCCAGGTGATTAGATCTGAGGAGACAGTGTAGCCATCCTGTCCTTGAGATCTGTGTATCTTTGTGGAAAATAGAGTGGCATGATACAGGGAAGCGATACATGGAGAGTCTGGACTAACCAGCCATTAAACTGCTTTCACCAGCTAACTTGAACTGCAGAATCGATGTGCCCTTAGTCTACTGATGGGACCAGCCATCCTTGAATTGGCATTGTAAAAGGGTAACTGGAGGCTCCAAGAGTAGCAGGACTGCACAGAGAAGTCATTTTCCGATAAAACCTTCTGTCACAAAGTCATCAACCAGGGCTACTGCTGGGGACAGACTTTGGCCTTAAACTCTCAGGTTAATGTTTTAGCAGTATTAGTCTGATTAGGAAACAAATACCTTCATTTTATCAAGAAGGGGGGAAAGGAAGAGCTAATTCCAGCTGGTGTTCATGTGCAGCTGTACAAAGAGGGCAGTGACTGAGCAGAAAGGAATTCACTGGGGTAATTGTGGCCTGTCAGCATGGTTTGGTGCTAAAGCCTGAGATTCCAAAAGTTGGGAGGCAGGGGAGGGAAGTGAGCACTGATGTCAGCTAGAACAGGACATGGCTGGGATGGCATTATTGTAGTATGCCACTGGTTTTACTTTCTCCAAAAACTTCAGCTGGCACCAGTGTAGTGTGTACCACACGGCATCAAAATGCCGTCTTCTGGCAGTGCATATGTGAGACACTGGTCCATGCATAGAGCTTCTGAGTCATGCTTTCTGAGATTCATCTCTTTGGAAACCAGATGGTAAGCTCCCAGTTGACTTCAGTTTCTTACTTAGTTTCAGGATGATCAAGGAAAAATATTTGCAGTCTGATGCTATAGGAGAGGCAGTGGCATTTTGTCTGAATTGACTGATTTTCAAACTACATATTTCAATTAAAGACCATAATAATGTTTTCTGTTGTTTTAAAAAACAAACCAAAACCAAACACACACAAAAAATAATCTTCTTGTTCCCAAAGGGGTGGAGACTTCGGGGGCATTGCAGCTGTGGAAAATCTTGTGATCTTTGGCCATTAAGATCCCAGTTGCTCTGTAGGATTTTGGGGGAGGTGGTATGCAAATACTCTCAGAGGATCCCTTTTCCAGGGACATATCAGGAGGAGGAACCAGCACCCATCCTTTTCTTGTAATGATGGTGAAGGAGGGAGGAAAAAGTTCACATACGCATAAATGCCGCTGTATTGTACAGGTGCCAAAATTGATTTTAATACCGTATGGACCTGTGATAGCAAGTTTGGACTAAAATGTATGGTATTTTGTAGTATTACAGGTAAGATGTATGATTGCACCAACGCCTTTGAAACCTGTTTTTAGTGGAGAAGAGTGACAGATATAAAAGCTTTATTATACATAAGGACATTATACATAAGGACTGACACAGCCAAGGTGAAACCTGCTGTAATCTCTTGCATTTCGTTAACTTGCACAGTAAGTACATACAGATGCAAACTGCTTATACAATTTACAGATCAAGAGTTAGTGTGCATGGATGCTGCTCAGTGAAGGGACTGGAATGGGGGTGAAGAGCGACTAAATGTTGCCATTGCAAGGCCTGTCCTTAATCCACCACAGTCACAGGAAATTTTGCTACTTGTCCCACAGGGAACAAGTCAAACTTAGAACAGCTCTGGAGACTACTCAGTAAATCAAATAAGGCAGGTAATGTCTTAAGATCAAGTCAACCATACTACGTAGTTAAAAGTATTGCATTTCCTTGAGATTATTTCTTGGAACATTAGGCCGCAGCCACCAAAAAAGCTGTGGGGCAAGCGAACACTAATTTACAGTTCATTAACTACTTTCAGGTATTTGCCCACTGTCTCTGTAAGTAGTGTCAAAAACTTGTGCACATGAGCATGATCTGCTCTTAAGCACCTTCTCGTCCTTATTTTGTTCTGTTTAGTAGCTGTGCCTTTTTAAAAATAACCTTTAAAATATTAGTGAAAATTAATACTGATGCAATACGTGATCCTCACAGTCAAACACTGAAGCAAGTTTTATTTTGGTAATGTTCTGTTATTTATCTTACAAGAATGCTGATGTCTTTCCTGACTCCTGAAAGTGAGCGTAATGTGTATACCCTGCAGACATCTCGCCTTCCCGTAACCTGTATTGTGTTACAAGCGTTCAGTTGCTGTCCAGGTGAGCGGGCTCTAGTTCCTGTCTCGGCCGCCCCTCCGGCCCCGCTGTGCTGGCTGGGCTGCAGGGAGTGGGGCCACGGCTGGTCCCCGGCTCCAGAGCCCAGAGCAGGGCGGGTGGGGGGAGCTGCCCCGGGGCCGGGCCCCGCTTCTCCCAGCACAGGAGCTGATGGGAGCAAGTGTTGGGGCAACTGGGATCTCCCGCAGCCTGTAACCAGCTCTGGAGTCAGTCCTTCTAGTCACGTTGGGCTGAATCCACCTCTGTCCAAGAGTAGACTGTAAGAACTGATGACTTTTCCCCCAGAAATCTTTTTCTCAGTGTTCTATTTCCCTAGCTGCGGTTTTTGTGATATTAACCTGCTAGTAGTTTCCATTCCTTTAATACATCTTTGGTATTTTTAGTTCTCTGTATGAAATGTCTGTCCTGCTGCTAGATGCTCAATATTTTTGCTTTGCTATTTCCTAAAATCTTAAAGCACTGCTTTTTGTCTCCCTTAATATTTTCTTCATGTTAAATTTAAATAATTTGCCTTTTATCTTTGTCCCTGTAGCTGCTTCTGCTGTCTTCCTTTAATTTCCTTTCTGAAATACAGTCACATCATTGCAGCCAATATCTCTGTTTTTTCTAACATTAGATATACAAGAGCTATTTTGGAGCACTTTTGTCTACTATGGCTTCTCAGTTTGATTATCCCAGTCAAGGACGAAAATTCACACTAAGTATTTCTGCAATATTCTCTACTGAGAACAGCAGACTCTTTCACTTTATAGAAATGTGTGAAAGATTCCTGTAAGTGGATTATAAAAGCTTGCTATTTTGATGGATGATATCATTGCAAAAAGTTGTGTGTGTTTTTCTTTTTTCTTGTTAGATGGAAAAACTGGTACAAATTATGCATGTATGAGACTAGTGATATGCCTCCACTGGTAGAGAAGCATTTGATGTCAGGCGTAGAGTAAATGATGTGCAGCTCTTTCAGTTTTGTGACATCTTTCATTAAGGTGATGACTGTATCATTTAGTATTGTATTCATAATACTAATCTGAGTAGATATGCTCATGTTTCCAAAACCACAAGGATTTTATGCAATCGTAGTCTGTCATAGCTGAAAAGGGAGAGAAAAGGTCGTGCTTGTGATCATTTGACACTCTTACTCCCTTGTGGAGGCTGAGAATCCCTTCTGCACTGTAATGGAGGATTGACGTTTGCTACTGAAAAAAGCTGTCAGAGATTCAGGATGGCAGTTTTCTCCTTTGTGGGAACCAAGAATGATTATTTATGGCACGTAGGTGGTTGTAGTTTAGACAGTTCTGATGGAGAGAGAGAAACAAGGCTCTTTCTCAGGGGCAGAATATACAGTATTTTCTGATCCCTTGTTTTTAGTGCTTTATTTTTAGACGTACTATTTTTAAACAGCTTGAAATACAAAAATATTTGCTTTTTTTTCCGAGTTAAAAGAAAACCCTGTTGTGACACAGCATGACTCAATCTTTTTATAGCTACGTCAAATACGTGTTGCTTAGGATAATGTAAAAATATAGACAATATTAAAAGCAAAAATAAGAAACCAGCAGTTGCTATTGTAACACAAGGTGGAGGGCAGCAAAAAACAGTGTTCTGTAAATAAATCTCATCAATATTTATTATTCATTCCAAACAAAACAATAATATGCTTTAACAGTATCATACCGAAAGTAATACAGAACTTAAAGACAGTATTTAGTACATAGAAAGTATTTTACATCCACTCTCTTGGTATTAATGTAGCAATTGTCTTAATCTGTTAATGAGTGGGTGTTACGGGAGATGTACAAAGTGAGAGTAGAATTAATTTTGTAGGTTCTCTAGAGATAATGTAGTTGTTGAGGTGGAGAGGACTGCCTCTAGCCAGGTGGTGACTGTGTATGTGCTCCTGAAGCAGTACGATTGGAAACAGTGGGCTCCTAGCTCACAGGGTCATCTTGTGACTCATAAATATTATTCTTGTCAGTGCAAAGCAGATCTGATTTTGAGCCTGAAACAGCCACCAGATGAATAATAACAGCTGACAGCAATGCAGTACACGCCTTTAATTCCAGCTTTGCCAGCCCATCCTCCATTCCCTGTGCAATGCCAGGTGCTGGGTTTGGCGCTCAGGGAGGGCCTGGAGGAGGCCTGGCAGCCAGTGGGTTCAACACTTGGGTTTCCATTTCTGTGGCTGTTGATGTGGTTTTGTTTTTTTGTATTTTTCCAAATCCGCCAAGCTTGTCTTTTTTCAGCTGCTTAGGCATTGTTAGTGCTGACACAAAGACTTTCATTTGCTTATTTATTGTACAGTTAGAATCACATCTTTCACCGAGAAGACCCGAGAGAAGCCAAGTTGCTATTTGCTGACACCCAGGCTGCACGGCTAGGCCCAGGGATCGGCTGCAACCTCTGAGCCTCTCTGTTCGCCCAGTCTGACAGTGCCACAGGGAAGCTCTGTTGGAGTTACTGAATCCTCACTGTGGCTAGTGCTGACCTGGAGGTGTGGGTCATCTCTACCAGCCCTTGTTCTGCTGGCTCTGAAGTTCCTGGTCAGTCCAAGGAGACCTGACCTGTCCCTGGAGCTGGTGGAGGGGAAAGCCTGTTGTGTGAAGGGCAACAGAGGACAATTAGCAGCTGAGGGAATTAGTTTGAGTCCTTCCCGTAAAGCAGGTTCAGGTTATGGTGGACACTAGGTAACTAGCTCAGGTATAAATTGTCTCCAGGTTAGAGTACTGCATTTATATCTGGATGGTAGAGAGCTCTATCTAGAAATAAAGGTTAAATTCTCAAGGAATACGCAGTAAGAAGAAATTATTAGTGTTTGCAATGTGAGCAATTGAAAAGCATTGTAGTTTTTAAGTATATATCCTTGACCTTTATGAAATATGCAGCCTGGAGGAATAAGAAGAGTTGCTTTTACAACTGCTATGGAGTTCTTTCAGATGATTCAGATGATTTATGACAAGAAGATTTTATTTTTTTTAAAAAATTTCAAAACTATAAAAACTGTTAGCTGGACATGGTTATAGTACCATTTGGAAGTGACTGAAATTGATAAATTCAGATTTGACTCTGTAGTCATCACTCATGCTTGGAAGAGCAAGAACTTGGGGGTGGATGGTGTCCTGTAGAAACAGCACTCTCTTCTTTTGTTGCCCAGACCAAGGAGGTGTGCTAGCCACTGTGCGTGGCCACCTTACTGGTGTTAGGTTCCTGGAGAAGGGACAGTAAGAGCAAAACTTAACCACAGATGCATTTAGGCACTACTAAAGCTGGGTCCTGTTTCTAGATCCTAGGGAGAAGTCTGACAATAATCTGGTGATGATTTGCTGCTTCTCTGTATATTTGCATGTCAGGCCATGCTTTAAGGGGAAAAAAGTAGTTCCAAACTACTGATAGAAGCTGCCATTTAAAATATGATGCAGTATTAATGCAAACGACTTAGTGCTACCACTCTCAGCTGTCTTCCATGCTATTGCCTTCTTGGATATTTAGTCTGCTGCCTTTTTATTAAATCTCTCTGCATCCTTTTCCATTTGACTGTATGTGATACTGTTGTAGTTGGATTTGATTACAGCTGCACGTTGATGCAGTGTGTAAGCACTGGGGAGAGCTGCTCTCAGGGCAAGTCGAGCCTTCCTGGTGCTGCTCCTCTTGCTTGCATGCTGGTTTGCATTGTTTTTGGGAAAGAACCCTTTGGTCTGGTAGTGTGTGTGGCTTAATCACAGTCAACAACAGTCACTGACTTTTATAAAGCCTGCTGTTTGCAGACTGTGTGCACATATTCCATGTGTTCTGTGGCTTTGTGAGCTTTGTCCTCTTGCTGAATTTACTGAGTCTGATGCCATAGCTTCCAATGGGAAGCTTGATTGCTTTCCCACTCCCATTTCTTACATGTTTTCTGTGGCTTGCTCTATTATCTGATACTAAACCACATTCTGTATAGCTTTGGGAAGAAAGTAATTATCTGTATTTATTTTGATACTGTACCTTTTTGTCCATCCTGCCAGTTCCTTTTTCCAAGTGTAGTATCACAAATAGCTGATGAGTACACTGAAGGAAATTATGCTTCTCTGTTGGACTTCTCCAGTAACCCAACCTTCAACTGATTTTTTTCAGTCACATGCATTTCAAAAAAAGTCACAATTTCAAAAAAAAATTGGTTCCTTCGTTTTCTCAGTGCTTCCAGATTACTGCTTCCATTGTGCAAACATAAAATTGACAAGGTTCATGCAAACTAAGCTAGTTTAAGCTTATTATTTTATTGAAGTTCATGTAAGGTTGTGGGTGTTCAAGAAAACTGCCGAGATTGTGTGTTTTCAGACATATTTACCTCTGCTGTACTATATTAAAAAGCATTCTTTTAATTCAAGTTTAATTGCTCTTCAGTGTTGTTAGCTGTGATGGAGCTGCATCAGTGGCAGCAATGGTTGGAGACTTAACAGAAAATATACATAAAGCCTACAAATTCTGTGATGTCTGCTGTAGTAAAACGGGTCTGGTTTTAGTGCAAATTAGTTTAACTCAAGATTAAAATCCACTTGGTCCTTAGTTTTTATGTCATTCAAGTTGAGATGTGGCTAACCTATAGGTTTGACTAATATTTGCTAATATGCATTATGAATTAAATCTGTGTGTTCATTATTTTTTGTTGGGTTTTCCCACTAATAGATGCAGTGAAGTTTGTGGAAAAACGAAGTCTGAGATGAGTTTAATGAACACTTTTAGCCAACTCAGCTTAAAATAAGAACCTTGTGCTCCCCTGACTCCATTTGTAGTTCCCACTCCTATGCCTGGTGTTGGTACAAATGCTTGACTATTTACATGAGGAGACAATTCGGCAGATGCACTTTTCTGTAAATACAGTTGCACAGGTCATTTGCTAGTGCGGAAGTGTGTACACACAAAAGTGTGTAAATTGCTAATGTCCCATTTCACAATACTTGAGTGCAGCCAAAGCATTCAGAGTACCTAAATTTCCTTATTTAATCTGTAAAATTATGTGTTAGTTTATTCTGCAAAATACTTTGTAAGAATAAATTGTTTGTATTCTGATGCATATGACTTGATACCATAACATACATGAGAGCAGTGTAACTAAATCACATTGTTTGAAATTGTGGTATTAAAAAATGAGGGGAATACACAGAATTGCCATGTTGTTCGCCACATCTTCCTTTACAGCATACTCGATAACTTCTCAGTGTAAAATGTGTTAATTCCAGCATCACTGATTTCAGTATTGTGTAAACAAAAACTGAAGTATAAAAAGGCAGGAGGGCAGAACTCTGTTAGCATTATCTGCCAGGCTACAGAAAATAGGTTTGGGTTTGGAGAGCAGATTTCTATCTGAGTAGGTGTATCCATAGAACGTAACTACTGTTCAATTCAGCTGGAAAAAAACAGATTTTGATTTCTAGTGGTAGAGCTTGAAATGTCACAAGTTTTCAGTAGCATCCTGAAATAGTAGTCTCTAAGTGTGGGGAGAGAACATCTATTTAGATGTCAGTCATGGTGACTAACAGATCAAAAGGGACTGTTAAGACATGCGGGCAACAAGCTGCGTAACGTAATCTGCGGAACATCACTGAATACTTACGCATCAGGCTCACAGCTTCCATTTGAGTAACGGCCTCTGTGCAGGTTTGACTTAAAAGACTAAAAGATGGAGAATCCCCTGTACCCTATTTAACAGTTCAGGCGGTAACTATCCTCACTACTAATAGTTGCACTGTAGGAGTGTCATTTTTTGCATTCTTAGCTTCCAATAACTGCATCTCAGTTGAAATAATTGTTTTTTTCTGCTAAATTTAGAAATGTCTGCCATCTGAAATCCCTTCTGTGTGTAGACATTCACAAAATCCCATGGAATTACCTGCTAATTTTTGAGGGCAGTGCAATTCTTCAGTAGTTCAGAGGCAAGTCAGTTGATGTAATTTATATATGTTTTTATATAATGCCTATATCAAGGAATAGAATTAAGTGAAAGAAAAATATTTTGGAAGTTGGAATTTGAATAGATGGTTTTCAGTTATTTAATGCTAATGAGAAACATAGTAACTTTTTTTGATGCTTATTGTGCTTTCCTGCAGGGCAGCAAAGGACACTACAGATATCACTGGCAGAGCCACAATGTCAAGCACAGTGGAGTGGACGATATGGTCCTTCTTTCCAAGATCACAGAGGATTCCATAGTGGAGAACCTAAAGAAACGATACATGGATGATTATATTTTTGTATCCTTTGTAGTGTTGTTTTTAGTGGGGCCCTGTGGACTTGCTGAGCCAGTGTGAAACTAATGATATGTACGTGTTCTATTTTAGCAGATTGCTCAAAGATGCTGAGCGTTTTATGACAGTTCACCTGAGATTACACAAAATGCTTTGTAAAGTGAGCTAATTATGAGGGTTGAAATTAAGATCTGAAAAATTAAGGGGTTTTTTTTGATATTTGGAATTGTTCTTGTCATGGTTGAAGGTAGGCCTGTAGCTCATACATTTACATATCTACATGACCTGTGAAGCTACTGCAGTAATGCTGTTTCTAAGAGCAAGAATTAATAGATTTAAGGTGTATATACGTGTCTTGATACCATGTTGTCTTCTATACCTCCCAAATTCTATTTCGTTCAAAATAGCATTTCTTCTGTGACATAACCCCATTTGCAACTTACTCTGGAATTGTTACTACTATGAATCATGGGCTGATGGAAACAGGTGAACATGCAAACCTCTGCAAATCTACGGTGTTCACACTTAAAATTTTTTTTTCTGTGATTAATGAAAACATGAAAGACTTAAATACCTGAACATGTAACCTAACAAGAAACAGATTTCAGCACCAAAAGTTTGCCTTTTTTTTTTTTTTTAATTTTGTATGAAAGGAATTCCTTGAGATAAGAATAGTCACTATTTAATTTTAGCTCTCACAATGTAACATGAGCTGCAGTAATGAGTTTGGTAAACATACTAGTCACTAGACAGTGATACTGTTTCTTCTGCTGCTGTAGCTAGGTTGTCATACTTCCTAGTGGTACCTGTAGAATAGTTCCTTGAAGAGTTTAACTTTTTTTAGCAGAAAGGGAAGGAAATATAACATCTCCTGGCTATTTCCATATATTCAGATAGTTAAGAGCTAAGTAGCAGCTCAATTTAGCAAGGACCAATAGAGGAGAATTAATGTTGCAGTTGTGTTGACATTTCTATCCCAAACTGCAGAGGTTTTTAATATGTGTGTGCACATGGGTTTGGATCCTCTGTTGAGTAAAGTACCACAGTATTATTAAATTTGCCTTAGAGAAACATTATAGAGTTGCACAATATTTGTCAAAATACAGTTTTGGGGCAAACTATAGTGCTCTTGCTGTTAGTAACACGAGCACTTTTGTCCGTGTGGAATGCTGCATCTTCCATGAAGTACATTCACAAAGTCTTCAGTACTCTGTGCTGAAGAAATGGTTTTATGCTTTTTTTTCTTATAAAAATAAGTGAGCTTAATATGGAGGTGGACTTTCTACTGAAGCAGGAATAAGTATGCTTTCCAAGGGGACTTGTGGTCACATGAGGGATCAGAGTCTTATTTTAAAGCATTATAATTCCTTTGTGTAGGGAGAAGAGACTTCTTTTGCAGTTCTGCGAAGGCTTTTCATTCTAAAATGGAGATCATCTCTTGAATCTTCTGATTGTTTGTATGTCCACTCATGAATGAACATTTGTCTGTGCTGTGTTGCATAGAGATTACCAAATCGTCCCAGAAAATGCTGGTATTGTTTACCAGCAGAAAACTGTCACTTTGGATGTTTATACTGACACAATGAATGCTTGATTTATTATATTTGAGACTCAGATGTTGTCACTCTTCTTTGCATTAAATTTTAAAAATGTATGAAGAGAGCATTGCAAATTAACAATACAGAAATTATGTTCACTGAGTTATACTTCTTCTCTAAGATGTTACCATTTTGTGGTCTGACACCACAATAATAGATTCTTATGTAGGATAATCCAGCAGCATAAATTTGTTAATTTTCCTACTTTTGGATGGAAAGCTTAGATAGTGAGTTTGCCTACAGACAATTCCAGATTGTTAAATGAAACCTGCAGTACAACATTTTGGACTCATTGGCATGGGTACGCTGCTAACTCCCAGCTCAATGAACCAGTCCTGCCTGTAAAGCAGTATCAGTTGCTTCATGTATGTATACTGCAATTCTAACTCCAAAGGTTTCTAAAGTATTTTGTAAACGTAGGTACATGTGCAGCTGTATGCAGAATGGTGAAACACTAACATTAAAAGTGTTGCAAAAAAGCTCTCTGGCTCTAATAATAGCTT
This sequence comes from Strix uralensis, assembly GCF_047716275.1. Taxonomy (NCBI): domain Eukaryota; kingdom Metazoa; phylum Chordata; class Aves; order Strigiformes; family Strigidae; genus Strix; species Strix uralensis. The sequence continues at coordinate 26,180,530 of NC_133982.1, read as the reverse complement.
GAAACGGAGCTGCTTCCTATAGGGCAGCCTGCAGGATAAGGCTTCTAGGGACTGTTAATAGTTACACTCATAAAGTCACACCACATACTGAATTACCAAATTCCCTGAGCTCCCCCACTAGTACATGCAACTGAGTAATTGTCCAATTTTGCTCAGCTGTGGCTGTTTCCGTCCGACTGTGCATGCTCAGCACTATCTCTGTGAGATCAGAATGTCTCCCTATACTATGTTCTGTAAAGGTCAAAACAATGTTTTCTAATACTGACAGTACGACCTGCTCAGTTACAAAGGAGTAAAACAATTTAAATATGCCATTTCCTTTCTGTATTTTTATTCAAGGTGTGTTGTGTTTGGGCCTCTAATACATGTTTCTAGACTTAGCTTGTCCTAAAATAAATATTTTTATAATATCCCATTGAATGATATATTTATATTCTTGTAAGCCTGCTATAATTTAATTTTTGTTAACAATTGTTGTAAACTGTGGGCTTTTTATTATTATTTGAAGCTGTGCTGCATTATGTAATAGATGCAAAAGTTATCTGGCAGTCACTGGTGGTAAGATAATACTTTATGAAATTGTAGTTACCTTAACTTCTTTTGAATACAGACGTATATTGGCTCTGTATTAATCTCTGTGAATCCTTTCAAGCAAATGCCATATTTTGGGGAAAAGGAAGTTGAAATGTACCAAGGAGCAGTAAGTAAAGCAGTCTAAAATGTACTGCTGTATTCAGGGGCATGTAAATATTATCCTACATGGTTAAACTCTTGGAAGCATTTGTTCCTGGATTTTGGTAGTGTTGTACTAGCCTGGGAGAATTTGGCTGATATCCATTACCATATATTGAGTCTTCAGATTGAATTCCCTGGAACATGGGATTAGTATTTCAAGAAAATAGTTGTATTGATTAACTCTAGTCCATTTCAGGTTTCTCTTCTTGACACATCCCTCCTTCTGCAAAGGCAGTTTTTAAGCTATTGTATGCTTGAAGTGTGGTGCACAATACAAAATGGCCATTAGTAGATTTGGAGACTATGACTTGAGAACTCTCAAACTGGACAAGAACAATAAAAAAATTAAGATGCCAAAATTAGATGACACTTCTGAAAATATAGGTTGAGGAATCGGCACAAGGAACTTAAAATCCAGTTTCCTGCTCTGCTTGAGTTGAGCATGTCCATAGATTTGGGAAACCATTCGGTTTGAATGATCTCAGTGGATGAAAATGAGACATACAGCACCAGGCTCTGTTTAGCAGTTTAGGTAGTTATTGTTAGCATATGACCACTGGTGGAAAAGGCTTAAATTATGTGAGTGTCTCTTAGACAAGTAATATATTCCAAGCACAAACCATTTTTAAACAGGGTGTTTACAATACTTCAGGAGAAAATTATGGATGAGAGAAAGATCAGTAACAAAACCCAGAGACCTTGGTTTGTTTTTATTAAATGAACAAAAAAATTCCTGGTGAAAATTCAGTATAAAGTGGGATTCAGAATTGTTTTTCCAGGAAAAAAATCCTTCCAATTTAAATAAAAATTTATATGGCTCTTTCTGTGTTGTTTAATGCTGTGTTGAAAAATTATTCTTTATTTCCCCTCCTAGGCACAATATGAAAACCCTCCACATATTTATGCTCTTGCGGACAGCATGTACAGAAACATGATTATTGACAGAGAAAATCAGTGTGTCATTATTAGGTAAGAAAAAAATGTGTAAAAAAATTTTTATCATCATCTTTTGATGTTTTAACTTCAAGAAGCAGAAAAGTTTATTTTTTTATTATATCAATAAAAATCTTATGTGTCCATGACCACTGAACATTTAGGGGTTTTCTAGGATAACTAAGTACTTTCTGACCCTCCCTTTTATTTTCCCATGAAAACCTGATGATAGCTTAACCACAAGAAATCTTTTTCTCACATAGTCAGCTTCATGCCCAATACCAAAACTGCAATATCTTGAATGACTACATGAGAGGGATGGATTGACAACTAGAGCAGCCACAGATACTGTTAAATCTGACATTCTCACATTGACTGCGTTTATCATACTATGTTTTTAGTACTATATCTTATTTTTCCTCTTTTAAAAGTAAATGTACTTTTTCTCCTTTTGGAATTTTACTTGCATTCAGTCAGAGACAAAGGGAGGAGAGGAATACTGGAAAAATAATTTTGTCTTTGCTATTAATCTATTTTAATTATTAGGCTGAGGGAATTCTCTGTAGAATTATAACTGAAATTTTTTAATGACGGGCATTACTGAAGTCAAAATCAAAGTGAGTTTTGGGTCCAGGGATATGCTTTGTTCACATCTGTGGATTTATGGATGATGTATGGTAAAAGAAAGTATGCAGAGAATGCAGGATATTTTTGCTGGTACACTATATCTCTTTCCTTCTTACATAGAAAGCTTTGGAGATTCACTGTAGTGCACCTGGAGCTGCACTTCACCTGTGGCAGTGGTCTCCAAAGTGGGGTGTGTGTGTCACAGGGGCTGTGCAGTGAAATCCATTGGGGTGCAGGAAGAAAATATTAGACCTTCGGTAATGGGTGTATGTAACTTATAAATCAATAAATTATATACATACATTGGGAGTGTGTGTTCAGATATTTTTTTTTATAGATAGTGTGTGTGGTCAGAAGCGTTTAGAGACCGCTGGCCTATGAGACTTTCCCAACAGCTAGGGAAAAGAAAGAGGAGAAAAAGAAAAAATAGTTTGAAGGGAAGCTGTCATTATTTTATTAATAACAGCTTTTCTTAAGCTTTCTGTCATTTCTCTATGGAACATGCTGAGAGGCAGCACTGTGAATTTAACTGCTGTTGAATTTAACAAAAGAGATATTTCAAGACAGTGTTTTTTTTGTCCAGGAGGCCCTCTCTGGTCGTCTTCCCGGGGTGGCTGCGTGCCCTGCAGTGTCACGCCCCAAGGGTGCAGGATGTCAGTGGTGATCAGATCGGATGCCTTGTAACTTAGTGCACTCAATCCCTTAGGCTGGAACCTTCCAGGAAATGATGGATGGTCACTGATGTTTAAGCTTAAATGCCCTTGTACCAGCCATTTACTATTATAAAGAACTGGGGTTAGTATGTGGGTCTTACATGTGCAGGTGCTCCATGTGCAAGTGTTCCTGTACCCTACTGAATGATCCAGTGTGAAAATAGATTTCATATTAATATATCTCACTGATGAGCTGTCATGAAAACTTGTGAGGAATAATTGTTTGAACATTATATTCACTGTTTTATTTCTTTGAGTCTATGCCTGGGGGTTGTCCAGGCAGGGCTTTACTGGGTGACGTGTTAGAGTGGAAAAGGGCACAGGTGTGTCCTTAGTATCAGCAAAGTATATTAGGCATGTGGAAACTGTTGATTTTACAGGTAGGAAGGTCAACCAGGTGTTAACAGCTTGCTACACTGAGCTGTACTTCTATAAGGGCCTCCCTATTCCTGGGCCCCTGGCTACAGCATGGTACCATATGAAACAAAATGCCCAGAGCTCATATTCCCATGTCTCATATATCTGAATTCCCTGAGCTCAATCTCCCTTTTGGAAAACAGATGCCTGTTGCCATGCTGAAGTTATTAGTCCCATTTAGTCAAATTCAGACCTCTTAGCAATGGGTAAAATTGGGATTTATTTTGCTTTTTGAACAAAGTAACATTCCAGAAGCTGGGATGTTTCGCGTGAAGCTAAATTTATAGTGAAAACCTTTAAACTGTGGTGAACTGTGATAAAAAACCAGTTTTTGATCCATTGCTTATGCCCCAAAGTGCAATGAATGCAGAGGGTCACATTTGCAGAGAGCTGAGATGCTGACTTACAGATTTAAATTCACATATGAGAATTCTTGTGCTTGAATGATGGGTGATGCATTCTTTGGAGTGTTTGCATTTTGTGCGTGCAGAGTGAATTTTCTCTCACTGTGTGCACAGTGTATTCAGAATCTGCTGGAGTTAATTGAAATCTACTGCAAAGCTGAAAGAAGAAAAATCATGGTTGCCAGGGACGTTTCAGAGCGTTCCTTTCTACACTTTCTACATATTTTTCCTATGATTATTCTTATTACAAACACCATAACAACTGTGGACTTAGACTTACAGGTAGTTTTCATGATGGTATTTGATTTTCTGGGATGCTTAAAAATTATTTTTATGGAATCGAGTAACTCAGCCATTCACAAAATCTGTTTGGTTGATATTTTAATCCTTTTGAGCACATTTCATTTAAACTCTTTAGATACATACTGTATCTTCTGATCTTAATGTTATCACTATTTCTAATGACTAGAGCTGACTTAGGAATGAAGTTTCTTCATGTTTGGAATTTGTTTGCTTACATTTTTTTTTTCATAGACCAGAAGGCACTGAAATCGCTGGCAGACTAGAAGCTCCCAAGATGCTGTAGCTCTTGAGTGAAATCAATATTCTAGCTAGCTTCATGTCTACTCCACACCATCAGTTTCACTTAATAGCTGCCAAGGACTTTACCATTTCTGCCCCTAAACTGGTGATTCTCAAAAAATTGAGATACAGTTCTGTCTGTCTTCAGTTCCACAGAAGACTGCTGAACCTAAGCAGTTTCAAGTGAACCTTTGTGTTTCAGTGAACCATAGTTTTTGCCATAAAAATTTGTCCTGTGGAAAATGAGTGATGATAACAGTATGTTACTATGAGGTGCCTAATTGCTTCTCTACTTCACAACTAGTCTGAATTTGGAGTGACTTCACTGAAAATCACTCTTGGAGCAGAAAGAACAGCAAGCTAGCACAGAAATAAACCCAGGTTTTTCTTTCTTTTCCTCCCTCAAGATGGCAGTTTTCCCCCCTAAGGAAAGGTTTGCAAAGAGAGAAGGTAAGAAGTAAGGTGTAGACTGGACTGAATCGGAGTCAGATTAAAAAGGCTGTGTCTGGCTTATGGTGCACATGAATGGAGACACAAGGAGGATGGGGAAGGGGTTGGTGCACACCTGTGTCTTCTGCAGCAGGTGGTTTGGGCATCTGTGGCATCTGCCTCTGTACCTGGGAGGGCTCATGCATTCCTAGACACAGATTTCTAGGCAGGTGAAGGAAGGTTCCAGCAGTGTCCTCCTGTAGTCAGGACCCTGTGTCTGTGTGAGGAGCACACACCCTTTTGCCAGGACGTTTAATTCCAGAATTCCAAGTAATGCATTTAGACACTGATAGAAAAAGCTCATCCTCTTCAAAAAGTCAGTAAATGAACTGGGAAGGCAGATCCAAAAGAAAATAGAGTTCTCTGAAAGGCTGAATCTTTTTATTTGATAATACTGATTTTAAAAAGAAAAACTGTTACCAAACAACCTTTCCAGGGCCAGGGAAGCCTGTTTCTTTAGTGGAGTGATTGCAGCATATATGTGTATGCATTAAAAAAATTACATGTACGCATGTCTAATTATAGCTGAGGAGCCATAAGCTGTTTGGAATGGCTGCTAACAGTGTAAACAGTGAGGTTATTCATGGGCTAGATTCTGGCTGGCTGAATGCAGGTGCAGAGCCTGTGCTTAGGTGGGAGGAGGGAGCAGTACCCGCAGTTGTCTCCCCTTGTATGCACCGGGCAGAGTTACAAAGGGAATTTACTCACACGAGTAATGCAGTTACGCTGGAGTTTGATTTCTCAATAAGTTTATGTTTTACTGAGGCATGATATTTAATTGAAGCTTCTATTGAACCAAGCTTGTAAATGTCTACTACACCAGACTGCTGGCATTTCTTCCACCCTTGAAATGGCCGCCCTTCCACATTATCAACAAGGAGTTGTCCAATCAAGATTTTAATTACAAAGGATTGTCTGTTGTGGCTTTTAATTCCTTCTGGACTATCATTGTCCTTTAATTAAGAGAATGGAGGTTGCAGTTAGTATTTTTCTATTATGTAGCAATAAATGTGTTTCTTCAGAGTGTTCTTAAGTTTTTACCTTTCTGTAAAGTTAAAGACTTTATTTTCGCTTACTTTCTGTGATCTCTGCCAGGAGATGTTGCAGTTGCTTTAAAGCAGTTTTTCAGTCCTTCTTATTTGTAATTTTAGTTTACATTTTACATCCATGTGGTAACGTTTGAGTACAGTAAAGCTGTGTGTGCTGACTGCATACCTGAAAAAAACCCATACATCTTTAAATACTACAAATACACATTAATGGAAAGATTGTTTACCACCCCAACTGTTGTTAGTGGACAATTCATGTCTGTCTTAGGTCTATTAAGTCCAAAATTTAATATGAGATTTCTAGTCAGCTTCTGTATCTCAGCTTTCCAGAAGACTCGAATGATCATTCTAAAACATCTGTACAGAATGTAACTGGAAATATGGTTGAATTTTAATGAGGAGGTGATAGAAACTTGAATCTAATGCAGTAAGAAGTTAGGTAAAAGCTCTGATTCAGAAGGGGCAAATATTTCACTGAAGTTATGCTTCTAAGGTTTCTCTGAACATAATTATTTTGCTACATAAGCTAAAAAGCTTATCCACACATCAGTGTTTCACATATGCAATGTTATTTACTGGCAGATCCAAGAGTTCTTTATAAATATTTGTTATTATAATTTCTACATTTTCCTGGCGATGTAGATAAGTATTATTTGTATTGTTCTACAGTCAGCGATACTATATTAAATGTTACTCAGAAAATTCATTTTGGAGAGAAGGATGAGGCTGTGTATTGGATCTTGCTTCTCGACTCTACTCACTAATCATATTTCCCCTGGGAAGGAAGAAAAGCAAAAAATTTTCCCTCTGCATTGGTAGTCTTATTCTGATTTCAGCTAAGTGTTAATTGACTTTGCTGAACAAAATGTCACTTCTCTGAAGTAGCAAATAGTACTAGAAGCAACAATATGTCTTGCATAGCATTATTTTTTTGTTAGCGATTGAGACTATGTAATGTGTTTATTTTTAGTAAGAAAAGTCTCTGAGAAAATTGTCAGTACCACAATCCACTTACTTTATGCCATTATAATATTTTTTCAACCTTTAGAAACCTCTGTACTTCCAACATACTTAAAACTACCAAGCTAGAAAATGATTCTTCCGTCTTCTTAAAATAGTTTTAATAGCAGCAGAGCAGTGAGATATATGTAAAAAAAACTGTGTGAGAATCATTTAGCAGGAATGTCACAATTTCCCTGTTACAGTTGACTACCTGAGCTTCACTGGGGGCAAGATACCTTCCCATCAGTTAAAGATACTTTGGTTCATAAATAATGCATCATCCTGTTATATTCTGGCTTAATTGCAGCAATTTACTGGTCTCTGATCGATAAAAGCATAAAACTGAAAAAAGTGTATATGTGCATAATAAAGCAAACTCTGAGAGGCAGTCTTTTGGCCAAAATAATTTAATATAAAGGACCACTTATATCAAAGCAGAGACTAACAGTAGAATGGAACTGTATTGCTCCAGGTCAATTTCCGTGGCAGACACTGGAATAAGAAATATAAGCCACACTTAATTTGAACAAAGAGGGGAAGGATAATTTATGTCTCAGAGAAAATCTTACAGAAATGTGTTACGTTTTTACTGCATGATAAATAATGCCTGATGAAATTCATTCAGTGTTTGGCCCTGGATCCTCCTCTGTATTCAGTTGAAAACTGCATCTATAAACTGAAGAGTATGATTTGGTTTAGATTGGTTTGTCTGTCTTGTTCTACAACAGGGTGACAGAATTTTGAAGAAATGTTATTTTAATTATTGAACTATTACTGATTTGAACTTCTAAATACAGTTTACCTTCCAGCAAACTCTCGTCTGTCCCTGTGAATGTAGTAGATACCAATAATATAGGCTTTCTTCTTGATGCTTTGGAAGAGGTGACTTGGAATAATAAAAATTGCAGTCCACACCTTGCAGATGAGGTGATCAACAAGTATTTTTTCACCTTTTCAGGTTTCTTGTTTGATCTGTAAAACTGCAGTCAGGAGCAGACAAAAGCATGAAAATGTTTCCGGGGAAAAATAAAAAGCCTTTCAGTATTTCTGTACTATTTGGAATTTTAAAGATGTAAAATTATATTTATAGCTTGGCAGTTCAGGGAACTTTTTCAGAATTAAACCTTTGGAAATGTCTCCATTACTCATGCTGATAAGGAGCTCTGAGTTGACTTTCTCAGCCAGTCCTTTTCCTGTGCAGGACATGCTGATGTTTCTCTGGCAAACATAGCTAAAATTTGTGCAGGAAAAGATGTGCATTTGATCCATATCCAGGAACAAGTAGGCACAGGATAGAAGAGTCAACAACATTCACTGAAATTATTCAGGAGCTTAAAGATAGCACAGATTTTCACACAAGAAAAAGAATACTTCACATATCTTTATGACATTGAACCAACATCCGTGTGTTGTTTTTTTGTATTAGTATGGTTGTCCGGGTCAGGGTAAATTCATTAAGGTCAAAGCTGACTTGCACCAAGATTTATGTAAGTCTGGAGGAATTCCATTGAAATGAAGTTATCTTTAAGATATGAAATAAAGCATGAGGTTGGATTGTCTGGTGTGCCAATCTTCTTTCCCTTTTGAGAAGCTTACTAGTTGCAAGAAGGCAAATTTACTGATGTTGTAAACATTATTCACCATTGAAGTGAAATATTATAACGGAAGGAATTGTGAAAGCTAGTATGGAATATTAAGACTTCTTGTACCCTGTGTCAAGAGGCATAGGAACAGGAAGGTAGTTCTTCCGTCATTCAGGATGCGATTAGTAATGTCTCATTATTTCATTCAGGAACATCTAAAACAAAAGGCTCCTGAAAATGAAGTAGGTATCTGGCTTGGCATTCAAAGCTTGGATTTTAAAATGAATTATTGTGTTAAGATCTGGAATTCCACTAAATTTAGATGGGAATTGAGTTCTTAACACACTTGCTCTCCTTTGAGCATCTTGGTTTCACTATATTTATTTCTCAGACTACATAGTTTTCTGACTTTGAAGCTCCATAGAGATTCTGGTGTCCATGCAAGATGACGTATTCAAAATTATTTATCCACAAACATATCCAATTGCTATGCTACAATACTATATCACAGTCTATATATTACCAGCTTACCTGATGTAAATATGGTGTATATTTATTATTATTCATTGTTAAGGTACCTAGTCTTGGTTGAACAAGATAAATCTCAAATTGCTCCATTCTAGAGTTATTTAAAAACTAACAGGTACATTTTTGTCTTCCTTTTTTCGTAGTGGGGAAAGTGGTGCTGGAAAGACTGTAGCTGCTAAATATATCATGAGTTATATCTCAAAAATTTCAGGAGGTGGCCCTAAAGTACAGGTGAGTTGATCTAGAGTAATACTGAAGCATAAGGAGAGTCTAAAGATTTACTGCAGAGGTAGAATGACAAAGGTATGTCTTGGCAGACACTGGCAGCCAAGAGGCACACTCTACTGAAGAAGCTTGTGGGTGACCAGCTAGAAATACATGCAAGCCCTCAACAGCAGAGAGACAGTGAAGTGGACAGCGAACTGCTTGCTTGCAGATTTCTGGGCTGCCTCTGCTGTGGGAGCCATGTGAGGGAAATCCACAGACCCAGAATGGTCTCTGCTAAAAGTTTTGTAGCTCTCACGCTGAATTATGTCTACAAGCTTTTTTTTTTTTTTTTTAGTTAAGTGGTGAAAGGTACTTTATTTATTGTTCTTAATTTCATTAACAACAACCAATCTCCTTTTAGTAGATGTGCGGGTTTTTTTCCTCTTGTGTTGGCATTCTATTGAAAACTGAACTGGCTTTTTGGGTTTTTATTACTTCCATTAAATCTGATTTGTATGCATACGTCAGAGTGCCAACAGCAGGAACATAATCTTGTACTATGAGGTTATCTAGTCAAAATCATTATCTGAAAGCTAGCTAAAACAACAAAAAGCTCTTTTTGTTAATAAGTATACTATCAATGTCTGCTCTATCTATCAAAACCTATTAACTAAAGCTGATAGAGTGAATTAGCCATAAAAATTCCCTTAATGACATTACATTGACTGACAGGCAGTGGTAGGTAGCTAATTTTACTAGTCCATGCTTTTTGAGTGCTTACTGTTATTTTTTTGCTTTATTGCAGTCTGCAATGTTGAGTATGTTCTTTCTGCTTAGTTTTGTGCAACAGTGATAGTGGGAACATTGCAGAGAATAATTCAGTAACCAAGAGAATGAACCAGAGAAAGTATGCATTGTGTTATTTTTGGAATAAATATAATCATACTTTATAAGTAAATATTTTGTATTGTTTAAAAGAGTCCAGCTTTTTGCACAAAATTTAAAAATATTCCTAGTGATTAGAGTAACAGTTGATGAAGTTGGTAAGTTGTCTTGAGTATTTCTTTAGAAATAAAGTTCAATCTTCTCTTGACAACCCAGCATGCATTGGGTTTGTTCCAAAGCTAATTCCTTGTCCATACTTCCAACTCCTAGAATCAGATAAAGAGACAAATAGTAACACACTTTGTTGCTTTCTAAGGCAGCTAGATAGCAGCATCATTGATCCTGAAACAGATTGCTGGAGCACTTGCAGATTCCTAAATTTCATGCTGCTCTGACTTCATTGGTTGTGGTTCCAGATCCCCCAAAAGATTCAAATGCTCATGTGTTACAAGGAAATTATTTAAAATCAAGACGATGAAAAAAACCAGATCAATTTATTGGCTGTGTTGCTTGGCAAAACAGTGAACAGAAGGACTAGTTTTTAGCCTTGGGCATTTTGTTCAATTTTGTAGTATTTTCTTCAAAAAATAGGTACAAGAAGTTCTGAAAAAAGAGACAGATTCTATTCCTTATCTGATCAGGAGGATTTCTTGCAAGCTTTCTTGCTTTTTTTATGACATAATTAAGATGTCATGGTTTGCTAGAAAATCCGTAAGAACTTCTAAAATGTCTATTTCTGAATCTCTGTTTCTTTTGTTTCCTAAAATTTTAGCATGTTAAAGATATTATTCTACAGTCCAACCCTTTACTGGAGGCCTTTGGGAATGCAAAAACTGTACGGAACAACAACTCCAGCAGATTTGTAAGTCCCTCTGCCTTAGAGATTATTTTATTCTTTCAACTTATGTGCTGATACAGAGACAGTGTTCAGGAGTATAATATAAATTGACTAGAAGTGAGGTAAATCTAAGTAAAATATAAAGTGTGTTTTAAAACATAAAGTGTATGTTGAGAGTCCTTGATTTCATTCTGTATACGTTGTGCATTTGTTTCTCTTAAAATATGTAAGTTACAACTTATTTATACAATGTTCAGCCTGCAAGCAAATAACTTATCAGCAACAAACTGAAATAACTTATCAGCAACAAACTGACTGTTTTTTCAGATCAGTAAAATATATACAGTAATATATGTTTTTACAAAAAAAAAAAAAGCTTTTTTAAAAATAAATTAAACCATCTGTAGGGTTTGATAGGAAATACCTTTACTAATATGTGCAGAAAGTAGGCAGGAATTATTTTCAGTCTTTTGTTATAAAATACTTAAGATAATATTGTGAAATGACTGTTCGCTAGATAACATACTATAGGTTACGTTTTTAAAAGTTACACATAGACTTTACAAATCCGAGATTTGTTCCTCAGCCAACGTGCGTCTTAATGCAATTAATGTCTCCCTGAAAGGAAAAGATAATCGCTTTACATTGCTTCCAAGCAGAACTCCACTTGCCATTGGTTGTAAATCTGTTACATTTACTTCCTGTATAGGTGAGCCTTATGGTTTCCTTTATACTAAGCAAGAGTCTCAGCAGTGAAAAGAAGCCACTGACTTACTCTCTACATTTGCATTACCACGTGACGTATTATTCCAACTCTAGTGCTGTGTAAATACAGAAAGAAAGATATGTGATAGTTCAGGAGTCTAAGCCTAGGTTATACCTTGAGGCAGCTGTGTCACTGCATCCATAAAGATTAAATATCCTAGTAACCTTCCTTGAGATAGAGTACAAGTGCATGATTTCAGATGTGTATTTACTAATCATTCAACAGCTTTAATTATTTATTGCAGGGGAAATACTTTGAAATCCAGTTTAGCCCAGGTGGAGAACCAGATGGAGGGAAAATCTCTAACTTCCTACTGGAAAAATCTCGAGTTGTAATGAGGAATCCTGGAGAGAGGAGTTTTCACATTTTTTACCAGGTCAGAAGTGTTTAGGTCCTTTCCAAGTTATTTAAAATAACTAGGACCAGTTTTTCGTTTTGAAAAGTCGTTCTCAACACGGTGAGATTACTGAATGTGTGCTCAAGAAGGTAATTGGATGCCACTGAGAAGCTTGACAGCATGTTAAGATGCCATCTAAGGTAGACTTGCCTAGCTGCCTTTCAACTCCAGAACAGAAGTACTTCAGTATTTCAAAGGCCTTGCTTGGAAATTCACTGCGAACTCCCATATGGAAAAGTCCAGTAGAATATAATAGAAAATGAGAACTTTCCAACAGATTTCTGGCCTATATAATTATACCTTCTAATCTGAAATTCTATAGCACAGCTGTGAAAGAGAGATTTGATTCTTGGTTAAGTTTTCTAGGACATTTAGGATAATATCTATTTGTTGAATCTTCCAAGCATCCCTGCTTTTTTGTGTTTAAAAAGGCTTTTTTGGCCTTTATTGATCCTTGACATGCGAGTTCCTTATTGCTCAAGTGCTGTTGATCAAGCTCCTCAAAACTAGAGTAAAGACAGTGCATTGTAAGTGACTGTAAGCAGCTTCACATAAAGTTGAAGTGCCATTTCCAGGATGGAAAGCTGAGTTGGAGCTGGAATTGCTCCAGGAGCTGTGCGTTCTCCTCTTCTGAGGTATACGGAACAATGTGCATTGTCCTGCTGATTTTCCTCTGTGGTTTGGAGAGGTTTTTTGACACAGCAGCTAAAAGACTGTGGGGTTTTGACTATTCTCAAGTTAGTTTGTTCATTCCTTCCTATTGCAGCCGTGTCTGTACATGACTGCGTAGACTTATATAGGTCTGATGAGCCTCTCCTCTGGCAATCACAGCGTACAGGAACCTTTTTTAACTGCTCGGTTACTTATTCTTGGCACTGTTGGCCTAAATGATGCAAAGAGGTGTGACTTGAACCATGCTTCAAATTACATAGTGTTGAAGCAGTTCAAAACTTGCTTAACATGTGTCATGATGGGCATAAAGGATACTTGGCCTCACACTTAGAGTCACAAGTAATGCTTTCTTCATATGTTTTTTCAACTCTGCCTACCTTTCGGTAGGCATGGAAAACACATTGCTCCTGAGAATTGAGATAATACATTGCAGATTGGAAAACCCCTTTTGCCTTGTCTTTCTGAGGTAAAGATAATGGAAGACATCTAGGTCAGTCACAGTTTTTGCTTTTTATTAGATGTGGAAGTTAGAACTAAACCATTCATGGGAATGGGAATCCGGTCTTTTAGGTTAAACAATTAACAAAACATAGGAAGGATACATACCTGGTGAAGCACTAGCCATATCCCTCACAGTAATTTCAGGCTCAGTCACCTGTTTCTGACTTGCCTCATCTCTGCTGAAGGTCGTTGTATGATACCTAATTTCGGGATTTTTAATCTGCAGCTAATTGAAGGGGCCTCCTCAGAACAAAAAAGCGGTCTTGGCATTACCAGTATGGACTATTATTACTATCTGAGTCTCTCTGGGTCCTACAAAGTTGATGACATCAATGACAAATCAGATTTCCAAGAAACACTGGTGAGTTTTTTACTCTTATCATTTGCATAGTGGTGAATATATGTTCATTTCACTGTCCATTTGTAGTAACATTGATGTATTGATGTGGAAATGAGAAATTAATGTAGGTATAATTTACTTTAATTCTATTTTACCCTGAGGAGGAGGTATGTTACCCTGAAGAGGTCCTACGTTGCAGTCTAACAATGCTGAGAAGATAGATACTTTTTATAGAACGATGTTTTGTTTTTTTGTTTGTTCTTTTAAATTTAATGAAGTTTAATTGATAATCTGCAGTAACACAATGCAAACACAGTGAGGAACTGGGTGCCCTGTTTTACCTGAATTCTTAGTGGTGACTACTCTTCCATGCCTATTTGAAACAGTGCAGCTGAAAGGCTGGAGAAAGGGACTTAGAAAGGATAGATCAGGGATCTTTATCCAGTGCTGCTGCCAATTCATTGTGTGACCTTTACGCAAGGCACATCAACTTGCTGCACGTCAACTTGCTGGTCTCCTGTTACTAGAAACTTACTGTTTAAAACAAGCATATTAACACATCTTCTTACTTATATATGTAGCACATTTAAAGGCCTAAAAAAAATAGTTACTGTTGTATTCTAGCTAACTCAGTATTTTAGAAAAACAGTCAGTTGAGAAGCTATTCTGTAAATTGCCATGTACTCTGGTCTCCAAAACCCAGTGTTGTTGTGGATTATTTTCTACTAAGTGGCTGAAATTAGCAGCCTAAGCCCGACAGACTGTGCTGCTTTTAGAGTCATTCAGTACAGCTTCACACTTCTTAGTCTCTGTGGATAGACTGTGTAGAAGGAATAAAATCATTGTCTCCTTAAGTTCATTGTTTCCCATTTTGCAATGAAACTATTTATTTTCAGTGTGACACTTCAGAGCAGATGCTTGTTTTTTAGTAACTTAAATTTTTCCAGAATTTATTTTGCTATCTTCTAAATGGTGTAGATGCTTCTGTATTTAGTTAAAAAAAATACAGAAATGCTGAAGTAGGACATCTGGTACCTTCTCAAACTTCAGTGCAGGCTGTAATGAAATTTGGTTGCCTTAGGTATTTGAATTGTTTTGAAAAACTCAACTTTTTAACATCAGAATTTTAAAAGGACTTCTATGACAAGAGTCACTGAACAGATTCTTTGACTGATTCAATTACTTTTTTCTTTTTCTTCCCAGCATGCAATGAGTGTGATTGGGATCTTTGCAGAGGAACAGGCATTGGTGCTGCAGATAGTGGCAGGAATACTGCATTTGGGAAACATCAGCTTCAAAGAAGTTGGCAACTATGCAGGAGTAGAGAGTGAGGAGTGTAAGTACCTCTGGAAACTGTTACAGAAGTAGCAATGGGCTGAAACCCAGAAGGCACAAGGTGAACCTTGTGAAGAATCTTGAGCTGCTTATTATCCAAACACAGTTGCATCATTTCTTATAGTGTGAGGCTGCTAATTTAGATTTTCTTCCAAAACCAATGGTACTGAGGCCCCTGTTTTGTCTTGTACAATGCCAGTGACTTAGGAATGTAATTTTGCATTTTGAGTTTAAGAAATCCTTTTCCAGTCTTTGAGCATGAAATAATAGCAATTGTGAGAAACACTTTCAAGCAGACTTGAACTCTGCTCCTTTCAGTGCATCAGCAGGCATTCATAAAAACACCTGTTCCTGATATGGTTTGTCTGACCTCGTTGCCATGTGAAAGCACCTGCCAGCTGGTGGAGTATCCTGTCTCAGGTACACAGTCAGTGCTCAGGCATAGGTACATGTACATGCAGCCAGAAGAGGTGCCTTGGAAATAGAAATTCAGAATTGAAATGCAAAATTTACATACTGCATCTATGTTCCCTGTCTTAGATTTCTCAACACATACCTAATTATTACATCTGCTATGTAACTATTTCCTTATTATTTCCTAATTATTCCAATTAGAACATCTACTATGTAACTATTTCCCTATTATTTCCTTATCCACAATGCACTGTCCTTGCATCCCTTGCCTCCTCCTGCTGTTTTATATCAGCTCAGCCCACATGAGCAAGACATTGAAAGAATAACGGATCTTGAGTTTTAAACATTTTTGTCATGATTTATACCTCACATCTAATGTTGATTTTATACTACCTTGATAGTTTAAGGACAGAGTGGATAAGCACAACATACATTTTAGCTTATACATATCTATATATTCTCTTAACCCTTATTTCAGAATGGTCCTTATGTTTAGGAAAATGGCCTTTGTTTAGTTTTAGGTAAGTTAAATATGAATAAAGTGTCTTGTGCAGTTAACTACTCACTCAACTGCATGAGTACTCTCCTGCTATTTGTTTTAAGAAATTGGGAAATAAAAATTACTAGTATTTAACCTTAATTTCTTAATTTGAGAGAACAGTAACTGAACCCAAAGAAAAATGTTTTGTGGCATTTTATACATCCAAAGAAAAGTATAGGATTTTTTATATGCCTTACAATTCCAAATGGGCTGCTGTGCTTCCATTTAAATCACAGTATTAAATCTTTCAATACAATCAAGACATTTAACAGCCAGAGGAGATAGATACAGGGTGGGTTGCATCAAAAAGTAACAAACTGAAAAGACCTGAGTTGAAAATAAGTTGGTAAATGTGAATGTATTTCTGTCATGAGCCATGTAGACCATATTTCTCTTGCTCACTGGGATATAAATACAGAAGTTGTGTATGAATAATACATTGAAGAAATTAGCAGATAGAATGAGTATAGAACTTATTCATAAACATACTGCATTTTAAAGAAGTCAGAGAAGAAATAGCAATGTCTAGTACATTTTCTGCATTATGAATTTGAAAGTTGGGTTCATCTCTCCACTAATCTTCCCCCCCCCCCCCAGTTTACCCTTTGTCCTAGCCAACTAAATAATAAAGTGTTTATAGCCTGGATAGCCACAAAAGATAAAACACAATGAAAGACCACTGATAAGTCATGCCATGTGTAAGTCTGAAATAGTAAAAAGTTTAAGAATTTGGTCAATAGTGGTGGTGTTGTTATATAGCTAATTGCAGAGAAACATGCAAAGGCCATTCCTCAAGACACCAAGAACTCCAGTCTTTTACTCTGAGTCAGGATCAAATCTATACAGACCATTCTTGACACACGTTTAGACAAATACTTCTTTAAAACTGCTAGTGATTACTGTTACAGTACTTGATTATATTAATAGTTGAAAAAAAATTTCTCATTTATTCTAATCTTCTGTGTTGCAAATCATGGCAAATACTACTTGTTCTCTCCTGGATGCAGAAAGCAGTTTAAACTGTGCCTCTTTACACTTGCATTGTATTGAAGGATTTGCTTGACACTTTCTGAAAACTGATGAAGTGAATCTAGTCTTTTTCAGCTTTTCTTCACAGATTGTATTTAAAACTATTCCACAGAATGCTGTTGATTGCTTTTTGAGGATCATTTTTTCAATTACATACATATCCTGCATTATATTAATTTCTAGACAGTAACTCTATGGTCCCTAACTAGGGAAGATAATCAAGCATCTTAAGAATCTGAAGTTACATCAAGTCATGTCCAGCTATTCTTCCTTTACAGAAAGTCATTAGCACTGTGAAGGAAGAGTTTCTGAGGTATGCATGGTTGTTCTTACCATTATGTTGTCTTCATAAATTATTACAGTAGTATTGGCTAAATACTTATTCTGGCACCTTTACAGTATACGTGAACATACTTGGTCTATAATTACCTACATCCTTTTGCATTCTAAAGCATATGATGTTTGACCTTTTCATGTGCTCTTCAACCTGAGTTCTCAGTGAGTTACCAGAAATGTTGCCAACTTTGGTTCGTTGTGTGCTTCCTAGTACCCTAGGGTAGATTTAATCAGCTTGCTGATGGTAATAAATCAGATTTCAGAAAGCTGGCAGTTACTTGCCGTTTTAAAAATAATTTTGGATTAATGTACTGAAGGGTTTAGCAAAATCACGCTGTGATGTTACAGATGTGTTAAGCACAAGTGACTGCTGCCCTAGTGATTATTTTACATCCTCCTCACACCAGTAAAGTAGATCTGAAAGCAATGGAACATGGAGGAAACACTGTTAGAGGATTATGTGGTTTAGCAGAGGTGCAATACCAACTCCAAGAGCTGCCCTTGGGAGCTATTTCCATATAGTTTCAAGCCGTTTCTCTTTTTCCATTCCTTAAGGTGTGTGACACCTGTAGCTAACATCTGCAAAGAATCCGCTAGACTTGTGGCTGCTTATTGCACAGATGTATTTTTCTGCTTTACTTTTAAACAAGGGAAACCAGAATTTGCAAAATACTTCCAGAATGAGGGATTCAAAAACCAAAACCAAATAAATGGCAAAGTAATTGAAAACTTTTTGCAATATCCTAACTTAGAAGAAGAAAGGGAAATAATATTAGGAAGCAGATAGCATATTCTTTATTATATTTTAACCATTTCATGTTTTTACAAAGCATTTCCAGTGGTGTCAGTTTTATTTAACGTGTGAGCTCTGTGTTTTATTTCCATATCCTCCAAGAGTGATTTGCTTGAACCACAGAGGTCAAAACTATGACCTAAACCACTTTACATGTTTGAAGGACTGAAGGTACAGAAATAGCTGACTATTTTACTTCAAGGTGTTTTATCTTAATTGAAATCCATGTAAGTGTAAAGAGTTGAAAAGGTCCTTGGGAAGCTTAGGGAAATTTTAAAGACATTAATCCCTCCTCTTTTTCTTTTTAAGCTGCATGCCTCATGAGGTTTGTTACTGCTGATTGTTATTAGAGGTACAGCTAATTTTTTTTTCTTTCATTCTGTATTAGTTTGGCCTGTAAATTATAATC
Organism: Strix uralensis; assembly: GCF_047716275.1. Taxonomy (NCBI): domain Eukaryota; kingdom Metazoa; phylum Chordata; class Aves; order Strigiformes; family Strigidae; genus Strix; species Strix uralensis. The sequence goes on along the minus strand of NC_133982.1, from coordinate 26,162,005 downwards.
TAGCAACCCTGATGTTTCTTGCAGTTTTGGCTTTCCCTGCTTTTCTCCTGGGAATTAACCAGGACCGCCTAAAGGAAAAACTGACGAGCAGACAGATGGACAGCAAGTGGGGAGGCAAATCCGAGTCCATTAATGTAACGCTAAATGTGGAACAAGCCTGCTACACCAGGGATGCACTGGCCAAGGCCCTTCATTCCCGTGTTTTTGATTACTTGGTGGATGTAAGTGGGATTTGCTTGATTCTACTGAAGTATCAAAACAAGTACACTAGGAATGTTCCTTGCAGCACTTTTCTTGTCTGTAACTTTAGCAGCAGCACTGAGCAGTGCAGTGGGAGTGTGACCACAGATATCAAATGCTGATTATATGACAAATGCTATGCTTTCTTTGAGGAAAATGAGCTGTGCTTTCAGCATTATATTTGCTCAGTCTCCTGCCACAACTGTCCCATATGATATTCTGACATCACCTTCCTGTCAGCATCCATACTTCTCCGAGTGTCACTTTCTCCTATGTAGTTGAGCATTTTCAGATGAGCAGCATTAGTGGGTTAGTGGTCCTCTGCTCTCTTACCCTACTATTCTGCAAAGAACCACTTCAACATCCTGATACTTTGGCATTTGAGGAAATGGTCAAATTCCATTCTCCACACTAAAGGAGACCCTGGGCTGGATTGCTGGGGTAGAAGCCTTACCTTTGGCCAGAGATGCTGGCTAGGTGAAGGAGAAGTCTCCTCCGTGGTGGCACTGCTAGTGTCTCAGAAGTCTCCCTTGTCTTGACAGCTCTGTAATTCCCACTATGTGCCTGTACTAGCACTGACACTGCAAAGTAGGAGAATACAGAAATAGGTGAAAAGATTCATGGTACCATCTGCAAAATACATCAAATATCAGACTTAAAGCTGTTCTTTTTTTTGTTGTTCCTTTTCTCTAACTGAGCCAATTACACCAAAGGGGAAAGATTTTTACAAACAGTAGATCCAAAGGCTTACTAACCTGGAAAACAGGATAGTATTACTGTTCATTTCCTAGCTGTTAATAACAATTGATTAAAAAGTGAAAGTAAAATATTGTGCATTTTTTTATTCAAATATGTTCTTTCTGAAGAAACCCAATGTTGTAACATAAAGATTTAAGTATATGAATATATCTTTTAAATAGATAAACTACACTTTGTTTTACATTTTGTCTCTGTTTTATTAGTCTATTAATAAGGCTATGGAGAAGGACCATGAAGAATATAACATTGGTGTCCTTGATATTTATGGCTTTGAAATATTCCAGGTAAGGCAATGCAGAGTTTGAGCTGATCTGACCTGGGAGAGGTTTTTGTTAATTAGAGGGGGAAAAAAATCCACAACAGAAAAAAACCCCCAAATTCTGTGGCCAGAATAAAAGCAAAAAACCCCAACCCAGCTTCCTGGGCATTGCTTCTCACTGGTAATGTCTCACTTAATAAGCACAAAGTATTGAAGAAACTTCAAAGAAACTAGGTCATTGATCTTAAAAGAAAGATCTGAGATTACACAGAATGTCTGTAAAGTCAGCAACCCATCCATCATTGACAGTGTTTCTTTGAAGCTTATTGCCAGCATAAGAACTAAGTATTATTGTATATAAAGCATGAGACTAATTTTTAAATTGTTTCCTTTTCTATAGAAAAATGGTTTTGAACAGTTCTGTATCAACTTTGTTAATGAAAAACTACAGCAGATTTTTATTGAACTGACACTGAAGGCAGAACAGGTAACCAGACGTTTATTATTTTTTAATTCATAAATGAGCAATTGCTTTTTCAATTGGTAAAAAAAAATGAGGTTTCATCATCTGCTAACAATAAAATTTGCCATATTAAGTAAGACAAAGAAAAAAAGCTTTTGTTGTTGGCTAACCCTAAAACTGTAAACCACATCAGCTACAGACATTTATTCTCTCATACAGTGGTACAGAAGGGAGTCCATCGTACAGTGTACTAATGCAGTCATATGACTGCCCAGACTTGCTGCATATTCTGACTCATTGACAGAAATCGAAAACTGCAGTTGGTTCCATCCCTGTGCTTTCGTTGGCCATGACACACATAGGAATACTTTTCTTAATCTCCTCCACACCCTTTTTAAAATTTTATTTAATATATATATATATATATGAACGAAAGAGATTACTGAGACAAATGCAGAAATACTTCAGAAATTATTTGCAGTTCTCTGCTTACAGTCTTACTGCAAAATCTCACTTTACATGAATGTGAGCTTCTGCATGGGAGGGCAGACAATGCAGCTGAGACAGAAGCTTTGTGTACAGTATGAGCTCAGGCCTGGCACCAACTTTAGGACAGTGTTTTCAAGAATGTGCATACACAATTGCTTTTGTATAGAAGGAACTGATCATTGCAGTTGAGCACACAAATGACCTGCTAAGTGTCTAGCTGAACTCATATGTATGCAGCTGAGGGGATTCATTTAATTAAATTTTAGTATAATTTTTTTCCCCAGTCAGTCTCTAAATGTCTTTATGGTTACAGTAATTGAGTGCAGAAATAAAAAGTAGAGCAGTGTCTCCATTTCTAAATGTGTTGTTTTGGGGGTCTGATCCTTGATATGCCTGTCACAATCTTAATTTTTAAAATAGATGACGATATGGATGCTTAGGTGCACTGTCAAGACACTGTAAAAGTCACTTTGTTACTGTTTGCGAAGTGCTTTGACAATAAATGCACTGATGAAATATTCCTGCTCTTATCAGTAACTACTCAAGGGCTATGAATGACAGAAGAATGTTTGGGGAGAACAGAGAATGCTTCCTGTTCATCTGTTGGGCAGCAGAGAGCTGGATTTAACTGCCAGTAGGGTCATTTCTCCCACTTCCCCCAATCATACATTTGGCAAGTCTTTCTGAACATGAGGAGTGCAGAGTTTGTATATACATAGTGCATTATAAATCTAGTGCTACATGCATGGTGCAAAGGAATATTTGCGTCTTTCTTTTTACCTAACAGGAAGAATACGTGCAAGAAGGAATTAGATGGACACCAATAGATTACTTCAACAACAAAATAGTGTGTGACCTTATAGAGAACAAAGTGGTAAGTATTTAGAACAAACAGATGGAAAAAACAACAAGGTGTTCTCTAAAATATTTGGGCAACTGCTTGCTGTCAAGAACATTCATAGGAAAAATGCAAATACTGTTGTTCAGTTACTGAGTCATACCGAGCCTATATATAAATCTTACATAAGATGTCTTATAAGAGCTCTAAGAGGTATGTCATCTAAGATATATGTTATCTAAGATATCGACCAAAAAGAGAACCATAAGGTAGTATGATTGATGTGTGACAAAAAAAATATAATAATGGAAATTAAAATTTTATCCACCTGAATTTATCACAAACTTTACAACATATGCTACTGTACATCAGATAAGACTCTCTGCGTCCCTGGGAGATGAATTTCAGTTTGGGGAAGCTACAATACCAGCTTCCTTTGAGGTACTGTTGCAGATTAAGTAGAAACAAGAGAAGAGGAAGTATTAGGAGATGATGTAGATAACAGAAATTTTGTGTCTTTGCTCCACAGAATGTTCTGCAGTTTAAAGTCTTTATGTTCTGATCTGGGGCAACATCAAACGTTGAGTTGTTCTTTAAGACAGAAGTAGGTTGTTTGTCAGCTAGTTCTTTGTCCTCATGTAAGGCAGATAATTTTAACAGTAGTTCAGGTACTATAGTGACTTGCACTTAAATGGACATTAGATTTTGCCCATCTCCTATCTGTATCAGGATAACTAGAAAGGGGATAGGATTTCTGTCACAATCTTAAATATTTAGCTCTAAGTTTGTCAAACTACAGCATGTGAGTTTAAATACTTACCTCAGACATGGGTTTATTTTTTGGTGGAATGAGAAGGAAGATTGCATTGTGAAGGAATTAAAAACTAAATGTTGGGCGTTTTGGGGTTTTTGGGTTTGTTTTTTTAACAGCAATCATTGTTTTCCCCATCATTTCCCACTGTCACTCTCATTACACAAAGTGGCATCGCTCCTTTAATTTGTACACAGGCATGCAGATAGTTTATCTCTACTGTGAGTAGAGTTTTTCTGTAGCAAAGACAATTTTCTGTTTGGGGGGAACAACTGGCATCATAACATTTTCCTTACTTCTGCTGTTTTTGTTATTGTTCTCCAATGCATTAGAATCCCCCAGGAATTATGAGCATTTTAGATGATGTGTGTGCCACAATGCATGCAGTGGGAGAAGGAGCTGACCAAACACTGCTTCAAAAACTCCAGATGCAAATTGGGACTCATGAACATTTCAACAGCTGGAACCAGGGATTTATCATTCACCATTATGCTGGAAAGGTAATGTGAAAAATCATCAGAGAATTCTGCATAGTGTATTTATCAAGAAAAAGAACAATAATCAAAGAAAGGAGGAAGCCCTGGAGAGCTGTTTTATTTTAAGTAACCAGATTACCTCAGGAGACAGTGTCCTCCTTTCACAGTGTAGGGAGCTTAGAACAAATATGCCCTAACACAGGTCCCTTACTTAGGAGAGATGAGTCTGAGCCTTGCTGCTATCAAACATATTAACCAGAACTTAATATTAAATGTAATAAATAAATACCCCTAGTCTTTTATTAATTATAATCTTAATTGTTGGTTATAGTAGCAGTAAATTTAAAGAATTCAGATATTACCAATAAAACTGGGAATATAATGTACAGTTCTATCTCCTTTGGGTATGTTTCTCAGACTATTCATGATTTCGTGTAGTTATAGTTAGTAAACCCTTATTATGCAAAGATTTTTCTTCAATAAAATTCAGTATTAAATACACTTGTGTCATATTCTATTCAACTAGCTCCATAACATTCTTTTTCACTGATTTTAAATATATGGTTTTCACTGATTTTAAATATATGGATGAAATTTCTTTGTTTGTTATGAAAGAGTTAACTAATAATATATGCAAGGATTTAGTGATCAATGTAGTATCTAAGTTATACCAGACTAATCAGAAAGTTCAGAACAGCTACTGATGAGGACAGAATTTAAATTTTCTTTTAATTACTGGGTTCTCAACTTACCACAAACAATCAATTTCCACCTTGGCCCAGGTATCTTATGATATGGATGGATTCTGCGAGAGAAATCGGGATGTTCTTTTCATGGACTTGATTGAACTCATGCAGAGCAGTGATTTGTACGTAAGCGAAACTTGCTTAAAGCTAGGAATAACGTGTTAGTTCAGATGGATGCAGAGGGCCTGACTTCTCTGCTTTGCAACTTTTGAACTCATTTGTATAAAAGTGTAAATAAACCATCACTGCAGTAGAACAGTATCACTTGCATTATATTGACCTTCATTTTCTGCAAATCTGAATAAATAAGGTGCTGCAGTGTCAGAATCAAATGGTATAATGACAGCCACTTGTTTTGGCCTCAAACAAGGCCATCAATGATTGGCCATTCTCTCAGAACAGGCACTGTTAACATGTAAAGCAACATTTTTTGGTTATATGTTTTAATTAATTGATGCTTACTTTCTGAGAAGTGTGTGCTTCTTTGAGTCTAGAAGCCTGGTATCGTGTCTTCCAAGGCTCACTAAAATAGCAAGGGATCTCTGTGAGGAGCGAAGCTCATGGAAAATACTAATCTTAAAATAGATTTGATATAACTACAGATTAATAGAAATAGCTATTTATATTCTGCTCAACTATCAACTTTTACAACATACTCCTTGACATTCCTGTTGTCTTTCTATGCCAACACTATGTTATAATTCTTTCCTAGGCCTTTTATAAAGGCTCTGTTTCCTGAAAATCTTCAAGTGGACAAGAAGGGCCGTCCTACCACTGCGGGCAGTAAAATCAAAGTATGTCTAGTTCTTCTGTGTTTGTACGTGGACATATGGGTGTGTGTTTGTGTATGGATACCTATGTTAAAAAAAGTAGTCTTTGCTGTTTTTTACTGTCCAGACGTTTTTAAAGGTAGACATCAGGGGTATCTTGATTGCAAAGTGATGTGTTGTTTCAGCTGTTAGAATCATGTTTTGCCCAGTGTCACTGTTCATTAAATGTTTTGTTCAGCTGCATTCTACAGCAGTGAAATTTCCAAATGAGCAATTGATGGTAGTGATAATAGTACTTGCATGTGCATAATGAATGAGCCCCTTCACTCAGCCACTTGATGTCCTACAATTAACTACAGATAACTGGTCTCTTTATAGTGCAGAAATGCAGTGGGGCCTGATCCAACACCCACTGAAGGCAACAGAAGTCTTTCTACTGACCATAGTGTGTGCTGAGTAAGGCAGCATGTGTTAGAAAGCGAGCATCTTTTTGGAGTCGGGTTGTAAAATATATGCTTAGATTACACACTTGCAGATATTGGAAATCGATATTTTATCAACCTCTTTCCTCATACTTCACCCTGACAGTCAAGTTCACCTGGTACATTCCTTATAGTTTAAATATATTACATAGCTGGAGATAATGGTGCTTTCTATTTACTGATAAATTTTTCATAGGGTGCTTACTATCCCAAGACACTTTAGTTGTTCTGGAGAAAGACCAAAGTCAACTGGATCCAGTCAACTGAATCATTAGCAGAGGGTTGATAATGTTTAGAATTCTCTCACAGGATTTAGCCTGTTCAGCTCAGAACCTATTGTTTTCCCTCAATTTTACAGAAACAAGCAAATGACCTTGTTGGCACCCTGATGAAGTGTACACCCCATTACATCCGCTGCATCAAACCAAATGAAACAAAGAAGTCTCGAGATTGGGAGGAGAGCAGGTATGGATAAGCAGAGTATGTGATGAGAAGCAGTACTAATAGTCAAAAAAAGCCACAAAAATTTATAATTTGTAATCATACATCCTATAGAGAAACAGAACTGGATACTCTAAAACCTTCAGAAATGAAATGTGGCATGACCTCTCCTAAACTTTGAAGGTAAGGTGTGGTCACTTGGTCTAAATCAGCAGTTAGTATGTGAAGTTCTTGGCTTTCCTCATATCAGTTACGAACAATCAATGTTTGCATAACAGTAACGCAATTGGTGTATTAAAGACTCGTTTTTTCTTGTAGAATTTGCACACCAAATGCATTATACATCAGTTCTAACTTTTGCTTTATGCTTTGAAAAACAGCTTCTATTAGGTAGCTAAAAAGCCAACAGGGTATCTGTATCTGCTTTTATGTATCAAACTTACCAAAAAGTGTCTATGGTCAAGAACATAGAAGGTCCCTTCTTCACTTCTTGACTTTTAAGTTTCATTATCCAGCTCTTTAAAGAGAAGTCACTAGTATATCATATCAGGTGGTTATATAGACATTAAATAAATGTCTAAATCATCTGTTTGGTTTACTGCATCTGTTTTGAGGTATCTTTAACTGTATGATGCTTTATAGCATCTTCCTATTACCTGAAAAAAGATAGTCTTTTTTGCACTGAGGTAGGTGATCAGTACAGTATGGATGTCCTATGTGAGGTCCTAATATAGATAACATTTGTTACTATATACCAAGTACTTTTGGTATTGGTAAAACTGCTGATAAAGCAAGTGGTTATTTTTGTCACACTGAAACAACTTGCAAAGTAAGTCTGATAAAAAGCATTCTTGACCATATCAACACCACACCAGAATTCACTTCCTGCCATTTGGCATGCAGACTAGCACAATTACATGCAGATGTAGGGCACTTACAGAAGCCACAATTGGGACTGCACTTGAAAGTGTCATTTAGCTCTTGGCAGTAAATGTAGACCCTCTTTCTCTAGCTTTTCCACCCCTGAAAATCCTGCTATGCAGCACTTAATTTTCCACTGACACTGGGGACCGAAGGAGGAAAGTGATCCTGGAAAAAGTATGTCTAAAACTTTTAACTGTAAGTTGAGGGGCTTTTAAAACTGATCATTTACATATTGGAAAACAGGTCTATTATTGTGGAAGGTGTTGCTAGGAGACCAGTGAAACAAAACCCCCAAAACCTAGTCCTGAGAAAAGGCCAGCTTTCAGGAAACTCCTTTTGGAGCAAAAATAGGCAAGATTTCTTGTTTTCCCATAATGAGGATGATATTTGGCAAATGCAGCAGCTACTGATAACAAATAAAATACAAAGGATTTTATACCATCAAACTTGGATACAAATGGAAGTAGTTCTTATAATGGTAATCCTTCATCCTGTTGAAAAATGCTAACATTTTGTCCCATTTCAGACTGATTTCCCATATACTGTACTACGACCTCACATAGGATACGTATGCTGCAGCAGTTAGTAACATGTCTGGGGAAAAGTAATTTTTATGCATATAAAACCTCAAACTTAAACTTAGTTTTGTTGTTTCACAATTTTACTGTGGGAAAGTTCAGTGTTAAGAGAAATACAAAACATAGCCGAGTTTGTCATATTTGCTGAATGTAGGTTTAGGGTTTTTTTTGTTCTGTGATCACGTAATGCTGTAACATACACATGCTGCCATAGTCAATGTGATGGGAGTAGTATATCTAATCTATTTAGCGGTAGTATGTTACTAGATGATGAAAATACTACTGCAAAAGGGGAAAAAAAACCCGCTTCCCAAAGCATGTCTTCATGCTCGCAGAAGCCGTGTCACTCCAGCTTTGTACTGCTGTTGAATAATTCCAGAATATTTAGCACTGAAACATAGACCTTATGTAATACCTAAACCTTGTATAATACCTTAGTTATTCCAAAAATTGGGGTGTTCTTGAAATGTGTTTTTGTTCAGGTCCTGGCACAGCCACTTGGACTTGTATTCAAAATTGCTGCATTAGCTGAATTCCCAGACCTTGACCTGCTTGAGGTTGATGCCTGGAGGGAGATTTTCAGTGTGCCTTTTCTCAGAAAGAAAAGGAAAAACAGAAAAATGTCTCAAATTCTCTGTTGCTGGACACTAATACTGGCAGGAGAGTAAGAAAATGGGAGTAATACTGTTGCTCCAGTGCATTATTCCAGATGTGAACAGGACGGAAAAGTTATAAACAGGAAAATGTATTTTCGTCCACCAACTTTCTACTGTACCAGGATTCTTGGAGTGGGTACAAAATACACTTTTCCTTGAACACAGAAAGATTAAAATGTGCAGTATTCTTTATTATAAGCTAAAAGAGCAGTATCACTCATCGTTTAGTAAAATACCTCTCAAGTGTTTTTTAAAAAGAAATAACTGAAGGGCTTTTGTCATTTGTAGCATGGGATTTCAAAAGTTTTTTTACTTTATACTATGACTTATGTGAAAAGAACGTTTCAACCAAAAAAAGGGAAAAAATCAACAGGCAATACAACATTTAAAAACAGCTAGAGAAGTAACGTTGAATTAACAGAGTTTTTCAGGATTTGAAAAATCTTGCAAAATCAAAGAAATAGTAAGCAAAACAAAATGATATGGTTCCTTACAGGCTCACTGATTTTGATTATATGTAAAGAAATGCTCTTTTATGTACTATTTGTTAAGCTTGCAGGACTAAAATCTTAACTTGTATTTCTGACTGAAACCTAAAGCTTCTATAATTTGCCCTATGAAAGAACAGCAACAGAAAGAATACCACATTTCAGAGTTAAAAACTGACATTGCCTCTTCCAGGCACATGACTTGGATGAGGAAATCAAGGAAATGCAAAGAAAAACAACAAGAGTTATACATTGTTAAGGAAGCTAACTGAAATTCTTCAAATCAAATCTCCAAGCATTAAAGAGTAGACTAGCAGGATATATAAAAAGGAACATAACATACTGCAACTCCAGAAAGGGGAAAAGGTGCCAAAAGGAAACTTTTCTTTTGCTGTTTTTCTGTTTTGAGATTTATGTGGACATATTTTTTGCCTGTTTAGAAGTTAAATGAACACGTTTTACATGAGGGAACTGTAATGGTGTTGGGATAACGATGTTTCAGTTCACATGGGCAGCAGAGTCCCTCCACAGCCATTAACATTTTCTCTGGGACAGGTACCAGCTCAGTTTTTGTTTGTTATTAAAGTATGCCATGAACAAGGTTACCAGGCATGCTTCAGCCAGTCTTGTGCCTATCCTCAAATCCTTCCTTTGCAGCATGATAACATTAGGAGGAATATGAGCTTTTCATGAATATACTGGCCTGGCTTTCCTCTTTCTGATTCTTTTTGTAATGAAGGTTTGGCATCTGGGGCTTTCTCCAGCTATCAGTTTTGGTTCCTTCTCCAGAACAACCAAAAAGAGCTACTGTGTGCTACCATTGATGTTTGAGCTATGTAAAACTTAGGTGAAACCTACAATAAAAGAACACAAAACAATTTCCCCCTCCTTTGGGTACCAGCTATGTGATTGTATAGCTAACAGTTATTTGGCCTTCTATGGGTAATAATATTAGTTAAGAAATTTATACATAAATTAGGGAATGGGAAATTAATCTAGGAAAAAATGCTAAGGTAAACATGCTACATATATTTCAGATATTACATATTCATAGACATATGTAGTCTACCTGCCTTGAATATTTTTCCTACCATGCACATGGTAAGGTGCAAGAATAGATTCACATACCTGTGCATGAATTTTAGAAGTCAGTAGTCTTTAAACAAGATACAGACTTTTAAGAATACCTCAATCCACAAATATGGTGAAATAAAATGGACTGCAAGTTTTGCATTGTTTTTGTTCACAGGGTAAAACATCAAGTGGAATACTTGGGTCTGAAAGAAAATATTCGAGTAAGAAGAGCTGGCTATGCCTACAGGCGGGTTTTCAAGAAGTTTTTGCAGAGGTAGGAGTAATACTAATTTTGAAGTATTACAGGACAGTTGTTTATATGAGGAGGAGGAAAATAAGTTGCAAGTTTTGAAAGCTTCTCATTTTCCACTTACCCTTTCCTTTTTCTCCATTTGCCTTGCTCACAATCTAGGTTACACGGAGATTTGAAAGTGTCTTAAAGACTGGCTTTGTGTCTTTGAAAGACTTTTCATTTTTCTGTAAACTTGCCTAAGACCTCAGTTCTTTTTGTAGTGCTGTGGGAGGGTTCCTCTCAAAGTTAAGAAGAGTTAAGGGAACTTAGAGTTTTGAACTGCAGAGCCTGGAATCTGAGTGTCTAGCTGCTAGATTTTGTTTAAAATGTTACTGCTTGAGTGCTCTCAACTGTTCTTTCCCAATGACAGAAGATAAGTAAAGCAATACGTGCCTGCCATTCAGCCATTTCAGTGTAAAGAGTAACCTTAGCTTAAGTTGCTTGTCCTATCCTTCCACTGGTGTTCAAACAGCTGGGAATGGTTACAACTCAAACCCCTGCACTGCTCACCGTGTGAAAGCAAGTCAGAGCTCTGTACAACCAACCTTTTTTTCAGTGTCTTAGGACCAGCTGTTAAGATGATTAACTACCTCCACTAGCTAATGAAATCCTCTTATTTAAGAGCAATTTCAAGATTTATACAACATTCAGCTTCTGGTTTTTAGAAAATTGAGACATACAGCTAATAAATACCCACACTGGGGCATTACATGACAAATCAGCTTTTGTTGGAAGCCTTTCTGTTACGTTTGAGAATATAAAAAAAAAACCCAGTTGTTGTAAGGACTGCAGTATAATTAATCAGACAACACAGAGCAAAGCCACTGATAATACTTCGTAGTATAGAGAATGTTCTAATCATCTAGTAATAGACAGACCTAAAATATTTTCAAGTATGGACTCAATTTTCATTATGCAACAATTTAAAATCCCTTTTTCTTCATGATCTTCAAGCCCAAACACGTAAACGTGAATTGCTTCAGGTCAAAATAGTTAACACAGACTGTTGCTGAGGCAGAATAACAGACTAATGTGCATTAAATCTAGCCTTCACAGTTGCTGGAACACTGATTGTGAGGGCTGTGCAGGTCTAGAAATCTGTCTGAGAGGTCTGCATGTTACTGTAAATTTGGTCTCAAAAAACCCTCTCTAAGACTTAGTTTGAAGTTTTAGAAGGCAGGCATTCTTCATTGCAGTGCTGGATGCACGGGGGATCATTCCACCTAACATGAATGCCGAAAGACAAGGGCACACTTATTATGTACAATAAAAGAAATGAATATTCATGTAATTTCCGAGAAGTACACACCTGTTTTCAGAGAATCTAATGCATATGTTAATACATTGCAAAAGGGTACTGAAATCTGGGGAAGAGTCCCTGAGGGGTTTCCACAGGTGTCTGCCGGTTTGTCTGCCCTGTCCTAAATGTTCCCATCACAGTTGCAAAAATTATGTCCTTGGGCACATTGTTGTCTGAGGCCCCTTACAGCAATTAGCACCAACTGCTTGCAGGCATCAGCTAGCGGGCATCATGCACAAAGGAAAGCTGCATGGTACTTCTGGAAGGTGAATAGATTTCTATACTTCATATGTAGAGATCCACAGGCAACTGAAACAGTCATTTATGAAATACATCCATTTGTTTCAAGTTAGACTTGTTAAACTTAACATTTTGTTATGAGTAAAACTCTTCCTGCAACCTTTCCATTCACAGTTCCCTAGCATCCAGAACAAGTTCTGTTCTGACACCCTGAGTCAGTGTGAGTAAAAGTGGGCTGAGGCATGGGATGGACAGGAAATGCATGCTTGTACACTTGTTTTCATTGGGCGTTCCTTGGCAGCTCCATGTAAGTGGAGATTTCTGGGCTGAATAGACTTTTATGTACAAAATTTACATTTGCATGCAAAAAGCCACAGTCACTGAAAAGGCCTGTGTGTTTCAAAGCATAACCAGTCTGAAAGCTGAACTCCATATTCCCATATTTAGACATAGGACCTAACTGCATACTGTGAATTTAATAGGTAATTTGGGGGGGGCAGTCATGATTTGAAACTGTTTTAGAAGCATTTTAAGAAGACATTTAGTACTTGTGCTGAAATCCTCTGTAAGATCAAATTACACAAGCTTGAAAAACCTGGATCTGTGGATAGTGACGTGACCAGTTTAATGGGAAGCATGCACAAGTACATTAGAAGAAAGTGCTATTTCTAAACAGCAGTGAACAATGATAGAATGGTCATGTTATAAAATTGTGAAATGCTTAATTGGTACATGTTATAGAATAATCTGTTCTGCCCTGTTGACTTGTCACACCAATAAAATGTATGAAGTTAATCTGAGTTTATGAAAAAGGAGAATTTAAAATCTATTCTTATTTTGTACCTGAGAGCTTTACTTACATTAAAAGGTCTTAAGTGATGTTTTTCCCTGTGCCCTGCTTTACAGCTCAGATGATGCAGGAAAGTTTGTAACATGCTGAAATGTAGTGTCAGATTCTGTTGTGTGGAAGGCAGCAGTTTCAAATGCCTTTATTAACATCAGCTCCTTTAAATTCAGACTTGCTTAGATGCACCTCTACAACTATACTGTTGGCAGTACATGATGAACTTTCAAAAGAGGCTGTTAATTAAATAAGCTGGGAGCTACTTTAAGTTACAGCTCCTTACTAGGTTGCATCTGTTTATCCCATAATACTGATAAATTACTTAAATATTAAGTTTACACATTGTCTGTAAACATAGATTATGTATATAGTTCTGTATTTAAGATGGTATAAGAGCTACTTTGTTAACTGTCATGCATAGTACCTGAGCATTTGTTAACTAATAATAGATATGAACATCAGCAGATCCTTTTGAATTCTACTGAATTATTCATAAGTTAGCTTTCTCTTTTCATACAGTTGCTATTCAGAGGTGTTTGGGTTTTGTGTTACATTCCTTTTTAACTGTTTGCTATTTTTCTTTGTGTGGTATTGTTATTTAAGTTGCATGACACTGTTTCTGCTTCCTGGCTGGATACATTTTAGATACAACAAGAATGAGTAATGAACACTTTCTTAATGAATTTTCTAACAATTCCTTGTGTGATTTTTTTGAAAACATTTCTTCAGAGCTACCTAAATCTTAAGAAACAAGAACTTGGGAATTAGAAACTGAAATCCATACTTTACCACTTTTTTCATTGGTTGAATAGTTTTACTAATAAGCATGATTTAGTTTATATAACTCAAGTATGCTTAAGGCATTAAAAAAATTGTCAAGAATAAAGAACATAAAAGAAAGATTTGAGGAAGAATATTTGTCACAACATCTTTAGCTGTTCTCCAGTCTCATTGTCAAAGGAGTCCAAATAACTGCTGCTAGAGAAGTTACCATAGACATGCCAAGGCAGCTAAAGCCCATCAGTGCTCCTTGATGGGCAGTGGAACAAGGCAGCTTTGTAACTCCAGCCTGGCAGTTCCAAAAGCCCAAGTTAAGCCTGAAAAAGTGGACAGTTTAAAAGGGGCCACAGCCTGGCATCCACCTCATTTTCAAGGCTTAAAGAGTATACCATGAGTCAGAAGACTACTCACCTCTTCCTATCAAAGGCATGGTATTATAGCGCTTCCCTGCCTCCTTCCCTCACCGTTTGTGTGGTCAGTTCCCAGTGTACCCTCTAGGTAGCACCAACATCATTATATCTTCCCTCTTGTACCAGAGGCCAAGCCAAAGGCTTTCTGGGATAAAGCCAAGAATGGCTCCCCTGCTAAATGCAGACCAACTGCTGAACAGGTGGGTTAGAAGCATCAGCTGGTCACTTGCTTAGAAACAAAAAAGGCCTTTGTAAGAATAAGTCATTCAGAGAAGGCTTGAGTGGGAATTTGGCCACATACTTGGGAATGAATCTAGAATACCAAGTATGTAGGTACTTAAATCTGGACCATAAGTCATTACTAGTAAATAACCTTTCCCTGGACTTAGGGAGATCATAGCAGAACTTTCTATAATTAACTACTATAGTTACCAAATAGTAACTTTGCATCTGGAAATGGGAGACTCCTGGTCACTGTTGCCCCTCCCATTGCAGTTATTTGGTCTTGCTAAACAAGTAACATCTTAATACTGTGCATCTTCCCACACTCCAAGCTTCTCTAAGTCCTACTGAAATTGTCAACCCTCCTGCCATGGTAATACTGACTAAGAGTCAAGTGGTATTCTGCTGCTGCTGTTTGATGTCAGGTTTTTGTCTCTTCTCCTTGGTGGTTAAGGTACGCCATTCTGACAAAAGCAACCTGGCCTTCCTGGAAAGGAGAAGAGAAACAAGGAGTTCTCCACCTTCTTCAGTCAGTCAACATGGATCCTGACCAATACCAGCTTGGGAAATCCAAAGTCTTCATCAAAGCTCCAGAGTCTGTAAGTGTGGCAGAACACGAGTCTTTAAATATGAAAACTGTTTTGCTGAAATAGAAGGCCTGCCCGCTCAGAAGTAGAGCATGATACCTGCTAAGGTGGGAGAAGCGTAAGAATATAAGTCAAGCTGGGCAGGTGCCTCAGGGCTGCACGGGAATTCTAGGTGCATTTATAATGGGCACGGTACACAAGGACACTGCATGATGTTGATGCTAACACGAGGAGCATTAAATGCATCAAGAAAAGGAGGCGGGATATGAAGATGCTTTGGTGTCAGGTTGCACATGGCAACATTCCATCAGAGAATGTCATATGAAGAAAATAATATCATGGCATGAATGCGTATCTATGACCATTAGCCCAAGAAAATAGGTCCTTTTCTTACTACAAGAGCTAGTGATGAAAACAGAATCGCTCCCAGTTACGGTAAGGATATGTTACGTATCATTGAGTAGATCAGTGTTCCAGAATGACTGCAACTTGAAATCCCATTCAAAGGGAACATTAAGGAGGCATCATAAGGCTGTTTTTATCCTGTAGCTGCTAAACTGCACAAAATCTGTTGGAAAAAAGTTTTCTTACATCACTATTCAGGAAGGTTGTCAAGGAAAAAACTGTGCTCTACTCACCATCACGTATTCCTTATTTATCAGAAGAAATTGGGCTTAGTTTGTATAGCATACTTTGTAGTTGTTCATTAGGTGGTTTCTTGGTGCTTTACCTGAAGTTACATATCAAAATAAAACCAGAACACTTCTATTGCTATCTCATTTTCTTTTCCAGAAACATATTTTTTGCTCTGTAGAGCAACAGTGGTTCAGTCAGTGACACTGCTGTGCCCAATCACATGGGAAGATACCTGTTAAAGGGAAAAAGATAATACTTCTCCAAATCTAATAGAAATTATGTTGTTTCTATCATAAATAGGGTAAGATAGTATCATCTCTGTTAAGGAGTAATGGTACTTTACATTCGTGGCATCTGAGAGACATGTTTATATGATAAAACACATAGTGTTCAAGATGTAGGTTATTGGAATACTTGGGTGCATGTTGGCAGAGCAGGAAATTCTAGTATAGGAATAATCCTACCTAGTCATTGCAAGCAACACCTTAGCTAGGCCATTATGAGGAAGTGTGAGCTTTATCTGCCTTCCTCTGTGGCACAGGCCATGATTTATTTCTTAAGATTATTGGTGAGTTTTATCTTACAAAGTCTGTGAGACAGCCTTGGACATTCGTGGATGTCTTTGATACCTCTTCTTGTGAAATCACGGTTGTGACTTTTAGTCCTTTACTGATGACCTCAAGTTTATTACAGGGTGGTGGCGAGTACACGTTCTGGTCAAGTATCTTTTTGAATTAATACAGACAACTTAGTTGCTTGTAATTACAAGGAACCACAATTAGTAATTTAAACAACATCTTCCAGTCCTGCATTCATTATTTTACACTGTAGCAAACCTGATTTTCTTGTTTTCACTGTGGAATTATTTTGCATGCATGCCATTCATTGCAGTTAGTTGCAAGCCAAATACAATCTCAGTTTGGGAGGTAAATAATTAAGGGAAGAAACCAAAATAATTTTTGTATCATGACTGTTTTCTTGATGTTATGCTACCTTATGGATAAATCAATCAAAAATTTTAAAGGGTTTTTTTTCAGTTTTATGCAATAAATCATATAAGGAACTATTTTTCTTTCCTGGCTGCTGAAATACCCTAAGCTTAGTATGTTTGCCTCTTATAAGAGCACAGATTTTCAGCAGCCATTCCTTCACAGATGGGGTGGTTCTTACTCCTGTATTTTTCAAAGAAATAAGTAATTTGCTGGTGTCTGTCTTCTGTTTAATAGCTGAGTGCTCACATAGGATTGATGGATCTAGTTCCTCTTCACTCTGAAGTGGCCAAAACGTCAATCTTCTGTACCCCAACATATGCTACTAGGTTGTTTCCAAGAGGAAGAAATTGTTTTCCAGTGGATGCATCTTCCCATTCTAATGCATTTTTGTAATGCATTTTGTAATGTATATGCCATTTAATGGCATATCTGTGAATTCTACTGAAGGGCAGTTCTGCAGGTTAAGACAACATTAGGTTGACTGGAAATAGTAGAACTTTTTTGGGTTGCATTTTGATTTATTTTAAATTAATGCTTTCAGTTACTGCATATATTTTCTTTAATCTTTTTTTTGAAAAGCCATGAAATCCATTTTTAAACAAGAACTAAAAATAGGGTGGGCCTTTTTCATTTAAGTTGAAAAGTTTTCTATGAGCTGAATATTCTAAAGCATGATTTATATCTTTTAGTATCAAAGGCATTTCATTACTAAAGTATTGGCTAGGGTTATATTACTTTTGAGAAAAATAATATTTTAGATGATATATGACAACTTTTCTTTCTACCACTAAAGAAAGCGCCTGTTGTGGTTAATCAGATGAAAGAGACTTGATTTGCTTGGGAGTTTGAGGTGAGGCTTTGTAATACATATTTTAGGACAGAATTTATGCAGTATTTTTATAACTTAGGAACCATATTTTAACTCAGTGTTTTCATTGAACTTCCTTAATTGTGACCTTGAATTGCAGGTGGTAGACTATTTTACAATGGGATTTTGCAGTTAGCATTATTGTTAGAGAAATAAATGGTGAGCGTTCATGAGAGACGACATCAGTATTGTTACTGTAACCTGAATTGTACAAGGGCTTGATCATGCCCCTGCTGAAGCTGAGGAAGTTTTTGCATCAAGAGTACTTGTGCCTGTGTGGTGAAACCCCATCTAGTGCTTGCGTGTTTTTGTGAAGAGATTTTTTTCAAAAATTAGTTTGTTGTAAAGGGAGAGTTGCCAACTGTGAAATAAGGTTTTACGGGTGGCAGAAAGGAGGCTTCATTATTTACACTTCCATCAAACACCTGAACAAATACCTCTGTACAAGAGTAAGTGAGGTTCTGTGGAAATGGTTTGCACTAGATCAAGTTTCCTTTTAAAGATCAATATGAACAACAGTATTTTTCTAAATTTACCTGTTTTAGGGCAGCAAATTTAAAGGATCCTGCAGTCCAGGTTTGCTTCTTGATATACCTGTTTTTACTAATTTTATATCTTTTGAAAGCTAGAAGAAAAGTCCTTATGAATATGTAACACAGTCGAGGGAAATAATAAGCAACAGTCATGTCAGTGGAGTGATTTAATACTGTAATTGTTAGCCAAATGCTTGTGCTTCTGATGAGGCAAGAAAACATGTAGCTAAACTTAAAGTATATGAAAGGCTATAGTAAAATGTGCTGTATCCTACAATAATTATGAAGTAGTTCTAATGTATTAGATTTGCATATATTTTAGTGGGACCTGGGAAATTATCAAAAAAGGGGATGCACCTTCCATTTCTGTTTTGATAAATCAGCATTTTCTCTTGAATTCTGACAACATTTTAGACCTAAAAATCTTACTACGTCATACTGAAATACAAGATCATAGTTGTAAATCCTGCAGCTGGCCAACAAACTTCCCTGCGGGGAAAGAATAGAGGCCAATGGACACAAGAGTATGAAATTCAGACAGAAAAGAAAGTTGCATGTGATGACAGTGCATTATGTTACACATAGCACAGATTCCCATCGACATGGTAACATTCTGACAAGAGAAATATGAATTTTGGAGAACATGGAGGTGGAGGTTGGATGGATGCCCAGTGGACAACTTCGAGTTGCACCAGTAGAATATTTCAGGGAGAATCCATATTCCTCTTCCTTCATCATTGGGTATCAATATTAATGGGTAGACTGGTATGAACCAGAACTACTCAAGCATCAGAGATTTCTTCCAGAAAAGGTTACCTTAACATTCTGATCTCAGATCCCATAGTTGTGGTGGAGGCACCAGCTTGGATCTAGAGTGAAATGCACTGGAAGGCTGTTGGAAGTAGAATAGAGCTTTTCTTGAACTATTGACGTAAAATGCCTGACCCACCCTACTGTCTCTTTGTACAGCTATTTTTGTTAGAAGAGATGAGAGAGAGGAAGTATGATGGGTATGCCAGGGCCATCCAGAAGGCATGGAGGAAGTATGTGGCCAGGAAGAAATACGTACAGATGAGAGAAGAAGGTAGGTCGTAACTTCTGTAGACA